>NC_135543.1:18192675-18497482 GCF_045843805.1 Urocitellus parryii
GCACTGAGCCTAAGAGAAAGGCAAATTAGTAACCAATTAAAATATTATCACAAACTGCACTCCTTGTATTTCCTCCAATAGACATAAACTCCTTGAGGGAAGGAATTTATTTTGTCAACCCTTCAGCCTCTGCACGGAGTTATTGACATACTGACCCTAGAAAAATAAAGGAAAGGTATTTATATGTTCATTCATTCCAGAGATATTTAATATACTCCCACTATGAATCAGTCACTGTTCCAAGCACTTATAATAAATCAGTAAACAAAATGGAAGAAAATGTCCCTGCCATTCCAGCTCCCAAGCAGATCAAAGTTATTAGCCAGTTAAAAAAAGAAAGGCATTTAAGTTCAAACACACTGAGTTTTAAGGGATTCTCAGATCCATTTATTGACTTGAAATATGTACTCCAGGTTAAGTTCAGTTTTTATGCCACAGATCTTGGAAAAGGAAGGATATTGCTACACTACTGGTTAATTTATTAATGTTTCCTGAGATAATTTAACAGTGACAACTTCTTACCTCTCAGGTTAGACAACCAATGTTGACCCATATCTGAAAAACAAAATTGCAAAGAATGCAATATAATCTTAAATCTTGGAGTTGTCTGACCTTCTTGTGCACCTCCCCAGGGTAGGGAGGCATCAACTAAACATACAGATAAAATTCAGAGATGCACCAGAGATGCAGACCACAGGTTTTTGCTACGAGAGTCAACAGAAATACTGTAGGCCAGAATGTACAAGTGCCTTAAGCCAAACATAGATATAGCACTGTATCACTGTAAACAGAAATTTGGTTGACTGAAATCTCTTATTCCTTTCTCAAGTAGTGTATTTCATAATTTGCAGAAGAGTATCTAATAAGTAAATATTATATCAAAAAATGGATGGCTCTCAGTAAATGTTATTTGCAGATAAACACTGAGTTAATGAATCTACTATCAGACAAAATTAAAACTCTAATAAAGAAATTATTTTTCAATGAATTGTTTATGAAATATTATATAGCAATCTATCATATCTTTATTATCAAACATGAATTTCAATGAAAAGTTCTATCCCCAGCCAGTCTTTACTTCATGTAGGTTATTTGCAGCTGAACAATATTAGCCAATATATAAATTATAGTTTATTAAAAAAATAAGCATATTTGTGTTTGTAATCCAACTTAAAAATAAATTATCAATCATTGTGCACTGTAGAACAATCAGGAAAAGAAAACCAAGGAAATAAAAGTTAGAGTAAAAGTAAGAATATATAATGCCCTGCTCGACTTTGAGAACTCAAGAGGTTCTCTTCCCACTTCCTACCCTATATTGGTTATTTATGTTCTTGTGTTATCTACTAGACATATAGAAACTATTCAAGATATCATACAGACTAACCTTCTAAACTAGCAAAAGGAGTTGTTAGGAGATAAAAAGTGCTTGTCAAATATTTGTTGAAGAAATAATGACACTAATATTCATGTCAATATTAAAATAAAAAGTAAGTTTCATATGCCATCCTGAAGTATTTTATTATGTAGCTTTCTCAATAGAGACTGCTGACTTTCACTGACTTTAAAAGACAAACATTATGTGTTTAACAAATGGAAATTCTTAAATTCATTGATTAAAATAGATGCTTTAGAAATAGACTCAATTTTCAGTGCCTGTTTATTGCTCTCTACACTCAATGCTTTTCTGAGAGGAGCAATATTAGAACATGTCACTTTAAATCTTCAGTCTGCAGCATGTGAACAAGTCCAACACTATTATTGTGGTAGATACACAATGCACTACAGCCATGTCACAAATTATACTGAATGCTTCTCTCTACTATACACAGGGAAATATAATTCAAGAATCAACTGCTAAGAATGATGACAAAGATGATGATGATGATGATGATGATGATGATGTTGTTGTTGTTGATGATGACGACGACAACAGCAACAACAAAATATCCTTAACAGGATCATTAAAACATCTCTAAACAAAATGAAGGAAAACATGTGCTACCTAATTTGCTTAATCTATCCATGGAAGATACTGCAAGTGAATTCAGAAAAATACATAGATACTCTTGGAGAAAATGCAAAATATCTGGAATTTTAAAATGCTAGTTGTGCCTGAATCAAAGCCTATTTTCATTTCTCCATATAACAATGCTCTAAAAAATTAAAACTTGGAGAAACATAAAGAATTTTATTAAATAAAGTACATGAAGCACTGCCTCGTATTGTGGTGCACACCTATAATCCCAGTGGCTTAGGAGGGTAAGGCAGGAGGATCACAAGTTCAAATCCAGCCTCAACAACTTAATGAGACCCTGTCTCTAAATTAAAAAAAAAAAAAGAGCTGGGGATGTGGCTCAGTGGTTAAGCACCTCTGGGTTCAATTCCCAACCTCCTCCCCACAAAAAAGTGTATGAATGAAGTCCATTTTCAAATGAAGGAAGAGACACTTGTACTTGTGAATAAAATGGAGTAAGAACAACCCATCTTAAAAAAAAAAAAAAAGAAAGAAAGAAAAGGAAGAAAGGAAGGAAAAGGAAGAAAGAAAGCAATAAAGGGTTGAGACATGGGAGACCAAGTGTGCTCTATGATAGGTCTAGCTTATAGCCTTGAGAGAGATTTAACAGCAAGGTACAGGGAAGGGAACTGAGGAGAAGTGAAGCAGTCTCCCTGAGTTGAGTAGACAAAGCTCAGAATTTCAGGAAACCAGGGCAGCTATGACTCACAGGACAGAGAAAGGAGAACCAAAAAGACTGAAGCGCCCTTGGATTGCTCAGCAGAGTACCAATCAGAACTTGTGTGGAAGAAGACTACTCTGGGCTAGAGAAAGGCCAGAAACAGAGCCTGTTCCCACCAGTCTGAGCATTTGATAGGAGTGTTCAGGAACATCTTGCTTCCATTATAGGAAGTAATTTGCCTTACACGAGCAATGCTCCAAATCTAAATAACAAATCATAAAAGCAGAACTTAAAAAAAAGAAGTCAAACTGTTTCCACATAACTGGATCCAAAAAAAAAAAAAAAAGCTCAAAAGATTAACAAAAATATCTAGAATCCAACTTAGTAAAATTCAAACATTTGCTATCTAATCAAGGATTATAAGGCATGCCAAGAGGCAGGGAAGCACATAAAGAAGAAAACAATTCATCAAAACCCCAGAACTGAAGGAGATATCAGAATTAGGAGACAAGGCCATTAAAACAGTTATTATAACCATAACTTATATCTATTTTTAAAAAGCCCCAAGTCAGAATTCTGGAAATACATAGCATACTGTCTGAGATGAAAAAGTATTGAGATGAGATTAGTGGCAGTTTAATAAGAAAAGACTAATGAAATTGAAGACACTGCAATAGAAATCATCCAAATTTAAACCAAAACCCAGGGAAGAAAAAGAACCCCAAAATAAAAGAGGAGCAGTGATCTATGAAACAATTTCAAGCAACCTAATGTTACTTGAGTCCACTAGAAAAAAGGGAGATGGGCTGGGGTTGTGGCTCAGCGGCAGAGCGCTTGCCTCACACTTGTGAGGTCCTGGGTTTGATCCTCAGTACCACATAAAAATAAATAAATAAAAATAAAGATATTAAAAAAGAGAGAGAGAGAGATGAAAGGACATTTGAAAAACAAATGGTTAAAATTTTTTCAAAATTAATGAAAACTATAAAATTAAGAAATTCAATAAATTCCAGCCACAAGAAATACTATGAGAAATAATATGAGAAATACTATGATACCACATAATCAACTTTCTAGAAACCAGATATAAAGAGAAAATTTTAAAAGCAGCAAGAATAATAAAGTAATGTTACATTCAGAGGAACAAACATAAGAAAAAGTCATATTTCTTGTTAGAAATAATGCAAGCCATGAAGTACTGACCAACAAAAACAGTCAACCCAGATCATGGTACAAGAAAAAAAAAAAAATCTTGAAAAAAAAAAGCAAATAAAAATGTTCTCAAACACACAAAGCTAAAAAAGAGAAGGTCTTCTACAAGAAAAGCAAGTCATTTAGGCAAAAGGAAGATTACAGCAGATAGAAATGTGGAATTACTCAAAAGAATAAATAACATCAAGACAGTAACCAAATGTGTATATATACATATATGCATTTCTTTTTCTTCTTCTTTTTTTTTTGAACTTTAATTGACTATTACACACAATTCTTAACAACGATTTGTGAGATTTATAACATATGTAAAAGTAAAACACAGGTTAACAATATCATAAAGACCAAGAGTTAAGAAATGCAAATACAATATTAAAAGTGTCAAGTAGTATAATATCACAGAAAGGTATGTTGTGGTAAGTTAAAGATGTAAACTATGGATTCTAAAATAACCAGTAATATTATAAAATAATTAGCTTATAAACTAACAAAGAAGATTAAATGAAATCATAAAATGCACTTTATCCATCCAAAAGACAGCAGAAGGAAAAGAAAGAACAAAGAATAAATGGGACAAAGATAAAAATAAATAGCAGAATGATATCCAAATCTAACCATATCAATGATTATATTAAATGCAAATGTTTAAACATTTAGAAAGCAGGTCAGATAGGATTAAAAAAAAAAAAAGCAAAACTAAACTACACACTGCTTCCAGGAAACATACTTTAAATAAAAAGACCCAGTAGGTAAAAAGTAAAAGGATGGGAGAGAATAAGCCAGAATAATAGAAGCCAAAAATGCTAAAATGGCTACAATATTATGGACAAAGCAGATTTCAGAGCAAAGAATAAGAGCAAACAGAAAGGTCATTTTAAATGACAAAAGAGTCAAAAACTCAGAAATAACAGCCCCAGAGGTTTATGCACCTAATAAGGAAGTTTAAAAAAAAAACAAACAAAAAAAAAACTGATGGAAATGCAAGGAGGGACAAACAAATTCATAGATGCAAATGTCAGTGTCCTTATCTACTGATAAAAAACATTTAGGCAGAAAAGCCAGCAAATACACACACACACACACACACACACACACACACACACACACTAAGCTTAAACACTGTCAAGCAATTTGGCCAGATTGACTTTTGGCAATACTCCACTCGATGACAGTAGAATACACGCTTCTCCTAAAGTGCATGCAATATATTTACCAATATAGAACATATTATGGGACATAAAACAAGTATCAACAAATTCAAAAGGATTCCAACTGCAAAATATGGTGACCTGAGTTAATAACAATCATATTCATACTTGAAAACTGCTGAGAGAGTAAAGATGAAGTGTTTTCACTAGGTAAAAATATATACACATAAGAGGAACTGGACATGTTAATGAGCTTAGCAATTCCAAAATGTACATTTATTTCAAAACATCATATTACATACTCGAAATATACTTTCTATTTTTAAATAAACTGAAAAAATAGCAAAAATTAAAAAATTGTATTTAATGACCCTATAAAAAGGATTAAAACAATGCAAAATATAATTTGACTATTATAAATTAGAAACCAGACAGATCATTACAAAGTCCCCAAATGTTTAAAAATTTTAAAAACTCATTACTCAATTACTTATTGTTAAATGAAATACACAAAAAGAAAAAGCACAACATATAAAAATGTGTGGGATACCACTAAAGCAATGAATTCTTGGGGAGAAAATTATAGCATTAAATGACCACCTGAGCTACTACTTTAAGAAACTAAAAAAGATAAGCAAATTAAAAACAGAAAATAATGAATTAACATATATCAAAGCAAAAAATCAATGAA
This sequence comes from Urocitellus parryii, assembly GCF_045843805.1. Classification (NCBI taxonomy): domain Eukaryota; kingdom Metazoa; phylum Chordata; class Mammalia; order Rodentia; family Sciuridae; genus Urocitellus; species Urocitellus parryii. Next base: position 18,198,405 of record NC_135543.1, read on the forward strand.
GTAGAAAACAAAATTAACAGATACAAATCAATGAAACCAGAATTATTTCTTTGAGAAGAACCATAAAATTATTAATCTACTAGACAGACTGATTTGGAAAACAAAAATTATGAAAATTAAAAATGAAAAGTAGAGAAAATTTCTCAAGTCCTACAATTTTTTATTGATATATTTGACACAATCTATTATAGTTCGCTCAAGGGGAATTTTTAAAAACATGAATATATATTTGTATTTTACATCTATTTCTATTTTAAATTTAAATATTTTTAATCTGTAGTTAAAAAACTTTCCCATAAAGCAAACTCCAGGCCTGTAAGCTTTCACTAATCCTTCCAGAAAATACAAGAAAAGGAATCCCCCCCCTAACTCATTTGGTAGGCCAGCATTACCTGTTATCAAAATTGCACAGCCATTATCAGAAATGAAAATCATACATCAAAATCCTTCACACAAACACATACATACACACACACACACACACACACATACACAGAGGAAAAAAAAAAAAACCTCAACAAAATCTTAGCAAATTGTATTTAATGACCTACAAAATAAATAATTCATCATGATGAACTGTGGTCTATATTACAAAGTTGTTTTAAAACAAAAAAGTACAAAAAAGTCAATATATTTTGTCTTATAAAGAAAATAAAGGAGAAAAATCATATAATCGTTTCAACAGATGCAGAAAAAGCATCTGACTAGATCTAATGTCCATTCATAATAATAGTAAAAATATCTCAATGAACCAGGCACATATAGGAACTTCCTAAACCTGATAAAGGGCATCTTAGAAAATCCTAAAGCTAACACCAGTCTTAATAGAAACAAAATGAGTAAATTGTGATCTATTCATTCTTCAGGATAATCTCAGTAATGAAAATGAACCATCAAATGCAACACTGACAAATCTCACAAAAAACGCTGGGCACAAAAGAATATATACTCTATGTCTAAATTAACGTAAAGCTCAAAAGTCAGGCAAAACTGAATTATAAAGTTTAGGAATTTAAACTTAGGTGATGTTAACTACAAAAGAAAGCAAAGAAGTAGCTGAACAAAAAGAATTAAAAATTTTTCAGATTTTTGGAGGATATCAGATTTCAGACTTTGATTGGGAATGATCGACCTGTAAGGTGTCCTTAGGAAGGGAAGGTATGATAACGGGGTGGGAGGGTATAAGATGCTTATGAACTCTTGGTATGTTGTATTCCTTGTCCGAGGAGGTAGTTACAAGAGTGCTCAGCTGGTAAAAATCACTGAGCTGTATATTTCTGTTTTGTGCACTTTTTTGTATGTATACTAATGAAAGACAAAGTTAAAATGAAAATGATGGCATATAGTGATTTAAATAAAGAGATAAAAAGAATAGTTTAACAAGGATATCCACTTGTGAATCACAATGTATAAACTACTGGCAAGTGGCAAATTAGTCATAGTATTGAACCATGAATTTAAATATTCTTAAATGTAGTTTAAAAATAGGTATAGCTTTTAAAATCAAGATACACACAATTAAACACTAGTGTTGTCAAGTTAAGGTGCCCCTAATGCATAAAAATTAGGGCAAAGACAGTATAATAAAATTATGTGAAATATGCTCATTTATCAATTTCCAAATAAATTTGATTTATTTTTAACTGACATCTTAATTATCCATATTTACATCTGGAATATAACAACTTTTCTCTCTTTTAACAACCTGAGACAAACAAAATGTTATGATTATACATTAGCTATGTCTCCTCAGTTTCTACAGCTGAAATGTCATGTCAATTACTTAATAAGATTTAATTTTACCTTGTTTAATCTGTCCTTGCACAATATTACTGGAAGTTGGAGGAGAATCCCTTGCCTTAGAAAGGTCTGGGGTGCTTGGTCTAGGTGGCCTTTAAATAGAAGAAAAAAATACATGTATATATTCTTTCACATTTTCATATTTCTAGAACTATTTAAAATATTGTTTTCTAGATTCAAATTAATTGCAAAGAAACATAAAAAAAATTTTCAATTTACTGTTCCAAAAAGATGGCTCTTTAAGAATTTTATATGCACTAACATTTTCCATTTCAAATTTTAATATGATAAAACAATTACATGATTAAGCAAGTAGCAAGTAAAAATTTTATACCTACAATTTATACTACTAGTTCAAGAAATATTTAGGAACATTCCAATATTTACCACTGACAGGTAAATATTCTTAGTTCTCCATTCTTCAATATTAGCATGCTAAGATTTCAGCCAACCCATTATCACTGGTGCAAATGAATTCATGGAACAATATACTAGATTTTAAAAGTACTCAGTCCTAACATATAAAAAAAAAAAAAAAAGGCATTAAGGCATTACAAAATCTTGGGCCCAGAAGCAGAAGATCTTAATTTGGATTCTGGCTCTACCACTGATTGCAGATGTGACCTTGTACAAGTCACTTCACTTATCTGAATTTTCTTAACTATAATGAAAGGATGATAAAACCATTTACCTTATAAAAATAGGTATAGCTTTTAAAATCAAGATACACACAATTAAACACCACCAATTAAGTTAAAAGCACCAATGAGTTAGTTTTTGTAAAATACTTACAACAAAATCTAACATAGAGTAAGTGCTATATAATTATTTGTTTAAAAAAATTCTTGATATGGTGGTGAACTCTCAATAAAATATAATAAAAAGTTGTCTTCATAACCTGGGGAAAATAGAAACCAGCATGCAAACTAGATGTTCTAAAAACATTAATACAGTACTCTGGTTTTCAAAAATTGTTTTCTCTTTCCCTGCTGAAAAATTCAGATTATACTTACAAAATTCTGAAGCCAGTCACTGAAAACATATCATTCATTGCATCTGTGTTTGAGAAGCATTTTAAACTAGTACACAATTTTAAAATCATATTTATTCAAGAGCTAGTCTATATGATCAATTCCCATATTCTAAACCCCCTTTTAATAGCCAGTAAGTTTTTTATGTATATATAAAATTATATATATTTTATATATATGCCTTAAACTAAGCATTTTAGAGATATGTTTTAAAATTTAAAGGGGAAACACTGAAATGGTCTAAGTATTTAGAAACAAAAAAAAAGTAACAATAACAAAAATAGGTTTCTTTTTTAAAAACTTAAAAATAAAATCAAACTATCATGGTCACACCTGGTAGGACCCTTCTTCATATGGTCACCAATAAAAGTTGCATTGGTCATACTCATTAAAGTATTTGCCAAAGATATGATAGACAGGAGATGTTGGGTGGTGACTGCTCGGGATACTCCATAAGTCCCCTTTCCTACTCCCTCCATTGCTGGAAACTTCCTTCCTGCTTCTGCTTTCCCATGTGGTAGTTTACAAGCAGCCTGATTATACCCAGGCAGCATCAGTGACATATGACCTCCTCTGGATAAAAGGCCAAACGATACTGTACAGTGTGGCTTCAGCATTCCAAGGCGATCAAGACAAACTTCATCCAGAACTTCATTCAAACCCCAGGCATGAAGGCAGGACATGAACAATTTTGCAGTGTCCATAGTTAAGTTATATTCTAATAGGGTCAAGGGCTTAGATTTGCTGGCCCGATACTCAGGATCACTTTCTTCCCTTCTCTGCCTCATTATCTCTTCATCATCCTCTTCATCATCAAGGAGATGTTCCTTTATGTTCTCTTTGATAGTTTCTTTCACTTGTTGGAAGAGAACTGCTGCTCGTTTTCCAGTTAGAAAAGAGCCCCCTTTGTCTGAACTGCCAGATGCTTTTTGCAAATTCTCTGGGGAAATAAGCGCAGTATTCGGCCTAGAGGCTTCTTCAGTCAGGAGTTGAATAATCAACGCTTCCACATCAAAGAAAAGCACGTGTATGTCCGGGTCTGTGAGGTTTGTCTTTATTGCTTGAACCATCAGGGAGTTATGAGAATATTTAGGTAAATTCCCCTGCAACAGATATTTTTAAAATATGGTTATAATTAAAAGTGTTTAATTTTACTATTCATTAATGCACGATAAATAGCAGAATTAAAATGCTTTTTAAGCTGTCTTTTCAGAGGTTTATCTCATTAAAAATAACACTAACTTTGCAAATCAGCAGCAGCATGTTAAAGAACCATTTTATACAATTAGATCTGTATGCTGAAACAATCATAAAATTGTCATTAATTAAAAATCAGGGGCTGGGGTTGTAGCTCAGTGGTAGAGTGCTTGCCTACCATGTGTGAGGCACTGGGTTCAATTCTCAGCACCACAAATGAATAAAACAAAGATCCATCAACAACTAAATTTAAAAAATTTAAAAAAAAGATTTTTAAAAAATCAAAGAAAAAGTGTCTTATTGAAGCAAGGAGTCTCTTTGCTCATAGAAGAGATTAAAATTTGTTTCAATAACTTATGAGCAAATTCTGTCTCTATGAATGAACTACTGTTCTACCTGAAAGAGTTTGCTTATTCTGACTTCCAATCCTTTGACATTGCTGTACCACCAAATCCTTTCTTCGGCTAATTTGCCTACAGTCCCTCCCTGTTCACAGATTCCCTTCCGTCAGTATACAGAACATATTCAAGTCTTTTTTGTTGTTGTTCCAGATCCTGAAATGTTAATCTAACCATTCCCCTTCCATTCCCCTCCCCTTCTACTATCCTTTTTAGTCAAATTTAGTGAAAATAGTACAGTAAATCCAGCAGGAACTCTTCAGTCTTTGTCCTTCCTAATCAGTTATTGCTATTGTTGTTCTTCCTGAGAGACTGAGAATATAAATAAAGAGAAAGAATAAAAAACCACCTTATAGCATCCCTGAATCCCCAGCGACTGCCCCCAGAGAGCCAAGCTATCTAATTCTGACCCTTCCTCCTCCTGGCAGCCACCTGCTGGCTCATTATTCCTTTGGCACTAGAACTATATCACCTGTAAGCAGCTGCTCCCAAATTCCAGCAAGACCGGCCTCTGAAAGTAATTCCAGTCCTGTATTTCCACATGCTAGTAGTTGGATGGCCCACGGAGCCAGCCTCCTATTTAACACGTGTCACCTATACCCTCCCACTAAGCCTGCAGTGTCTTCTTAGTCCTCAAGAACCACTACTCCTTCTTACTGCACCTTCACCACAGAAATTCAGACCCTGGGTCTGCCGCTCAAGTCAGGCTGTACAGGAATTCATCTTGCCTTACCCCAAGGCCACCCCCACAGAGCCACAGACTTCCTTCTGAGGCACAAATCTAATCATGTCACTCTTCTGCCAAAAAACATTCCATTATCATATATTATTAAGAGAAATAGATAATAACAAATTCTGAAAACTAAATCAAAATATAGATGAATGTCTGATCTTGAGATGAGAAATGATAAGCATGCTTAAAATTCGCTACTGTAAAAACAATTGTTAAAAGGCAAGTAAGAAATAGAAATAAAATATGCCAGAAATAATACTAATGAAGTTATAATCTATACAAAATTTTTTAAGTAAATAAGAATACTAATTCCCAAATAAAAGGAAAAAGGGAAAAAACATAAAGGTCAAAGACAATTCACAGTAAAAGAAACATAGTCAATAAAAACATGGAAAACCTGCTCAAACTAGTTATCAAAGAAATTGCAGTTAAAATAACCACATCACTTATAAAATTTGTTAACAAGAAACACTAAAACCTGTATAGTGAAAATCAAATCAACACACAGCAGATGTGCAAGCTTTTGGAACAGTAATTTGACAAAATACTTTATGAATTCTTAACATTAACATTGTTTGAAACAATATGTGTATTTCCAGGATCCTAACCTAAATATTAAGTCAGAAATACAGACAAGGACTTATATATAAGGATGTTCAGTGAAGCAGCATCCTAATTTTGGCATCTGTTTTTTTAAAATTGGAAACAACCTAAATATATAATAAGGAAATAGGTAAATAATTTGAGCATAGCCATATGATAGAATGAATGTTGCAATCATTACAAATCATGCTTTCTAGGTATAGTTAACCACATGGCAAAAGGCCTATGTTCCACTTTTAAGTGAAATAAAACTACATAGTCACTTGCATGTTCAGAGTATAGTCCCAATTTCACTTATTTAACACTTAAATATATATGAGTATAGCAAGAGAGACTAGAAAGAAACAGCACACAAAATGTTAATTGTATTATCTTGTAGTGGAATTATAGAACATTCTGTTTGTATTTCTAATTCTTACATTATAAATAATGCATATTATTTTCATAACTAGAAAAATAATGCTCTGAAATAAAATGCATAAAGTTCAAGACCCATAGACTTGATAAACTACTTTTCCAGCTTTAATCAATGGGCTCCTACACCATAAAGAATTCTTCAAGTAGATCTTATCACTACCCCTTTGTATAAACTTTTCTGAACTGATGTTTAAAGGAGGATGGCATATAATTTTTTTTTAATCGAAGGATTGAACCCAAGGGTGCTTAACACTGAGCCATATCCGCAAGCCCTTTTTATTTTTTTATTTTGAGACAGAGTCTCACTAAGTCGCTTAGAATCTCATTAAGTTGCTGAGGCTGGCTTTGAACTTGCAATCCTCCTGCTTCTGCCTCCCAAGCTCCTGGGATTACAGGTATACCCACCATGCCTGGCTTAAATATTTTCATAAAACACTTAAACAACCTAAGTAATGTGATGAATTTATACTGCATATTAGTAAATATGAAGTTACATATAGGAAGTAAAAAAAAAATCAAGGCTTTCTGAGTCTTACTCTGTATTTAATTCACTCATTCTACACTCACCTCAGTGCCTATTATGTTCTATATTTGTGCAAGGCACTGAGGACAAAAAGAAGAGTAAGAAATGGCTTTTCTAGTCATGGAACCTAAGTAACAGATTGAATCGAATAACAGAGAATGACATGTAATAACAGGGTAGTATGAATGGTACTATAAAAAGAGGGGGGTTGCAAGGCACAAGAAAGGGACACAATGGAAAAAGTACCAACTCCACCTGGAGTGACCAAGAGCACTTCATAAAAGCGGTATGAAAGAGCACTCCTGGCAGAAAGGTAGCAGGATATGAAAAAGAACAAGGATCAGAAACATCACAGGATAGACACTGATAAAACCCACAGGTGATCAATATAAAGAATGCAAGGAATGCTTCCCTGGAGTATCAGGGGTCACATTAAGGCTTTTGAACTTGACCTTGCAGGCCCGGGAGCCACTAAAGAACTTTTCTCAGAATCATCAGGGGTGTTTGGGAAATACAGATTCCTGGGTCTGACATTAGACCTGAATCTATATGTCTAAGAATGTGCCAGAATCTGTATGATGAGTACTCCAGATGATCTGATGCAAGGAAGTTTGAAAACTACTATCCAAACCCTTTAATGGAGTAATATGATCAAATTCAATCATATAAAGTCTTCCACCAGCAATGACTACCAAAAAGGAGCTACAGCAGCGACAGGAATATGAAATGGAGGCAACAGAAGCCATCCAGGTGAAAGTGTGCAGTAGAGTTGAGAATGTAAACTGTGGGATGGAAGGAGATGCTGACCTTTTCTCACAGCACTGTGCTTTATACTGGCTTTTTCAAACATTGGACCTGCAAGCTACTCTTAATGCTTTGTACCTTCCAACACTAATGTCAGTGAATAACACATAAAATTATGTATAATAAGTGTATCATATCTAATATAACATCAGTGATATGAAAAATTATTGTTAATAATGATAGCTACTACATACTAAACCATTGCTACAGCCCAGGCCCCACGCTAGATATTATGGTAGCTTATGTCACTGCAAAAGGTAAAATACCACCTTATAACACTGGTAAGGAGACAGACCTAACATGAGGTAGGAACAACTAGATGAAACAAGGAGAACTCCACAGTGCTTTAACAGATACTGTTTTCCCAGTAAAGATCTGCAAAATTCTTTTAGCAAAGAGATAGGGATGATGTGGCACAAAGAATGCAAGAGCAAACATGTTTGGTAAAGAAATTAGTGAAGCAGCAAGAGCAGCTTAAAGTAAAAAGAAGGCAAGAGTGAGGACACAAGGTGGACCTCAAACTCTCTCATGACATGTCAGCCACACATGTGCCCCTTTCGGCACCCCCAGATTTTCCCATTTCTGTCTTTCTGGAGGTACTCCAGCAGATCGTCAGGTGCTTGGACTACTAGAAGAGTAGTCATGTGCTTGGACTACTAGAAGGTTATCTAACATCTGGTACCATGACATCTGCATGTGATTGTGTGAGAGTCCTCTTATCATTCTCAGAGCTACTGTTTGTGTCATTGTGCAAACCCTGAACTTACCAGTAACTCACAGAAATAGTAAGGAAAAGAAAAACACCACCAAAATGAAACAGCTGAAAGTAAAACAGGAGAAAAAAGCACATGAGCTGTAATCTCTGACAGGCCTGCAGAGCCTGTGTTACCTGACAAGTGGCTTCTCTAAAGTAAAAATCTTATTACAACAAAATCCACATGCCCAGCAAAGTTAACCACTGACCCATCTTATTTTCTAACTAGCAATGTAAAGTTTAATTACAGGTAAATGAAAAAAGTATCTATCAAATGCCAAGGGTCTCACCTTAATTATAGATACAGCACTAAGACAAATTCCTTCAAATCACTGTATATTCTTAATAATTTCAAATACAGGCTATCCGATCCAGGAAATATTTAACAGGAATGTTTGCTCTGTCACCTTTATTAAGAACCTCTGAAATGTGTGCTCTCAAATTCATCTTTAATTTATCATAGAAGAAAGATTAAATTCAATTCTACAAATATTTGTGGAGTGCCTATTATCTCCCAGATGCTTGGGAGAAAATAAAGCCTCTTACATTAATGAAATAGTTTCAAAACTTACTTAAAAAGAGCCAACAAGGAATCATAAGGTATAAGGTTCACACAAATGAAATGCTCTCAAATTACTAGTAAAACTCAATGATACATGCAAAATACACACATATGTTAACAGATACTTAAAAAGCTCATAAAAAGATATATTTGACATCTTTATTATAAATATCAAGTCTGTTATAACTTTATATTTTCTGTATGAGGAAAATACAGATCTGTCACTTCAGATCTTAAATAAGACTTAAAATACAACAGAAATGCAATGTTGGAAAACAGTATTGTGTTGCTTCCTCACCACTGAAAATCAAACCTGTGGCAGGCTATCATGCAAAGGATACAAGGTAAAATTGTTTCTCAAGTGAAAAAACCCAGGAAAATAACAGCACCATGATGATAGGAGTAATCTTTATTCAAGCATGGATATTTTTTAGTACACATACAAAACAAACATACACTAGATGCAATATACCCCAGGAACAAAAGGCAATAATTTTGAATCTGCTGAGGAAAAAATGTTGATGTTTCATTGTTATAACATTTATCACCATAATAAGTTTGAATACATTCAGGTTAAATCATGTCTGCTGAAACACCTGACAGCTTTCTCCCCTAAAACCAATATCATAATGTTGTAAAAGTCTTAACAAGGATTAATATTTTAAGTGCACTTCATTTATCCAATGACTAAAAGAGATTTAAAACACTAGCAATAATTTTACTCATTCACCATTCAATTCAATGGTCCTGATTTCAAAGCTTACTTAATATCATAATTTTCAAGACTATCCTTTTAAGTAATCTTGTACAATAATTTACTGTTTTCATGAACAAGTACTGAGTTCAACATATAATGAATGATATATATGGTTCATATTTCCATATAAAAATAAAAATAGAGTTGATTTATACCAGAAGGCTTTATATATATACATATACATATATATATATAATTTATATATATATATACATATATATATATAATTTTTTTTAATCAGAATCTGCTTTGAAACCAGAGATTAAGGATACAAAGAACTGGCAAAAAAAGTCCCAACACACACACACACACACACACACACACCTCTATAATTGTCAATCTTGAGTCCTGAAATAGAACAAAAGAAAATTTGTACTTGGCAAATCATAAATTTTCTATTTTGCAAAATGAATCATTATATATATATATATATATATATATATATATATATATATACTTACGATGCATACTCTAAAAATTTTTATTTCCTACATATTGTAAGAAAAATTTGTTTATTACTCAATGATCTTTTGTTAGGAAAAATAAAAGAACAATAATTTAAAAAATAATAACTTTCCCCTTGGATTTTGTATATGATATTTTCTTGAAGAAAATCCTTTAGAAGAATCTCTGAAATTCTGATGCACACTGATAAATATAAAAGGTACACTGAATAAAAACAAACTGATGTCTTAAAGTGCTTTTAAAATATTCTACAACCAATAAAAAAAAATAAAATATTCTAAAAATTACATGGGGAAAACCTCCCCATCTCCTAAAACGTATTTACAATATGATTTCAATAATGACTGTTTTGATTTTGGAAAAATGGAAGAAAGATAGGGAGGAAGGAAGAGAAAGAGAAGAGAGACTGGAGAGGGAAATATTAAAAACTAGGAATTATCAAGAAAATGTGTAAGATTGAAGTGGATATTTGGTGCCCTCTGCTGTTGTACTACTGTTAGTTAACACCAGTTGTGAGGGTAAATGAAGGGAGTTCTTTTCAGAGAATCCATTCACACTGAAATCAGATCATATACGATTCACTTATCTTGATTATTTGCTTTTGAATAAGATACGATTCCACAATTGGGTATAAATGACAACGTAGTCATATAGTTCATGTTAGTTCACTTCCTTTCATGTTTCTTCATTAATATCAAATACAAATAAACTAAAAAAGATATTTAACATATTAAAGGATTTTAACGTTAAAATTTATTTATAAATCATTCCATAAAAGTAAATTATAAGTATTAAATATAAAAATTTAGATCATGCCTTTTACAAAGAAAATATCTTCCAAAGCTATTTCTACCTGCATATCTTACTGCATAATAATGCATGAATAACATCCAGATTATATAAATATATTAATAGTCTTCTTATTATATACTCATTTACAATATAAATTGTAAAACAGTAGCATAGAAGAGATTGATTTTCTTTTTCTTTTCTTTTTTTTGGTACTGGGTATTGAACTCAGGGGTACTTGACCACTGAACCACATCCCCAGCCCTATTTTGTATTTAATTTAGAGACAAGGTCTCACTGAGTTGCTTAGCACCTCACAACTGCTGAGGCAATTCTCTGTTTCAGCCTCCCAAGCCACTGGGATTACAGGCGTGCGCCACAGTGCCCAGCCTGATTTTCAATTCTTCCCAAAGAGCCAAGTTACCAAAGCAACGAGGCTAGGAGCCCTTCTCTACTCCATGGACTTTCATATGAATCGGAAAAAATGTTCCCTAGCATCAATTCCTCTATCTTCCAATAAAAAAAGCTACCTACCTCAGAGAGGTTTTACAAATAGCTAATAGATAATGCAAGCAGTATTCTTCTCACTGGTTGGAGGGAGATAATAAAACCTGGCTCATTTTATCTTGAATGTGTTAAAAGTACACATGAAAATAGTGTTAAACCAACTGAAAAAAAAAAAAAAAAGAAATTGTAAAATCCCAAAGGTCTATTATAAAATACCTTCCTGGGTATGCCAAATCCCTGCATGCATCTGTAAAGGAATCTGTAAATGGTAACAAGGTGAGATTCTGGGAACCTCACTTGGTAAGGAAAAGTATAAGACTGAAATGAAAAAAATAATAATAATAATACAGCTCTAATCTACCCTAGTCACTGTTGAACAACCCCTAACTTCAGAAATATTGACACTCCATGGATTTAAATCACTTTTAATTTTCTCCTTCTCCCTGTCCCATTGGCCCACATCTCACTCTTCTCAGTATGCCAGTTCACCATGCCCACTCACATCTGCGCATGGTGCCACCTTTGCCTAAGACATCCGTCCACACTTTTCCTCCTGCTGTCAAGCCTTGTTTCTCCAGAAAAGCCTTCCCAACAACTCCTGAGGTTAGTTCATTTCCTCATGGTTGTGTCCCATGTGGTTCATACCTTAAGTAGTCTAAGGTTCATCAAAGGATGAATTGCACACCTGTGTCCCACACAGAGCAGAATTCCTCAGTGCCAGGGCCTGCTGGGTGTGGATGTGATTAGTGCATTCTACAACTGGTTCTAGCTTGGGGCCTAGCTTATGGTATGCACTCAATCTGTGTGAAACAAATGCATGAATCAATCAATCAAGAGTATTAAACTAGTATGTGTTGAACACCAATTGTGGTAATAAATGTTTTTAAACATCCTATTTTATTTCATTACAACACAATTATTCCAATTTTAAAGCTAAAATCAAATTGAAACTAAAAGGCAAGTCAGTCACTCAGGGTAACACAGCAAGTCAATGGTGAAAATATGGGAGAAATCAGGTCCCCCCCCTGTCTGCCTCATATTTCCCACGTTTTTAATATCAAGAGGTTCTCAGTCTAAGTTCTACAGAGATTTGTGAAACAGGAGGTGGAAAGAGAAAGGGTGAATGCACTCCACATTACTCAGCCCTCAAATACTGGGTTATTTATGGAAAGTCAACGCACACCTTGTGCTGAGCACTGGAAATACCAGGAGGAATATCCCATAGTCCTTTGAGAAGCTCTTAGTGAAATACAGAGTGAAGGTTCTTGTCAGGGTGATTCTGACACACTCCAGGGACATTTGGCAATGTCTGGAGGTATCATTGTTGGTCACAACTGGGAGGGGGTACTAACAGCATCTAGTGGAAAGAGACTAGGGATGCCGCTAAAAATCCTACAGTGCACAGGATGGTCCCCACAACAATGAATTACCTAGCCCAAAATGTCAACAGCGCTGAGGTTGAAACACCTGATATAGACAGACATGAAAACACACAGCAACTCACTTACATTTATTGGTACAACAGAATAAACACTAGGACAGAAACATAAACCAAGTGCCAGAGAATCAGAGAGGAAGATCCTTGGACCCTGCCTAACTCGGCTTTGTTAGTAGGGACAATGGTCACCAAAGTCAGATTCATGAGGTAATTAGGCAGGTGAAGGAAGGGGACATGGCACTCCAGACGCACCAAACAGCAAGTTCTATGTTCTCTGAAAATATGTGTGAAGGAGATTGGAGAACCAAGTTGTTTCACCGTAAAAAAACTAAAATCCTGTTTGTGCTGACAGATCCCCTCGTTTTGTCTTCCCCTTTTGTTTTCCCTTCCTCTTCCTTTCCACCCATCCTGCCTGAAATGATATCACTCTCACCAAGACTGATTGCTACCTGGTGTGATTGTGACCAAGGTTTGAATATGATTAAGAAAAAATAAAAAGAGACAAATGAGTGGAGACGTTAGTGGAAAGATCTTCGAATGTTTTGCCTGTTCCAACCTACTGAGGACAAGATATAGAATTTTAACCACAACCACGACATACGAATTATACTATCTCTACTTGAACACTGCAATAAAGTGTCTCCCTGGGATGACTGACTAATACATTTCCCTCCAAGGTTAATTTTAGGGTCTATAGTACTATGTCATATAAATCATCAAACCATCTTCATATTGGAAAAATTTTAAAACTTCACAATCATTGCCACTGACTCAAAGTCTTCCCGGCCATCCATCATTCTAGAAAATTTCACCATTCATAGAGTCCAATGATTTTCAAGTTCAGGTCCGAGGTCCTTGTTCATCAGGGGAGCTGCTTATAAAAGGAATCAAAGTAGGAGGGCAAATGGTGCAATTTAAACACTGAATCAGTAACAAAGGGAGTTGCTAAGGTTAAATTTGCTAATTATGCTAGAGGTACTATTTTTGTATTTTGCTATTTATAACTGTAAATTAGCATATGACTAGTTTTATGCAGACTTTCAGTATTCTAATTAAATGTCATGCTATTTGAAATGCAGAGTAATGGTACAAAGGTTTTACTGCACATGAACATATGAATATCCCATGGATGCAATGTTTTGATATCAGTACATTCAAGTACTGGCTTTCAAATGCTGTTTTGTTTTGTTTTGTTTTTTTTTTAGTTGCAGATGGACACAATTCCTTTATCTTATTTATTTATTTTCATGTGGTGCTGAGGCTCAAACCCAGTGCCTCACATGTGCCTACCCTTCATTCCCTTTTGTCTAATCCAATCTATACTACTGAGCCACAACCCCAGCACCCACCCACCTTTTTAAAATTTGTTCTTTTTAGATACATGTGACAGTAGAGTGTATTTTGACATACTTTACCTACATGAAGATGACTTTCCATCATTGTGGTTGAACATGACGTGGAGTCACACTAGTGGTATATTCATATATGAACAGAGGAAAATTATGTCCTATTCATTCTACTGTCTTTCCTATTCCCATCCACCTCCCTTCCCTTCATTCCCTTTTGTCTAATCCAATGAACTTCAAATGCTGCTATTCTTGCTTTTAAATTATAAGCTGATATTAGTTTCATCAGGCAGTTTGGGTTTTTTATGTGTATTTGTTTGTTTATTTGGGAGATGGGGTATCAGGGACTGAACTCAGGGACACTCAACCACAGAGCCACATCCCCAGCCCATTTTTGTATTTTATTTAGAGACAGGGTCTCACTGAGTTGCTTAGCACCTCGCCATTGCTGAGGCTGGCTTAGAACTCACAATCCTCCTGCCTCAGCCTTCCCAGCCCCTGGATTACAGGCATGTGCCACCACATCCAGATTGCATCAACAATATTTTAAACTATATTTTCCAAAACACTTGAACAGGCATGTTCAAGGCCTAGAGCTAGACCATATGCTCAATCACTGTTCCTGAATCAGTCTACCAAATGACACTACATTTTCATCCCAAGCTCTTCACCCCATGGCAAGGAGAAAAGACTGGAAGAATAGGCTTTGTACCACTTGAGACTGAGCCATAGTGACCCTCATACCTCCTTGGATGTCTCAGCTCTGATCCTAACCTTCCTGCTCTACGGGCCCTAACACCCAGCACACTTCCTCAACTTCTTCAGAACTGCATTTAGCACTAGCTGCTCTCTTTCTCCCTTCCTCTCTTGTCATGCAGACTTTTCACAAGCATCCTACACTTGACATTTCTATTTACATTCTTCCCATTCACTCTTTAGCCCTTTACAATTAAGCTTCTGCTACCAATGTCCTGGGAAGACAGTTCCAAAAGGGAACACTAATGACCTCATTGAAAAACACATTTCGACCCTTGGAAGACTCAATCAACATCTACAACATTTGACACAGTGATTCTCAACCTTTTCTGCAACTTTTGATTCCTTGTTGGCAGATTTGACTCCCACTGTTTCCCTTTAAACTTGTGTTCCTGAGAGTTCATCTCTGAATGATCTTGTCCACCTCTACAGTTTTAAGTGCCATCTGTATGTTGGTAAGGACATCCATATGTCCTATCATAACCCTCTATTCAAGTTTCACTTTTAAACTGCCTGACAGACATCTTGACACAGATAGTACAGAGGAACCTCATATTCATCATATTCTAACACACTCATCACTATCCCGCACAGAAGCCTCTGGCATTCAAAATCACTCAAAACCTGTGAATCCACTGTCCCAATCAATCATTAGGTCCCTTGGAATGCAACTCATAAATGACTCTTGAATTTAATCTCTCTTCTATGTTCCCTCTTATCAGTTTTATATACTGATTTTCATATAAAATTCCTTGTGAGGGCAGAATTCTAAAGCTAATTTTTAAAATAGCTTCAAGGCCAACGGGGTGAAAGATCAAGTTTCAGTATCCTCCCATGGTATAGGGACCATGCCTCATTCCCCACACTTGCCTCCCAGCCAGCCCTCAGCAACACTAGCTACACATTTCCACTTCCCTCTCTGCTTATGCTACCCATACCTCCCAGAACACAATGCAACCCATCTCCATCAGCTTTTACCTGTCTATATTCTACTCATTCTTTAATGTTCTCTCCTCCCAGAAGCCAGTTCTGATCACCTCCAGTCAAGATGGGTTTCTGCAATACTCTCTGCATCCTGCAGCCACCCCACTTCCTGTGGTGTACCGTGTGGGCCTGTTCATACTTCCTGAGAGTAAGTGTCATATCATACCCAAATTGGCTCTCCAGGCCTTAACACAGTACCCAGGAGTCAATGAATGTTTACTGAACTAGACTGATTCAATTATTTTCTAACAGAGGCTATAAAAGTCAAGAAGTTTCAAAATCTTTTATATGGTTTAATACAGAGCGGATTTTCAAGTACATTAAAAGAGAAGAAATTGCTTTTTCCTCAAAATACTAAAACATTAACATTTAGTCACAAATCTTTGTATTTCAATCAGATTAGTTAATAATACCTTCAAATTCCTAAATAGGAGTTAAAGTGTTATACATCAGGGCTAGAAAGACCCGGCTGCTTAGGTAAGGTCACAGGGTTTAATCTACCTAGTATTCCCATTCTCAAAGCAATCTACTATTTGATTTATAAGGTGAGATGGTGAGAGAAATTTCTGTGCTGTGCCTCACATACATTCTACAACGATCTAAATTTCTTCATAGTATAGTGTGTTTCTATTAATAATGAATTTCCAAGGAAGAACAGAACTGATCTGAATTTAAAACCATCGCAGAAGACCACTTTTCTTTGGCTCAAAACACAGAAAATAATACTTAATATGAACTACAAACAACTGTTATGTCCAAGTCATGAGCCAATATAGCACTACAATTATGGGGTTTATTAAGTTTCAGAAAAGATAGTCATCTTGGATATTTGGTGGGTTTTTTTCAATCATAATAAATCCAGTTATGTCTAATTCAAGGATCCTTTAAAAACCCCTGGAATTAGCCTCCCCAAAAAAGTAAATACAAATTAAAAATTTAGTTAGTTTTGAGAATTTAGTTTTATTGCTTAGTAGAATAACTGGTTTTACATTCATAGTAACCTAAACTCATTACCTTCAAACTAAAGAAAAAGTTGGTAGACAGTTAACCTGAGTTGGAAATTTTCAAAGTACTCATCCCTAATTCTAAGAAATATACACAGATGATGCACAAACACATGTAAATGAGCATATACGCTCTAGCAGCCTGTGTGCAGCATACTTTTCTATGTGTGTGAGAGTTCTATAAAACTGAATTTGTATTTTAATGGAGAATTTGGAGCAGGTGTCTGACTTGGGTGGGTGGAGGGAGGGCCAAATGAATGCTGAAAGATCAGTTACAAGGTATCATCTGAAAAAAAGATTATGAATTAGGATGGTAAAGGCAAAGAGAAGACTGCTTTCAGAAGTAGATAAAAATGATAAAAGTTCACTTTGGATTGATTTCCAAAGGAAAAGGGTCAGATAACACCTATGATTATTAACATCTACAATGGAACAAATGGTGACATTTACTGGGACAGAGAAAGTGCCAGCAAACTTTTTCTGTAGAATCACATGCCAAATAAAGATTGAGGGTCATACAAGGTTTCTGTCACATAACTCTGTTTGTTCTTTTTTTAGATATTTATTTTTTAGTTGTAGTTGGATACAATATCATTAATTTATTTTTTATTTTTATGTGGTGCTGAGGATCGAACCCAGGGCCTTACCCGTGCTAGGCGAGTGTTCTACCACTGAGCCACAACCCCAGCCCTATACTCAGTTTTTTTGACTTAAAATGTAAACACTATCCTAAGTTCAAGGGCCCCACTTACTTGTAAACTACTATTTGCAGACTCTAGATACTGCAGAACAATGTGGAATGGAAGGATCCAAAAATTAAGAATTCAATTCCAATGAAGTTGAGGTAGAAATTTAGGATAAAAAGAGAGAAATACTAAATCTTAAAAGAAATACCCACTATCCATTGAGATGTAGAAAGCACAGTTGGAAATCTTAAGCAACACACCATTGGCCCATACCCTTGGCCCATGCCCTTATAAAATGAAGGAAATATGCAAGCACAGGGAAAATCGGCACAAAATTGTGCAGCTCTACCCTGAATCTACCTCCATTCCAGGCCCTGATATAGCCCTTCTATAAATATTGGAACCCCAGCCAATTCATGGCTCCTTCTCACTCTCAAGACAGCCCACATTCTCCCCTGAATGTGTTTCTACCTTCCTAAATAAACCTGTCTATGCCTTTGTTTGTCTGGCTCACGCTAAAATTCTTTCTGTCACATATGCTCAGAACCCTGCTGGTCCTGAATTGAGTTCCCCTCTCCTTTGGAACTCCTCGGATCCTTCTCCAGAGACATCTCTCCTCCAGTGACAAAATTAGTTAATTCATGAGTTCAGTCTAGTGAAAGAGAAAAACCAACAGACAGAAAAAGCTCTGAAAACTTCAAGCAGGACAACACCAAAAAAAAAAACCTCACCTGGATACATCATATTTAAATTGCTAAAAACCAAATGTCACTGTAAAAAGTGGAGATGAAGCAAGCAGTAGGACCATACCAGGAACAAAGAAAACAGCAAAATTCTGAAAAGTCTTGCAGGGCTAAAGAGAAAACTGAATATTAAAGGGACCAAGATCCCAAGGAATAGGGTTGGGGTTGTGACTCAGCGGCAGAGCACTCGCCTAGCACATCCAAGGCCCTGGGTTTGATCCTCAGCACCACATAAAAATGGATAATTAAAATAGGGGCATTGAGTCCAACTACAACTAAAAAATAAATATTAAAAAAAAAGGAAGACAAGGAATAGATTCAAGACTCGACAAGAAAAAGCCTTGTTAAAATACTCTAGGCTCTCAGTTGGAAGTCCTGGAAGACCACACCATAGAAGTGGAAGTAAAATCAGAGAGGCAGAGATTTCAAACACTGGTCACTCAACCTTAACTCAGGCTAGTCCCCCAACTGAATTAAGTTGACTAGCTTTTCTTCTGTTTCACCAGAATAAAAGGGTGAGTCCTCTCTAGAAGAAGACATCATTTGAATGCAATTACACTTTTTAAGACTTTATAATGTTTTGTGTTTAATAAAAATGCACTGGGAATGGTGTGGTGGCGCATGCCTGTAATCCCAGCTGCTTGGGAGGCTCATATAGGAGGATCCTGAGTTGAAAGCCAGTCTCAGCAACTTAGTGAGATCCTAAGCAACTCAGCAAAACCCTGTCTCTAAATAAAATACAAAACTTGGCTGGAGATGTGGCTCAGTGGTTAAATGCCCTGGGTTCAAAATGTACTGGACATTCTAAGAGATTAGAGCATATGACTGAAAACGCAAGCAATAGAAAGAGCCCCAGATGCCACAGACATTAGAATTGGCAGACAAGGACTTTATATAAACCAGCAAGGTGTACACATCCATCAAAACACCACAGGTACTGTTACCCAGTGTACTGCCTATAGGACCTCCCAGAATTTCTACTCGACCCTAATCTCGTTTATCTTTGAGGACAGGAGCAGAAGGTTAGAAGTTCCTCTTCAGGAAGGCTAGCCCAAACCAGCTGGATCTAGAGATGGCTACAAGAGTGACCACCAGACAATAAAGAACTTCATTGTAACCCAACTTCCATACTAGTGGCACACCTACCAGTTGCCATGACAGGAAGCACCTGTGGAAGAGGGAGAGGAGCCACTATACTCACACTGGTTTCACCCTGGAGGGCTGACCTAGAGCTCCAGAAATGGTTGAGAGAAGAACCTGACTGCAAGTTTACATCTGGAATAAGGAGCCTGACCCAGGGCTCCAGGAAAGGTGAGAGGAACCCCACTGGGAACAGACTGCAGTTCTCTGGTAGAGCTGATTTAGATGATGTCCTTTGTTTGTGTCTCCCTTCCTTGCACTTTCTTTTGTCTCAAACAATGGCTTCCTCTCATCCTTTGCAATGGTCTTCTAAAAACTTTCAAACTTCTCATTAAAATATTTTTTACTTCTGGATAGCCTTGACCAGCTGGATCTCATCACATCCATCTCATCCAGAAAGTGGGAAAGAAGGAAACCCCTGAGTGGGCATCTGGGGTAAAAGCCCATAGTAGATACCAAGCTAAGGCAATTTTTTTAAATATGTAATTCATATTCTTAATTTGTTCTTCTTAATTTGCCAGGCAGCACCCAATGTATGGGCTCCCCTCTTCTGGATATCTGATCTGAGTCAAACCAGAAGGTGTGTTGTGGTTTCATGTAATTTTTAATGAGTTTTTGTATATTACTTTATTAGTCTGTGTTTGTGATAACTAGCTTGACCGAGGCTAAGGGATTTGATGGCTATAGCAACAGTCCTATTAGAAATCCCACCAATTCTTGCTCCAGCCACCAGATAAGCTTCTTTAAAAAAGTCCTGAGGGCTGGGATTATAGCTCAGTTGGTAGAGTGCCTGCCTTGTATGCACAAGGCCCTGGGTTCAATCCCTGGCACAAAAAAAAAAAAAAAAAAAAAAGTCCTGAATACAGCAGTAGACACAATTTGATTAAAACTCACCAGGTAAACTGCCCCTAGAGTAACTAGAAATAATTAGCAAGGAGAAAATAAAATTAAAATTTTAATTTTTCTTTAATATAAAAGAGGGTTAGATAAAAAATAGGGACCTAGGAATGTGGATCAGGGGTAGAGCATTTGCCTAGCATGAGTGAGGCCCTGTGTTCAATCCTTAGCACCACAAAAGAGAGAGAGAGAGAGACAGAGAGAGAGAGAGAGAGAGAGAGAGAGAGAGAGAGAGAGAGAGAGACACAAAAACAGTTGAGAACTCAAAAGCTATAGAATGTTTTCCAAACATGTATGAGGTCCTGGGTTTGATCCCCGGCACCACCACAAAAAAAAAAAAAAAAAAAAAAAAATCTCACATACCAAGATGGTAGATATGGTAGATTTAAACCCAAATATATTAATTTTAAGATAAATATAGAAAGGATAGCAGAGATTGTCAGTGGTCACAGCAGTTAGCCAAAGAATAACAGAGATAAGAG
Source organism: Urocitellus parryii (assembly GCF_045843805.1). NCBI lineage: Eukaryota > Metazoa > Chordata > Mammalia > Rodentia > Sciuridae > Urocitellus > Urocitellus parryii. The sequence goes on from NC_135543.1 coordinate 18,219,221, forward strand.
GCTTATAAGAAACAATTTAGGGGAAAAAAATCAGTAGCTTAGTAAGGAAGAAGATATGCATACAATGTTTTATTTACAACTAATTCTAAAAACACAATAGAGTTGATTAACATTAAATATATCCTTAAATGCAAAGTTTCCTATTTATAAATTAAACTTTAAAAATATTGTCTCCTCCCCACCCCAGAAAAAAATAATTTAATACTATCTACATGGTCTGGACATTTCAGGAAATACACATACTTTAATAGGCCAATAATAACAGAAAAGACAAAAATCCCTGGTTGCTATTCTCAAGTTAAGACGCAAGCATTCAGAAAGTAATACAAGTTCCAATTATAAAGACCCATACAACATTTCTCTGTTGTTATGTCAGAGGTTAACAGAATATTTAAGCATCTCTATATCAAATAATTACCTAAGCTAACAATAAATATCCTGCATGTTAGAAGAACATGATAATTTTATTACTGGAATATTCTAATATCTCTCAATATTTCTCACAGAATGGAAGGTGACAAATGATTTGGCAGAAGAAATGTATTTCTTCTCTTACAGTCATAGATGTTTTCTCAAGACTGGTTAGTCAAGTCTCCTAACTTTATTAAAGATTAGACAATGATTACTATAATATAAAATTTTGTCCTAGTAACCATTTGGAGCAACCAAAACTGAATTTATATATACTAAAAAGCCTATAATGGATATATGATCAACACACTCATATTTCTATTAAAATATTCATTAAAGTTTGGGGGTAGAATGTTAAGCAAGTTTAATTGATTCTTCAAAGGTCATGCGTATCATAAGAATTCTACTAAGGACAAAAACAGTTCAGTAGACAAGGCCTAGGATCCTACACACAATGTCGTTTGCCTTGTCCCTGTCTGTACCTTACAGTGCCCTTTTCACAGTGAATCAAAAAGTCAATTCCATCAGTAAAAATTTTTTTACAGAATGAATTTTGCAAGCATAAAACACAGAGTATGTTCTTAGTAGGTTACATTTGACTTCTAAATTCCATTCTCTCACTTAGTTACATAGAATACAAAGCTACTGACCTTTGCAAATATAGCCCATTCATTTTTTTCAGGCTTTTGACTAATTAGACAACAGAGAAAGAAATGTAAGGTGAAAGAGAAAAAATCCTAGTCATTTTTCAATTTCTTCAACCTTGTCATTTTTCCATACAACTAGGGTGATTCTGATTAGTACAACGAAGCTCCAGATGTAAAGGTGATGAACAGAAAATCACACACACCTGGGCTAAGAAAAGAGTTTCCAGGGCAGTAGGGCTTTCTAGTTTCACTGTTAAACCTTCTGACCCAGACATTTCCCAATATCTCCTCCCAAAAACCAGTGTCTGAGGCAAGTGTTTCATGAGAAGACTTGTCTAAAAGATCACTTGATATACCCAGACCGTCCTCTTATTCTATTCATTTATATAGTCATCAAATACTACCATGTGTAACCTATGCTTATGTAGTTATTTCTCTTTTAAAATCTTCTCTCTCCCAATCCAGTGCACTATTTAGGCCAGATGTTGTGAGGATTAAGAAAAGAAGATGGCTCTGCCTTCAAGAGATAACAGCCACTTCCTTCCTTTTAGCAGACATCACTGCCTGCTTCTGTCCTCTTCCACTGAAAATAACTTAGTATGGTCACCTCCCTTTCTCATCATTACCAACCTCAAGGAAACACACTCCAGTTACAGTGAACTCCCCAACCACACCAAGTGCTTGTACAATGTTCTACCAGTTATGTCTCTAGAAACAAAGATGTTCAGTGGCCTCCTTGACAAAATATAAACTGTACTTCTAACCATCACTGAAGCTACCACCCTGTCTTTGTCCACCAAAAGGAAATTTCTTTCAGTCTCCCTCACTTCACCTCAGATTTCCAATTTCTGACCCAACTAACTCTACAAAACAGCTCTCCTAATGATCACCAATGGTTTTCCTAATTACTAAATCTAAACACTCTTTTTATAGTTTTTAATTCTTTTTTTTTTTTTTTTTTTTTGGTACCAGGCATCAACCCCAAAGGCACTTAACCACTGAGCCACATCTCTAGCACACCCCCCTTTTTTTCTTTTATTGACAGGGTTTCACTAAGTTGCTGAGGCTGGCTTTGAACTTGTGATCCTCCCCAAGTCACTGGAATTACAGACATGCACCACCATACCCTGTGTGGTTCCCAATTCTTAATATTATTTCAGTTCTCTGATCAACTACTGATCTTTAACTACCTTTACAAAGGTTTGTTTTCGATTATAGGTGCAATCTAGAATTTTGCAATTTTTCTTTCTCTACCTCTCACTGGCTCATTTTCCTGCCACCTAAACAAACATACCATCTTCAAATTTATTCACCTTCCATCGTGTGTTCCTCAGTGATATGATCATCAGAACATAGGACACAAAAGGCATTTCTGAGGGGGTTTCCGTGTGTGTTTGTGGTACTGGGATTGAACACAGGTGTACTCTATCACTGAGCAATACCCCCAATCTTATTTTTCAGTTTTTGAGACAGGGTCTCAACATGTTGCCAAAGCTAACCTGAAACTACAACCTCCTACCTCAGTCTTTGAGTAGCTGAAATTACAGGTGTGTTCCATCACACTCAGCTTTTTTAAAGTAACTCTTAAAAGATAATTTACATAGAACTTACAGTCTTTATACTGAAATTTTTTCCAAGGCTTTGCAATGTGTTAACAACAGTAAAAATATACTAAATTAAATTTACTCATTCATTTCTTTTCATTCATTAATCTATTCAATAAACATCGACTTAAAAACATTCAGTTGACTAATAGAATAATCAAGGGATAAAGAATGAAATAAGGGGCTGGGGATGTGGCTCAAGCGGTAGCGCGCTCGCCTGGCATGCGTGCGGCCCGGGTTCGATCCTCAGCACCACATACAAACAAAGATGTTGTGTCCGCCGAGAACTAAAAAATAAATATTAAAAATTCTCTCTCTCCTCTCTCACTCTCTCTTAAAAAAAAAAAAAAGAATGAAATAAAATAAGGGAACAGAGAGCCTTATAGGCCAATGTAAGAAGTTTGGGTTTTGTTTTAAAGGTGACAGGAGGTCTTCGTAGGTTATTTGCCCAAGGTCACTCATAGCCAGCAAGTTACAGAACACAAACATAACCCAAGCTCTTAACCACTCATTTTAACTGCTTTCCAAAAATGAAGCAAAGGCCATTTCACAAGAAAACTATACCCACAATTCTGAAGTTAATAATGTTGTCTTCAAATGCAGGGGTCAGCAAACTATGGCCCATGAGCCAAGTCCAGCCCACCTCCTTGCCTTTATGAAGAACTTTACGGGAAAAGCCAGCCATGAGCATTTGTTCACATATTGTCTAAGGCTACTTTCACACTCTCATGCAGAATTAAGTTGCTATGACAGAGATAACCCACAAAACTTAAAACATTTACTTTATAGAAAGTGTAGGTCAATCCTTGCTCTATCCAGCTGTTTTAGGTTCATTTTCTAGAAATTGGGGACAGCAATGACTCACATATTTACAGGCAGGTTAAGGAAGAGAGTACATCTGGAAAACTCTCATGACGGCCGGTACTTCAAAATGTAAGCAGCAGCCTAATAAATGCTCTGCACTCCACCATTTTTCTATGAAAAAATAACCTTGTCCCTGCTCTATCTCACCATCGTGTCACTTCTTTCTTGGAGGCATTTTGCTCCCCCAGCACACACACCACCTCCCAATCCTGACCTAGAAGAAGTAGGGTGTTTCCTATTATAATCATCCTCAAAGTCTCTTCCACAGTGTGCACATTTCTCATATCAGCCATTCTCCTTTCAGCCCAGCTTGCGTCTCTGAAATCATGTTGAATGTCAAGATCTTCTGCTGCCCATTTGTGGAGACATATTCATTCAACTTACACAATACCTTATAAGCCATTCGCTCTTTTGCACTTCAACCGTTGAATCATATTTCCAGTCCCATTACTTCTCTCCATATCATTCCATTTAATTTCCCATATCAACATTTATTTCTTAAAGATATTAGACATGACAAAATACTTCTTAAACAACAAAACACTCCTTTCAAACTATTCAACATCCTATCATCACCCAATGATACATCCTCAGCTCTGCTGTGAAGTTCTTCCACAATATGATTCCAATCTACACCTCCAAACAGACCTTCCACTAAATTTCCTGAGCCCTTCCCATGCTTCTCTAGTATATACCCTATTGTATGTAATTAGACATGTAGTAACACTAATGTTAGGTAGTTGTAATGCATTAAGCACTGAAAATAATAAGAAGAAACACTCAATTCTGTCCAGTCTTAAGAAAGATAGATAGGAGTTCAAACGCACACATTCTTGCAAGGATTCAATGCAGTAATAAAAATAACATAATACCCTTTTGGTCTCCTGGTGAGAAAAAAAAATCATAATATTGCAAATTATTCATTCCTGGTTATAAAGTTTTATATGACCAATATAATCAACATAATTAGCAAAATAAATATTTGTTACTTCTAAATAAGCCTGATTGCTAACAGTATTCTAACAAGGCAAAAGCAGGACATTTTCTATAGGGTTTCCCAATAAAGTCTTTACTTTCCACTGAAAAAAAAAACACATAAAGAATAAGATCCAATATCACAGAGTAAATTTTTCTAGGGCTCTTGGTGATGATTTGTTGTTGTTCTTTTTTTAAAATTGGGTGGGGTTTTTTCTCCTGAGGTTAGAAAGCCATCCACAGGACAGCTCTTTAAATATTCCCCTCAGAGGGAGCCTCAAACTCAACATGAGAAAATAGTTAAAGAAATCCCTAATGGTCCAGTCAACATACATTTTTCATAAAGTGATTATCCTCCTGCAGCCTCAGCTTCCTAAGCCTTTTCCCCTTCCATAATTGTTTTCCTGGTAGGCCAGGCAACAATTACCACTGCTACAAAACTGAGGAGATTCACAAGCAATATATTTTACAATACATAAGTGTAATGTCTCTGATATCTGGTGCTTTTATCACTAATTGCACTATAAAATGCGCTATTAAAACAGGGACAAACAAGATTGTAAAAATCACATAATGGACCATGACCACTTACAAAAGGCATTCATGAATGTTACTGTACCACTCTCTTTTCTCTAATTTTCCAGTTATACAATTATTTTTCTGAATTTTTATTTCTAGGAACACCATCAAGAAAAAGAATATATTTGGGAACTTCCTAACATACACACATGCTCTTGAATACATTGTTTTATACATTTGCTCAAAATTAAAATCATATAGCATGCCAGACAATATGCTACAACCCCTGATTTCCTAGGGACAGATATGTAGTTCCTTGAAAGAAATGATGGGCACAACAAATGCATTTAACCTGTGATTTCTCCTCAAACTCTAGAGCACAGAACTGAAAGCATGAAGAACAAACAGATGGATTTCACAATCCAATCTATGAAATATAGAACACAACAGAACCAAAAAAACATTTATTTCCTGGGGAAGAAAAGAATGATCAAAGGGTGATATTACTGGAAGTTACGGGAGGATGCGGATCAGTGGAACTGTCCACTACTCCGTGTGCTATTAGAACTCACTAACTCGTGGCTAATGTCAAGTTTGCTAATGAGCCTTTCAACCCCTTCACTATTAACTCACTTGTCTAACTATTTAAAAAATGAGAATCATGAATAAGATAGAATTAGCTGGGTGTGATGGCACATGCCTGTAATCCCAGCGGCTCGGACAGCTGAAGCAGGAGGACCACGAAATCAAAGCCAGCCTCAGCAACAGCAAGGTGCTAAGCAACTCAGTGAGACCCTGTCTCTAAATAAAACACAAAAATGGGATGGGGATGTGGCTCAGTGGTTAAGTGCCCCTCAGTTCAATCCCTGTTACCACCCACCACCCCCGGGAAAAAAAGGAAAAAGTAACAAACATATTTGTACCATCCATAAATAATTCCAATGAATATTTAGATGGGATTAGAATTTCAAGTGGTGATTCAGATGAAATACTGTAAGTTTCACTTATCCATTACTAGAGACAAACTCATTCTAATAATACCACAGAACACAAATCCCACAAACCAAATAGTGGCTAGTTTCTAGAAAGCTAAAGACAGGTATGCAATTAATGAGCTGGGATTGCTTGTTTTTTTTAATAGGACAATCTTCTGCTAAGTGAAGTAGAAACTTCTGCTTTGTAAGTACTTATAAATGTCAGTTGGTAAAGTGTGATTGAGCTTGGGTCTGACTTTCTAGACTTGTGCAACTCTGTCATACTTATTGTCAAATATTTTCTTAAATCATTTCTAATGACCAAAACCTTACTAAAATCAAACTGTAATTTTAAAAGAAATGATACATCACAGTTATATATGTCTTAGTTGTACCCATTGTTTTTTCTCACTGGGGACATTAACTAGTGCTCAACCTTTCATCAAAGACTATTAGAAAATATAAGACAGATGATACATATAATGTTTGCTCTAATTTCAGAAATCCAAGTTACTTCAATCAGAAGAAATAATTTTTCAGCAGAAATAATTTTTAAATATTTACATAGTAAAAATAATTTACTTTTTCGAAATGTAAAATAGTTGAATCATTCCAAAATTTTGCTGGACAAACTTAAAAAATCAGAAGTTTATTTTCCATTAATATTATCTCTCAAAAATTATTCTCTAAGACATACTATAGGTATGTTACAAAATGCAGTTAAATGGGGTCTACATACTTGATGAACACACAACAAAACTCACCTTGTCAGATGCCTCAGAAGCCAAGAGGTTAGTTGCAAGGGTTTGTAGTTTGTGGTGGGCTATATTTTTAAGGGCAGCAAGACTACGTCTTGTCATAGCTTGTTTGAGGTTGACTGCTGGGTGACTAAGTGAATCTACTGCAGCAGGAACTGCTTCATCACAAGCATTTAGTATCTCTACTGCTGTTATCCCCATCACACAACGATCCAAAGCACCTGGGAGGCAAATACGTTCACATGTCACACAAGACTGTAATTTTTTTTTTATTTTTTAAGAAAAATTTCTATGTAGAGATGTAGTAGCAGTGAATTCTAGAAATATCTTCTTGTTTTTCTTTTCTTTAATAATCTTCCATGCAGATTACCTCAGTCTAACACAACCTCCCAACAAGGTCAAGTTCAGAGCCAAGATTTTGACAACCTCCTTCAGGCTTTTTCCACTCTATTCCTATTTCCCAGGTTTCCTTGATTACCCCTACATCATTACACTATTATAAACATTAAATAAGATGACCTGAATGTTCCCCAAGTTGTACATCAATATTAAACAAAAATACCTTACTAAAATGCATAATTTTTCAAACCAATAAGCAAATTTCCTTGTTTTGTCTCTTTTTCTTTTTTGTTTGTTTGTTCATTTGATTCTTGTTTTTCAGTATTGGGGATCAAACCCAGACATGCATGCTTGGCAAGTGCTCTCCCACTGAGCAATACTCCCAGCCCCCAGTCTGAAATTTTTTAAAAAATATTTTTTTAGTTGTTGATGAACCTTTGTTTTATTTATTTATATGTGGTGCTGAGAATCAAATCCAATGCCCTCACTCTGCCACTGAGCTACAACCCAGCCTCTGAAATTTTTTGATTCTTACTCTCACCACCCAAATGTTTCCCAAACATTTCTGAAAATAATTACTACTTATAACTACTTCCAAATCTTCATTTGGCCTTCCTTTCCACTTACCTCCATTTATGCAATTCTTGTATAAGTTAGCACACACACCTCTCCTTCCTAGATAATGCAGGGTTGTCACCTCTTTCACCAAAGCCCTCTGAACCTTCACATAATGTCACATTTCCAATCAGCTGTTCTCTAATTGTTTTAATTTCTCCCTTTTCTGCTTTATTTTTTCTATAACACTAAATCCAATTAACACACTGTTTATTTAAAATTTCTGATTTGCTTCTACCCACCCAGAACTGTAAACTCCACTAGAGGTAGAGAGTGTATATGTGTGAGAGCATGTGTGTTTATATGTACATGCATGTTTGTACACATGAATCTGCAGAAACAATAAGAAAATGAAGTTCAGCTGTGTCAACATGGAATAAAAGCCACAATATATTGTTATTAAAAAAAAAAAACAAGGTTGAGAACAATTTTCATAATTTAAAGGGGGGAGGAGGAATCCTATAGTTACAGTAAAAAGTGATTAACAGGGTATATTTACATAGCTGAATTACTAGGAATTTCAGGTTCTTCTATATGATCATTTGTAATATATTGATATTTTATTATGTTTTTAAATATCATGGGAAAAGTAAGATTACTTAAGTAAGTTAAAATTAGATTTTGAAAAAAAAATACTTATATTGTTTCAAATGTCTTAAAGTTTAACAGGAATGAATTTAGAATTTACTTTTCTAGCCCTTAGTTCTTTATTAAATGTTATCTGTAGTTATAATAGAAGAGACTTAAGTGACAGTTATTGTTAACCCAAACGGAATTATTAATCAACAAACAAAAAAACATACACTATAAGCCAAGCGCCAAATATCTAATTTGCCTCTTTTTGTCAAGTTTATACTTACTCCTTGATTTTGACAACTATTTCCAAAGTCGTTAAGTGGGAACAAGCAAAGGTAGGTGTCCATGATGGGTGTGAGCCATGGTGGTGATGAAAGGGCCTGCAATGGCTCAAAGCCAGGAGGTTTGAGCCTGAGAGGGTCAAAAGGGTAGCTTAACAAGAGGAAGGTGGAGGTAACAGCTTGGTGCAGGGGCTAAAGAAGCATTAGCATAAAGATATTGTTGGAGCCCCGACAGACAGAGAAGGGAGTTCACCCAGACAGGCAGCCCAGCATAGAACCTGAGGGAGGGCGGATGAAGTCTAGGCATGAAGGCGACCTGGCACAGGGTGTTGACAGGTATGAGAAGAGCATCCACATGCTCTGCAGGAATGGTCTGAGGTGTGAGAGGGGTGAGGAAAGCATCTGTGTAAGCAGGTAGCTTTGCACAGATATGTGATCCCTAGAAGGAAGAGCAGATGTCCACACTGGGCATAAGACAGGCCAGGAACAGTATATCAGAACCAGGCAGAATGCAAAAGATGCCCGTGCAACACTATGTGTTTGTGCTGGACAGCAAAATGGTAATCAAAACCATCACCACCAACAACAAAAACCACGTCCAGCTTGAAGGGATTCCTAGGACATCATATCAAGAGTTTAAGATTATAATCCACTAAATAAAATGGGAATCCAAAAGTTCTTTATGACATAAATGACTAAATTAAAAATTTGAAAACAGATGTTTACATGGTTTCAAAGTATCTTGCCCCCCCCCAAAAAAGAATAATTTTCCAGTGAAGAAGCCAAAAAACACCACCTAAATAAGGTGATCTAAGTATATATCAGTGATGAAACAAATTAAAATCATTTGTCATGTGACAGGATACAATGAGAAAAATATCTGTGATATTCTTGCCAAAGATATATATTCGGTCCAGGCATAATGGAGAACTCCTGTAATTCTAGCTACTTGGGAGGCTGAGGCAGGAAGATTGCAAAATCAAAGCCAGCCTCAGCAACTTAATGAGGCTACACAACTTACCGAGACCCTGGCTCAAAATGAAAACAAGGGCTGGGGATGTGACTCTGTAATACATACTCTGAAAATAATCATGAGAAAATATCACTTGGGAAACATTTTACAAAACAACTGGCCAATCAGATTCCAAAGTTTCAGTCTTTGAAGGAAAATAAAAACTAAGGCACTATTCCCAATTGAAAGAGTCATAGAACTAAATACCATGCACAATTCCAGTGTAGATGTTTTTGCAATAAAAGACTTTAGTGGAACAACTGGAGAAATTTGAATAGGGTCTGAAGATTAGATGGTAGCAATATATCAATGGTAATAAACTTCAAGGTGGGGGAAGATTTATATGACATGGCAAGATTCAAAACATTTGCACACAAAAAGGTAATCAACACAAGCCAAAAGGAAATACTGAAAAGACTCAGAGAAAAAGAAATTCAGTCCAAGGAAAATCTATTTAAAAACAATCAATTTAGAAGGAGAGTATATTCTGCATGTATCTTTAACGACTTTTAAAATTCAAATAAGCAGAAAGGACTTCTGCTTCCAGTCAATATGGGGTAACAGGTACTAAATTCACCCTTCACATTCACATGTATGTGTGTGTACATGTGCTTGTGTGTGTGTGTGTGCGAGCGTGTGTGTGTTTAAAAGACACAATATATGAAAACAACGATTTTCCAGACAATGGACATTGGGCACTTAAGGACAGTGATGCTTGAAAGATGGAAACAAACAAGGTTCAGTCTTCAATTACTGCAGCTCATCCCTCAAGATGAGTCTCTAGGACCACAGCACAAGAAGAGGGAAGCCAACTAGAGACTAACAGATTCCATAAGTTGAAGAGAAAAGGCTGAGAGGCCAGGAGACCAAAGCTGCTAGAGTTTGCAGGACAGAGTACCAGAGTGGAGTAACCCACATAGAAATCTGCAGAAGTTGCTCACATCTTTGCCAGAAGACTGAGAAGTTCATGATTGTGAGGAATCCACGAAAGGCTCAAGAAAGAACCACCTGGAAGGACTTCGGGGTGCAGATGCTACTGTGAATAGTGCCTGTTCTCACCAGCTAGAAGGAAGTCTCCTAACTCACAGGGAAGAACTGATGGAGCAGAGTACTCTATAAGGTATTGCTTCAACCACGGGTAATAATTAGCTCCAGAATTATCACTTCCAATCCCCACCTAATAAGTCTTAAAGGCAAGACCCAAAGGGGATCAACCATGTCCCTTAATAAATCTCAAAAAGATTTGTGGGAATACAAAAATATCCAACAACCAGGAAAATAAAATTCATAACATCTGCTGTCCAATAAAAAATTACTAAATGAAAACTACAACATAGGTCATGAAACTTACATTTAAATGTGAATAATGCAGATTAGTCATTGTGGAAGGAAAGAACCATAAACTTGAAAACACAGTAATAGAAACTATAAAAAATTAAAAAAGAAAAAATTAAGATTATTAGTGAGCTGTGGGACAACATCAAATGGCCTAACATATAATTGGAGTCTCCAAAGAAAGAAAAGAGAATGAAGGACAGAAAACATATTTGAATAAATTATAGCCATAAATTTTCCAAACCTGATAGAAACCCACACTCACAGATTCCCAAGCCCAAGCAAAACAAAGAAAATTACAATCAAAACAAGTAATAAAAGTGTTTTAGGGCTAGGGAATCTAGCTTGCTGTTAGACACTTGCCTGGCATGTGTGAGGCCCAGAGTTCAGTCCTCAGTACTAGGAAAAAAAAAAAGTTTTAAAGCAGCCCAATAAAACAAACATGTTATATACAGAAGAAAGTTAAAGACTACAGCAGACTTCCCTCTGGACATAAGGAAGTAAGAAGATAGTAAAGAATTGAAAGAAAGAAAAAACTGTGAACCTAGAACTTTACACTCATAGATAATATCTTTTAAAAATAAAGGTGAAGTTGGGCTTAGCTGCACATGCCTCTAGTCCCAGCTACTTGGGAGGCACAAGTGGGAGGATCACTTAAGCTCATGAGTTGAAAATCAGCCTGGGCAAATAGACACAGCTAAAATAAAATTTAAAAAAGAAAAAAAAAACAATTTAAAGGAGGTTAAATAAAGAATTTTTTTTCAGACGAGCAAAAGCTGAAGGAATTCATTGCCTCAGACATACAAGAAAAATTAAATATTAGAAAAAGAAAAGTGATTTCAGGTGGAAATCTGCACCTACACAAAGCAATGAAGAATAATAGAAATGATAACTATGCATAGGTAAATATATGACTTCATTCAAATTATTCCAATTTCCTTAAAATACAATAGACTTTTCAAAAAGCAGAAAGAAAAAAAATGTCCTAAGTAAGTGAAAATCATGAGAATATAGATGATACAAGTTAAAAGAAGTGATAGTGAGCGAGTCTATTATTCTTAACTACAGCAAATGGTCATGTAAAAGAATAATAAGAAGGATGGGGATATAGCTCAGTTGGTGGAGTGCTTGCTTTGCACGCACAGGCCCTGGGTTCAATCCCCAGCACCACCAAAAACAACAACAAAAAAAAAGAATAAGAAGAAGTAAAGACAGAAAGGTAGGAAGATTTTGTCTTGAAGGTATTGTGAACTGACATTGTTCAGAGTTCATTCATTGAACAGTAGCATGAACCAAATGTTAATGCTGTCTTCTATCCTAAGATTAATTAACAAGCAGAGTACAGGATAGATTAGAAGGGAAAGAGCAGGCAGAGTAACCAATAAAGATAGCTTAGGTATGGGGAAATAAAACCCTAAATTAGAATAATACACCGGAAAAAAAGAGGAGCTGGGGGAAATCTAATTGGAAAGACTTAGTAATTAACAGCATGCAGGGTTGTGAGGAGGTAGTGGTAAAGTCAATCACATCTCTTCTCTGATTCCTCTTCCTTCCAAGAGAGAAGCAATGGAAATAGTTAACTACATAGGTAAGTAAGATTTCATATTTTATAGTCATTCATCAAAGAGGATAAAAGCTACTCTCTAATTATACTTGATTTTACCAAGTACCTTTTTTAATTCATTCTTTCTGTTTCCTCCTATTCTATTCCATGCTTGTAACACAATAAAAAAAGTAAAAATCTGGGGCTGGGTTTGTGGCTCAGAGGTAGAGCACTTGCCTTGCACATGTGAGGCACTGGGTTCAATCCTCAGCACCACATAAAAATAAATAAACAAAATAAAGGGTAAAAAAAAAAGGTAAAAATGTGGGCTGGGGTTGTGGCTCAGTGGTAGAGCTCTTGTCTAGCATGTATGAGGCACAGGGTTCCATTCTCAGTGCCACATATAAACAAATGAATAAAATAAAGTTCATCAACATCTAAAAAAAATTTTAAAAAAGTAAAAAAATGTAAAAGACATAGAGAGTCAATAATGTAGTGGCAATATATTATAAAACAGAAAGGTAAGGTCAAATCCCTAGTATGTCAGATACTGCTGGAAAAAGGTCAAATATGTGAAGAAAATATTTGCCACTAAAACCTCTCAACAGCAATTTTAGTAAAAGTTCAGAAACATAAATTTAAATAAACGAAAACAAAAGCACAGGAATGTTTTTGAAATTAGTCTTAAGAATGACACTAGACTTTACTTGTATAAAAATCTGATCCTTGACATATTTTTGGTTATCCATAATTTATAGACATTTTCAGCAGACATCTGAATATACATTAACTCATAATTTTATGCTATGTTTGATTAGGTAATTCAGTTCAAAAAGATGAATATATTTAATTAAGTCAATGTAAAAATTGGAATTTTAAAAAACTCAGAGGGGCAGAAAATGAATAAAAAGAAAAAAGGCAACAGAACAAAGTAAATGACAAGAACTCATATGCTAATTTCTAATAATATTCGGCAAGCATTAATGATATTTGCATTTGTACAAGGCGACCTAATTAAACCTATTAAAGTAGGAATATGATGTGGGAATCACTTTTGCCAAGTAGCAAAGATGATAAAAATGAGCAAATGAGAATGTTATTTAGGCTTGATAATGATTACATAAGAACACTTTATGGCACCAGTTATGGCTTAAAGCATGCCACTGTGGGCCAAATAGGATTCTGACCTTGTCAAAGGCCTGTGGGAATGACATGCACAGTTACTGGAATATCAAATGTGAAGAATCAGACAGTTGACCCCTGAAGCACATAAAGAGCTCCAGGTGGAAGCAGTCACCATCTACATCAGTGGCTAACCTTTAATAAGTTCATGAATGGGAGTCAAAAGGTTCATCTGGCCCATTCTTGTTGCTAGTGTTTGACTGTTTAACCAGAATATCTTCATGGCCTGTTCATCACTTTGAAGTGGCTAGTTCATCTAATAAAATGTCCCCATAAAAGAATAACAGATTCTGGACTTCAAATTCCCTAATTATATTTATATTACCTAGCTTTAATTTCATTACACAATAAACACTGAAGACAAAAATCTATCCATGTGAAAAGAAAAAAAAAATTAAAACAAATGACACATAAAAGTACAAAATGTAAGTGTTTTAACCTAGAAATCATCAGTAAAACTCAAAATACCAAACTATGCCCGATACGTATAAACAGGTTTTATATGGCACAGCTTCGTCTGTGAAAATACATTCCCAAAACACGAAGATCAAGTATCTCCTCAGAGTTTAAATACATTTCATACATCAAACCGTGGCTGAATCCGATTTATCCAGCTTCATTTTTTATTTATTTAATAAATAAATAAATTTAATAAATAAATAATGTCAATACCTTCAGGATGTACCTTATGGACTCCCCAGAGACCTATATATCACTAGCTACAGCGCATACTGCTAAGAGAGAAAAAGAACATATACCTCCTATTATAGCTAAAATTCAAAACAAATTTTGTTTCTTTATTTCTACCTTAATTAAGAATGTCAGTAACTGATTATTTACTCAGGTCCTCCTGAAGGTCAGAGCATAACTAAAATTTTAATATTACATATTGTGTTTAATCTAAATTGGGTTAAATTATACTAACTTCATTTCAAGCAGAACATCTTCCAATATCCCTATAGTTAGGGGCAATTTATTGTTTCCCTTTAAAAAAATCACTGTAAAAGTTACCTTGTTTTTCAGTAAGATCTCATCTGGAAAGAATTTCATATTTTACTCTGTATTATTTACAAACATTTAAATATTAATCTTAATATTTAAGATTAAATATTCTTAAATATTCAAGCACCACACATTTAAAAATTTCAATCTTTCAAGACAATGATACTCTTTTCCTTTATTTATTTAAAAAGGCCTAGACAAGTTTATCATATCTTCTATTTTAAGACATACCAATTAATTTTACAGTATTTACAATATTTTAATATAGTTCTATTGTTCTAAGAATTTTCTTCAATACTTATTCCCAAAGAAAATATTTCCAAATGTAGGTAAAGTCATTCTGCCAAATTCCACGAGGTAATAAGTTAAGCAGCATGTTTCTTTAATAATTATAGGAAATACATACACATGTATGCATATACACACAAACTAAAAAGTACACACACACATACATTATACATACATTCTATTTATCATATCAGGGAACTATCTCATTTTACTCCTACAACACTATAAAATAGTCTTGTAAAATAGGAAATACTATCCTAATTTGACAGATGAAAACACCAAAGGGCAAAAGTCTGGTGAGCTAAGAAATCACAGTGCTTCCAAGTTATTGTGGATCCTAAGTTCAAACCAAACAATCTGATTCTAGCCACAAATGGTATCTTTAGTGTGTAAAGTGGATCAAACCAACAAGCAAGACCATGATAAGTAGGTAGACTATAACATTAAGGAACACAAAAGTAAAATACAAAATTGCATATATCGGATGGCAGTAATTCTGTTTTTAAAAATGTCCGGGAACAAAATAAGAAAGAAATATGCCAAAATGTTAATATTTACAACTGGGTAATGAGCTCTGGTTTTGCCTTTCTTCTCTTCTAATGTTTGTGCTTTTAAAATTTGACCAAAAGTATTAATTTCTTTTACAACCAGACAAGAGAAAAAAAAAAAAGTTAAATGCAAAAGTAAAGAAATCTGAGACTTCCAGAAGGTTCCTCTTGTCAAAATTGCCTGTGTTACAGTTAAACTGAGGATGATCAATAAGGCTACTAAAGATGATAGCTACTTATCCCAAAAAGGCTTACGGGAACTCCCATTTGATAACTGTGCAAGCAGCTGTATACCGTCTGATTTCAAAAAGACTAAAACAAACAACAAAAGGTGAAGAAAAAGAAAATATTTGGTAAAAATATTATGTAGTTCAAGTAGGAGTCTAAAGATAAGTGATTATCTATCTATCAGTGATAAAAACCTAACAATGTAAAAGTTGAATCCAATGTTATCACAAAAAAGCCAGATTAATGCAAAACATTGTTGCATGCTTAAGTATTTCCCAGGGAAACTCATGGTAGTGTGTGTATGAACACTGTATATCTTTACCTGTGCTTTTAAGTTAAGCCTTACTTGTCCACATTATAAACTCCATACATCACATTTTTGAAACTTGAAATTTTACATGCCCCCACTAGAACTTGAAACCTTGATGTAGATTACTTCCTATGATTTTCTGCCCAGCACTGCCTTTCTGCTATTCAATAAAAGAGGATTTTATTTTTTTTCTGCTCTTTCTGACCTGAGACAAACATGGTTCCTTCATCCCACTCACAATTTATCTCATGAATTATACAGAAGTCACTTATACTTTGTCATTTGTTAAATCTGTCCTCATCTGTACGTTACTTTCAATTATATGCTTTTAAAGACTGGTGAACTGATCCACAAGTATTTGGCATAGTACAACAAATAAGAGGACACTGAAATATTTCTTTATTGATAACAACGGGAATATTAAGGGAAAGCAGTGATGAGGAAAAAAATAGTAATTTTTATACATTGCAAAACTTAATTTTTAGGAAACCAAATATACCCATTAATTTTCTAGTTTCTTTTCAAGCTAATTCTTACCAGTATCCATTTGCCAGACATACACAGAGCCATCTGAACAACCCACGACCAGGTAATCATCAGAGGGTCTCCACTTGATTATCTGAATAGGGAAAAGGTGCCGAGATGCCAACATGATGCATTTTTTCTCTCGCAAACTTAGAAGTCCTACTGAGTGGTCACTGGCTACAGAGCAGATACAGTGCTGCACTCTTGCCTGAAAAGAAGAATGCACCTTCATTACATTTAGATTAAATTTAGAGTAAAACAGATTCTGTTCTCAAATAACTGAAATGAAAGTTAATCACACATTCACTACCACCAAAAATCAACTACAACTAAATGTTGAACAATTTATTCCTTTACATTATACATAAAACACTCAGTTCAACCATCAAAACACTTTCACTAAACAGGAAAAGAAGCCTTGGAAAATCTGCTGTTCAAATTTGCAGATGCCCGCTCACTGAAATGGTTGCTATATCTAAGCAGGCAAAGGTGGAAAAAAATTGATCTGTTCTTCTGTGTTCCCTTTCCACAGTATGAACTTTCCTTTGTTTGCCATGAGAGCTGCTTTCTGCAGTCCTTCCTTCTGTTTGTGTGTGACTCTGTCATTTTAAACCCCTGCTCCTCCCTGCTCGGAAACAATACCCTCACAGTCCCCCTGCCAGTCATCCTTGGGAGTCAAGAATATTTCATGTTATCTGTAGATTCACACCCCTACTTCCTTCCCAGCTTCTGTCTATAATGCCGGCAGGTGCATTACCTCAGCTAACCACACAATAAGCCAATTAAACATTTTCTGCTCATATCTAGTTTTTGCCTTTCAATTCCCTTTTAGAACAAGATGAGATATAAATAATATAGGACTGTAAGGATTTTCACCAGTAACAAAGAACTCAGTCTACAACAGAGAAAACTTAAAAACTGAAGTTTTTAAATTTCTATAATACAATTCCTAAGCAATTTAAAACTTAACTCTTTATTGACATAGATGATGATCTCAGGTCATACTGAGGGAAAGCATATGAAAACAACCATCTGAATTACTCCACGTATTGGGACTATTTCTAGAGGATGAGGTCCCCTGCAGTTCGTACATACACTCTCCTTTCAATGAGATCTAAGGGAAGGGACTTGTCAAACCTCAGCCTGCTGGACTTCTGAGCAAACAGACTGTTTTAGCCAGAGATCAATATCTCACTGATTCCCCAAGTGGGAATGTTGAAAGATATTAGGTGAAAAGGTGGGGGAGGTGGCTGAATGTGCATGAAAAACACTGAACCTATGCAGTTGTTGATGTTTTTAACCATAGAATTTCCAGGATGAATTAGCATGCTGACGTGAATATAATTATTCCTATAAGGAAATAAAATATAATTCATCTCTAAATTTGCTTGACCATGTTATCTATGACACCTAGTTTTTAAAGGTCACATTTTAGGGAAAGCTGGTGCAACTGATTCCTTTTATATCGTGGCTGCTAACAAACTTAAGACTAAATTTTCCTATACCAGTGCAGGATCCTGGGACACACATATTTGAACATGGACTCTCAGTGGTCTCATTCACTTCTCTCATTTTCTCTTCACCATGATTTAGCTTTATCTTTATTTTACATATATATATATATATATATATATATATATATATATATATATATATATATATTTAGTTACAAATGGACACAATACCTTTATTTTTTTTTTTATTTTTATGCGGTGCTGAGGATTGAACCAGGGCGTCACACATGATAGGCAAGCACTCTACCACTGAGCCACAATCACAGTCCCTTAATGTTTATTTTTATAAACAACTTAAAATCAATTTTGAATAACACAAGGCATTAATAAAACAAAGATATGAGATTAAACTATCTAATTTGTTCTCCAATTCAAGTGTTTTGTCTTTTTATTCTTTGTTAGCTTTTTTATGTTTTATGATCATTTAAACACAAAAGTGAGCACAACAGTTGGTTTACTAATTTAAAAGTTAAGAAAACTATGTTCAAGCCTGGCTCAGTGGTGCACACCTGTATCCTAGCTACTCAGGAGGCTAAGGTAAGAGGATCTCAAGTTAAAGGCCAAACTGAGCAATTTAGGGAAAACCTGTCTCAAAATAAAAATGGCTGCGGATGGAGCTCAGTGGTAGGGTGCCCCTGGGTTCAATCCCCAGTTTTGCAAAAAAAAAAAAAAAGCCAGGGGGAGCGGGGGACTGGGATTGTGGCTCAGCAGTAGAGTGCTTGCCTAGCATGGGCAGGGCCCAGGTTCTATCCTCAGCACCACATAAAAATAAAGGTATTATGTTGGGTCCATCTACACCTAAAAAATGAAAATTTTAAAAAAAGAAAAGAAAGAAAACTAAGTTTAGAAAGATATTACAAACCTCCATTAAAACATTATAACTTTCTTAAACATTTGTTAAGCTATTTCATTTATCTTGATAAACACTCAATTGAAATATAAAATATGATTTCTTTCTTTAAAAGGATGTACAAAGAACTGTGGGGCAGGTGAATTCTGGCACCCAAATATTACTTTTTTAATTAGCAGAAAGATGTAAATAAAGTGGAAAAGTATTTAACATCATTTAAATTAAAGCACTACAGAATACAACTGAGTAAATATATACAAATGCACAAGAACACACATATGTACCCCATGATACCTTTATTCTCAATTATTTCATAACATAAAGTATTAGCTACACAAAACATGCATTGCTAACTTTAGATATTTAATACAATGGACGCTTTGATTTTTCTACAGATTGTCACTAGTGCTGTCTTTGTATTTATCAAATATTATCTATTATTCACTTTATAAAAAGGGAAGACTGCAGCCTTAATGATTAACTACTGTTTTCTATTTTGCATCACTAAAAAGAGGTCATTCATATCTTTCATGAGAGAAACAGTGATCTTTTTCTCTTATATGACTTCCCCCCCCCCCATTACTGGGAATTGAACCAGGGGTACTCTACCACTGAGCTACATTCCCAGCACTTTTCATATTTTATTTATTTTACTTTGAGATAGGGTCTAGCCAAGTTGATAAGACTGGCCTCCAACTTTCAATCCCCCTGCCTCAGTCTCAGGAGTAGCCAAGGTTACAGGCATGTGCCACCACTGTGTCCAGGGGTCTCTGGGTATAATAAACTCAAAAAAAAAAAAAAAAAAAGGATTCCTAAACAGCATTTTCTTCAAACTACTCATATCCTTTCACCAGGCACTGGTCCACTACAACACTCAAACATGCTTCACTATTTTTGATTCCACTACTTCAACTCATAAGCTCTCCAAACTCCTCTTTAAAAAGAGCTAATCCTTAAATAGCACCTCACTCCCAACTGGCCTACTTGCTAGTCCCAAGTCCACATTCATTTCATTAATGTTCATATGCATACAATTCATTCATTTTTCAAAAAGTAGAGAAAAGAAGCATAAGTCAATATGAAGTGTTGCAAATATTCTTCATCAGGTTAGGTGTTTCTAAAATTACCATCTGTTGTAGCTCTCAAGAGCTGAAGCTATACAAAGCTAATGACAACCACAGAGCTGTGCACACATCTCCTTACCATAGTTTATATTCTAGTGGACAGAGGACAAGAGCCATTAAGCAAACAAGAGAGGCTTTTCCATTCCTATGAGGAACCTGACCTTTAACATGATCAACCCGTCCTAAGAAGTTCTGTTGTCAGAACTTTCCCCCTTCCCTTTATAGGCAGGGAATCATTTCAAAGATTAGAGGAAATGCAATCCGTCTTCATAAGAATATTTAAAAGCTCTTTGTCATATTACTCTTACATTGTAAAAATTAAAAATACATACAACAAACATAAAATAATAGCATAGGATCAGCTTTAAAAAAATAGATTGCAGGGTATAATTTCCTGAAGGTTTAAAAAAAAAAAAGAGAGATATAATTCCAAAAACTCTAGCTTTTCATTTCCACAAAATGCACTCTCTTTACATATATATTTACCTAAATACATTTTAAATAATGGTTTTATTCCTTTTCAGAGTGCAATAATGATGAAACTCGCAAGTAACATGCTCTGCCCACAAAAAAAAAGTTAGATAACGTATGTGTGTATGTATGTATGTACGTACGTATGTATTTACTGACAGGGTCTTGATAAGTTACTGAGGCTGGCCTTGAACTTGCAATCCTCCTACCTACCTGGGTCTCCCAAGTCGCTGGGATTACAGGCATGCACTACCATGCATAGCTTGTTTGGTCACTTATAAAAATCACATACTATTCTGTCAATAATAATATGTATCTGAAGAGTTAACTTTAGCTTTACTATAATAAGAACATATTGAAATAGCCAAAATAATCAAGAATGAAAACAAAAAAAATCAATTACTAAGCCCAAGAAAGCATAGTTATTAGAGGTACTTAACTCACAAGAAAAGATGGTTCTCTGCTTTTTAAATATGGATTAAAATAAGTCTAATTTTTCTTCTTTCAACAAAGTGCTACTCCAACTCATATAAAGAGAACTGGCCTACAGTGGAAATGAACCAGTGCAGTAAAACCTCATTAATTTTGATTCCACTAATTAATTCTGAGTTGATGGTTACCTTTGCAGCTTGTGTGAAAACAAATTAATGGTATAAGCAAAACAAATGTCTAGCCTATTTAAACGTAAAAGGAAAAAAGACCACTCGAGCACACTTTGGTATTAATTTTAATTCAAACAATAAATAGAGTAATGATAAATAAATCTCAGCCATCTGTTAAATGGCACTTAAAAGATTTGCTAAAACACAATTAACCTGGTATTCTCTTATCTGTCCTCAAAATTATTTAAGAAGCACTTCTTAAAGAATATTTTATAATTCATATTTCTTACTGATTTAGATCGAGTTTCTCCACAAATGGGTTGAATTAGCACAATTCTCTTATTATTAAATTCTAGAGATCTGAGTTAGTGAACATCTAATTCATCTACAATGACTAATTCCACAATTTGATTAATTCCATTACTTTTCACTTTTTTCTACTCTAACCTGAAAAAGTCACCTAAAGATGATTTAAACACCAAGGTCATTATAACAAGATAGTGTGTAAAACACTTAATTGGTGTAATTAAAATGGTAATACAACAACTAAAAAAAAATGTGACCCTCACATCTTCAAATGAACTTAACTTGAAATGCATTTTTGCTCCAAATTTTCTTGATCACTCATTTACTCATTTAAGAGATTTTAAAATGTATTCCATGTGTTTATACTTCTGTATATGTACTTAACTGCTTATATATCTCATACATTGTAAACATACACATGTATATTTTAAAAGGATGAGTCAAAGTTAGTCTAAAAAAAACCAAAAACTTTATATAATTCGAAATTATTTTGGCTGCCTTATTGCCTGAATCATCAAATGATCATCATTGTTTGAAATTCAATGTGGCTGATGAAAAATGTTTATTTTTCATCAGAAATATCTTCCACTAATATTTTCTCTACCAATTTGTGATAGCAAGGTTAAGAACTATACAATATAATCTGCGGATTCCTTAAGTCAACACCTTTTAACTGGAAGCACATGGGGTATAAGTGTCCCTGGCACCTCCTGGGGGCTCACCCACTTTTGCTCACAGCAGTACATGCCCATCAGAGCATGATAGGAGTGGGAACACCAGTGTCCACCCATCTAGCAAATGTTCAGAAAGCTCCATTTCCTCAGATTAAAAGATCCAATAAATCAGAGTTCTAATATTTTCTCTTCATACCCCCCACTGTCTCACAATGTCCACTTCAGCAGCCACTGCTATCAAACGACTTATGAGTGTAAACACAATCCCATTAAAAATTTTTATAGTTGTAGAGAACCATGCAGCATGAAATTAGCATTCTATTAACTTCACTAGTATTTTATAGGTGAATATTACTCATTAAATTAATCATGTCCTAGAAACAACATACAGAAATGACACAAAATGCTAACTAAAAGTCTAAACATAAGCAACTGAACAAAATATTGAATCAAGTGAAAAGTCTATTTTTTAAAATGAAAAAATTAAGACAACTAGGGCAAGACGTTGAGGGAGGATACTGGACTCAGACAAGTACATTCCAAGGCCAATTTTTATTTTTCAAAGAATTTTAATCCTAAACCAAATAAAGACTCATTGAATCTGCCAGTAAATAATCTTCACAGTACATTAGGCCGAACAGCAGAATGCCACAAGCTATCACAGCATCTGACAGAGTCAGAATATACCACCTAGGTCATCCAGTCTGACCTTGCACATTTTACAAGACTTCATTTTAAACCATTCCCAGAAACCTCTTATGTAACCTGTTCCTAAGCATCTGCCATGAATTACAGAAATTAGAGACAGCTAGTTTATCCCATCCCCTAGCTCTCTGGGGAAATGCTTCCATTTTCCAACAATTCCCAGTGTAAATAATATATATTTTTTATTTTCTACTTCTGCTAATTTGTTTTCTAAACTATATTGTTCTTTTTTTCATATCACTTGAGGAGCAATCTCATATTTACCCCAAACAATTTTTCCCTTTGTGTGAATATCTTCTAAATATCTGAACACTCTTTTGTCTCTCCTTTTAAATATGCCCATCATTAGACAAGCTATAAATGACCAGCTTCTTTTGCTCATAAATCAATCCCACTATTCTCTTAATCATTATTTCTTGTACTTCCCAGAACTCTTTCTATGGAACATAAATGTGCCGTTAAGAGGCATCATTTATCATTTTTAAATATTCTACCTGAAGGGAAAAATGAGCCTACAAAATTAAATGTTAATTTCATTTCCACACGTCCACAAAACTAGATTACAATGAAATTTTAAGTTTCAGAAATCCAATCTTCTTTTTAAAAAAAGAAAAGGTAGAGGGCTATTTAATATTTACTTTAGAAAATAAGACCATGTAATTCAACCAAAACAACTGACTAACCAACTAATTGGATAATTATATTATGTATGAACAATAAGTCTTTGGTCTTACTGTTCTAACATTTTCCTTTGTTCACTATATACAAAAGATAACAATAAAAAGTTGGCTAATTAGAACTCCTTTCTTCTACTATTTCTTAATTATAAAACAGCAAATAAATATAATACATGATTAAGAAGTTGCTGCCTATCAGAGAAACAAGATTTATTTAACAAATAACACTGTGAATATTTGTCAGCTTAGGGCAAAACAAACAATTTTAATCCTTACCTCACCCCACAACATAAACAAATTTCTGATAAAGAATTTTACATTTGTTTTTAATGTAATCATTGCTTTTAATCAAGTTTTACCAAATTTCTGGGGGAAAGAAAGCAAGATTCAAAGCTTCAAAAATATGGAGGCTACAGAGAAAAAATATAAATTGGATTACATAAAAAACAAAAATATCTGTTTGGTAAAAATCCAAAAATAAATAACAAACTAGAAAATGTTCCAACAAGAGAAGCCACATACACTTAGTATTTTAGGTAAGAGGATGCTCATTGACTAATATCTGCACCCCCCCCTAAGGTGGGGGGCACTACTAATACATCAAAGGACAAGAAAAATTAAAACTTAAAAAATTGCCTAAGTTCTCATAGAAAATTCTCAATATATTTAGTAACTGAAGAAAAGCAAATTCAAACAATAAGATACAATTTTCCCCTGTCAACTTAGCCAAAAACAGCAATCAACATTTGATGGGTTCTGACTTTATGGTAAGTATATTCTTAATGCTTGACAGGAATCCATTACAGTCTCACAACAAGAAGTAATACCTACTTCTGAAGTAGGTATTATTTTTATTTCCCTTATACTGTGGAAACTTAAGCAAATAACATTTTTTAAGAGAGGGGCAACGCAATAGGAACTCTGGGCAGAAAATAACTTGGTAGGCTTAAAAATATTACTAACCTACCACAGAAAAATTCTGAGGTTCTAATATAAAAAGAATTCAAGGAATCCATCCAAAGGAATAATCTTAAATGCAAGAAAATTTTAAACACAAAGATATTCAATATTGTATTATTTATAATAGTGAAAAGTGGAAACAATTAAATATCAAGAGAGTGGAATGGCTAAGTAAATATATTATGTTTACTCAATGAAATGTTATGCAATCATTAAAAATTATTTTCCTGAATAAGCAAAACTTTGAAAAATGTGTTGTAATAGTAAATGAAGATACAGTATGCATAGATAACCTTATCTACATATCTATAGTATAATCACAAGTATACAATAAATGGATTTTTAAAGGTCAGAGGAAAATATATCAAAATATATTAATGGTGGTTTTCTTATATGTGAACTTTTACCTTCTTAGTTACCTCTATTTTCAAAATTTTTAACGTTGTGTATGTATTAATTAAATGGGAGTTAAAACTATACCAACAGGAAACTAAAATTAAAAGACTCCAAACTTGAATAATCCAAGGAAAACTAAAAGATAAATTACAAGAAAACTGAGCAATGCGGTTCTCTAAAGGAAATAGAAATTTGGGAACTGAAAAGAATGGTGGTGTTTTGTTCAACAAACTGAAGGACAATTTTAGTTTTTAATTGACTGAATATTTAAGTATGCATCAAAATCATATTCACTTACATAAATCAATGCTGAGAATGTCAAAAAATGGAGAAATGCAATTTTAAAGACTATTAAATATGCCAGTAGGTAATATGCATGGTTGATCAGTACAGGTCATCAAGTCAGACTACTGAGGATCAAATTCCATCCCTGTCACTTGCTATCTATGTGATTTAAATGGGTTATTTAACTTCTTTGAGCCTCATTTCTCTGTATAATATGGTTAACAACAAGAATCATATCTTGTAGAACTGCTGTGTGATAATGTACAGAAACAATTTAGCATAGTAACTAACACATCATGAATACAAAATATGATAGCAGTTAATATGACTTCCATCATCATTTTGTCATTATATACAATAAATTCTTTCAAAATATAACTATATTTATTTAAGAAGAAGTTGTTAAGTGTTGCCAACATTTAGGTATCTACCTAAACCATCCATAATTCTTCAAAAACATTACTTTCCCTTTTCAATATTTTCTTCTTATATTAATACCTGCTTTAATTTAATCTGAGTAATTCCATCATCATATTCACCAATACCACTTGCATATTATCTTAACATTAGGTTAATGAATTTATAACATTTTTAATAATAAGTCAATGAAAATACTCATTCCAACAACTTAATAAATTCCTTCCACTGTTTTCTGAGTATTTCTTTATATGTTTTTTTTCTACTGAACTTTATTACTTTTCAGTTCACACCTTAAAATGTAAAAATGCTATCTTTAATTTCAAATTATATACTTATGGGTTTTAAGGACCAAGATGGCCAAATCTACAGACTCTGAACATATTCTAAGGTTTTTATTTTTAAGCAGTTCAAAAGTTTTGTCTGTTTTCACTCTGCACACCAGTCAAATGTCTCTTATCTGCCTGGTCCCAGAACCTTGACATGGCAGGAATCACCACCTTCCAAGACACAGGGCTTTAGTTCTTGGAAAAAAGTGCATTTAGATTCCAGAGGGCTGTGTGTTGGGACTGTCCTCTACTTTCTGCTTCCTCAACTTAGAACATGAATAGTACTATATCATTCCTAGCCATTTAAAATCTGCTTGCCTTACCTTATCCTATTTATCATTATACCTGCTTCCTTACAAGAAATAAACACTGAACTTACATAACTCTCCTTGAACCATGGAAAACCTTTCCTTTCCTTTCTCATGGAAACAGATAATGACCTCATTGTTAGTACTTGAGACACTGAAAGGATCCATGTGTCTCTTTCCAGTAGTAAATAACAGAACATATATGCTAAAGTATCTCTTTGTTTTGAAAGAATGTCTGC
The DNA here is from genome assembly GCF_045843805.1 of Urocitellus parryii. Classification (NCBI taxonomy): domain Eukaryota; kingdom Metazoa; phylum Chordata; class Mammalia; order Rodentia; family Sciuridae; genus Urocitellus; species Urocitellus parryii. The sequence goes on from NC_135543.1 coordinate 18,245,614, forward strand.
TTATTTTTTAAAGTTATATCAAAGAATAGAGTGAAGCTTAACCTTTAGAGTCCATAATTAAGCAAATAATTTATACCTTAAGAAAAAAAAATACATGAAGTCAAACACCCCATTCATCACTTGGGGTCATACTGGCAAAGGCTTGCCCCTCTAAAACCCACCCACAAATGTACAGAGGAAATGAGCTAGTCTGGGCCTCTTAGACAGCTAAAAACTCCAATTTTCAGGAAATGAGCAGAAAGACACAGTATTTCGCAATATAGTTTCCAAGGAATTAAGAGAGTAAAATCCTTTTATCCAGTTGTTGTCTCTTGTTAACTTAAAATTTTTATTTCTTTTTTTAATTAAAATATTTATTTTCATATTTGTAGTTGAACATAACAACTATTTATTTATATGTGGTGCTGAGGATCGAACCCAGGACCTTGCACAGGCGAGGCAAGCACTCTACGGCTGAGCCATAATCCCAGCCCCCAAAACTTTTTATTTCATGTGATAATAAGATACAAAATTATTGAAATGCCACACTGTACCCAGAAAATTACAATTATTATGTGTCAATTAAAATGTATATTAATTTTTAATAATATTAAGTCCCCCTTCTCCCCCAAAAAGATTCAAAGTCAGACAGAGAAAAGAGATCCATCTCTAAAACACTTTCTAAAACCAACTGGCCATAGTTGGGAAACAAGGAAATGAATAGCAGCTCCTGACATAAGAACAAAGCACATCTATGATGAAGTCATTCTGGAACTGAAAATGAATGAACATACTGCCCAGATTTAGGTCTTTATCATCCAAACAAGAATGTAGTCAAATCAAAAAACAAATAATAACAATAGTAATGATTTACTGAGTTCCCATTATAGGAGGCTTTATTTGTAAATATGAAAAAGCCTTCATCAAAACTGGTACTAGAGCTCAGAGATGATAAGTAACTTACTGATCAAGATGAAGACACAAACCCAGGTCTATCTGACTCTAAAGGGTTTGTCTTCACTAGCCTAACTAACCAGGAGCCCTGTTATTTCCGTGTCCATAGATTAATAGCAGAATGTTTTCTCCAATTTCTTTTTTTAAATACCTTTATTTTATTTATTTATTTTTACATGGTGCTGAGGATCTACCCCAGTGCTTCATATGTGCTAGGCAACCACTCTGCCACCTAGCTACAACCCCAGCCCTTCTCCAACTTATTTTGAAAGTCTTTACCAGTGGCTAAAGAAACCATTCATAATAACTCAAAACAATCATAAAAACTATGCTTGTTAGTATTAGCATACATTCTTTCTTTCTGATTTTGTATCATTCCACTTTCTTTTTACTTTCCTAACTTGTCAAGTCTTTCTTTAGACAAATTTAAATATTTCACCTTTCAATACAGTTTCATATTTTATTATCTTTTTTCTTTCAAACATCCTTCCTAAGTAGGATGAAATAAAGTGTCCTAATACTCATATACTACTAGTCTGCAAGACATATAAAACCTTTACTCTGATCTCTTAGCTGCTATTTTCAAAGTAATGTATATATGTCAAATTCCTGCCAGCATTTGCCTAAAAGCAAGCCTTTATCTATTATAGACAGATCCATCAGATGTTACTCAGAAAAACTCATCAAGTATCCCTTTACAGAATATACATAAAACTAAGTGCCTCTGCAAACAGAGGTTGTTCATAAACCATGTATAATTTTATATACACCCACAAAATTAATAACCCCAAATACAATAGATATTGCCCTTCTTGGAAGTCTTCCAAAACCATGCAAAGCTGATCTCCAAAATGAACCTTCTATTTATTCCCAAAAGGCCTTGAAAAACACTTTTTCATAATATTAATCATGCTGCATAATAATCACCTATGTGCTAGTCTGGGTCACTCATAGACTAAACTCTATCAAATACAGACTAGCTTACCCATGAGGATATCCCTGAGCCTAATCAAAACTATGTTGTTGCACCTAACTGAACAATATTCTTAGAAAAAAAAAATTTCTTTTAACTAACAATTTTTTGCCATTTTAAAAGAAATTACAGGGCTGGGGATGTGGCTCAAGCGGTGGCGCGCTCGCCTGGCATGCGTGTGACCCGGGTTCGATCCTCAGCACCACATACCAACAAAGATGTTGTGTCCGCCGGGAACTAAAAAATAAATATTAAAAAAAAATAAAAAATAAATAAAAAAAAAATAAAAGAAATTACACTTTCTGTTGAAAAATGCCATATTATTAAGTTCTCAAGAAAAATTAGCCTTTGTTTTGTGTCATACTTTCTCTTCACCCTAAACTAAAACATGTACTTTAAGCAACTACTTTATTTGCAATGTTTAATACCAAATCACTTGTTACTAAAAAATAAATTTCATGCCCAATGAAATTTTACTACCAAAGATAATGAGATCCAAATGTAAGAACTAAACAAACCCTCCCCAAATAGAGAAATTTCTAAAATTTCTTAAATGTTGTACAATATCAGCATGGCCAGAATAAGAATGCATCTTTCTCATTACTACAAAAAGGATCTTCACCGACAGTCCCTCGGCACACTACTGAGTTTTTTTTCAGCTTACTACATAAGACAGGATGCATCATAAAATTTTAACATAGAGATAATATAGCGGGAAAATAATTTTTATCTTGGATACATTAGTTTTTGATAGTAGCTGGAAACATAAAATTATAAAAGAATATAAACTAATCAGAATGCACAACCAATATACTATTGCTATCTGTAGTATTTCTGTACTTTCCAAATAAGATGAGAACTATACTTACTTACAATCTATATATAGATACCTACAAGTCTAGAAAATCAGTAAAGTTTGGAAGATTATAAACAGGATAATAGAGAATTATGAAAGTACAATGATAGATACACAAAATTATTTATAATCTTTTGTCTGCCTCTGTTGGTTTTGAAGCCCAAGTTCTTCATGTCATAACTTGAGAAAACTTTTTATTTTTTTTTTTTTTAGTTTTTAAAGAGAGAGAGAGAGAAAGAGAGAGAGAGAGAGAGAGAGAGAGAGAGAGAGAGAGAATTTTTAATATTTATTTTTTAGTTCTCGGCGGACACAACACCTTTGTTTGTATGTGGTGCTGAGGATCGAACCCGGGCCGCACGCATGCCAGGCGAGCTCGCTACCGCTTGAGCAACATCTCCAGCCCTATTTATAATCTTTTGAAGGCAATTTCATAATATTTATTCAAAACCTTTAAAAATTAACATGCTCTTCTCTTTTTTAAACTTTTTTAGTTGTAGATGGACACAATACCTTTATTTTATTTATTTGTTTTTATGTGGTACTATGGATTGAACCTAGTGCCTCACACATGATAGGCAAGTACTCTCTTTTATATCAATATGCTCTTCTTTTATATCAATTTAAAACTTAAGAATTTATCCAAGGAAACTATTCTGGAACTACAAAAATACTTAGCTACAGCAATTCTTGCCCCCACAGTGGTAGGAAAGAAAACAGTTTTAAAAAGCAACATTCTAAAATGTCCAGTAAAATTAAATAGGCTACAGAATATCACTAAAAATAATGATCTCATAATTTACTTAGTGACACTGAAGGATAACCAAATCATCTTTTTAAAATGCCTGTATTTTCTGTTACTATGTATTGCTTATTTTTTTAATGAAATTAATTTCAAAAAGATGTTGCTAGTGCAATAAAAACATATGTAAATGCTCTCAAAATATAAGATCATTAAGTGTTAAGAGAAAAAAAATTATATTTTAGAAAAATAATTATAGCTGTTTCCTGCTTTTGTTTAATTTGTATTAACAGAGTTTATTCTGCTTGGCTTCAGAGACTATGGTATAATTATAGACATTGCTTTTGAAATGTAGAATACAAATTAATAATAAAACCCCAGACTCAAAAATGTGAGATCAGGGCTGGGGATGTGGCTCAAGCGGTAGCTCGCTCGCCTGGCATGCGTGCGGCCCGTGTTCGATCCTCAGCACCACATACCAACAAAGATGTTGTGTCCGCCGAGAACTAAAAAATAAATATTAAAAAAAAAAAATTCTCTCTCTCTCTCTCTCTCTCTCTCTCTCTCTTCCTCTCTCCTCTCTCACTCTCTCTTTAAAAAAAAAATGTGAGATCAAAGCTAATTCGAGCAAAAGTGTTCAATATTTCTTCAGACTAAAAGCACAATTATTAAAAAGAAAAATTAATTTGTTAATTGCTCTTACTGGCTGTGAAACTTAGTCATGCTAGCATACACTTAACCAAATAAACCATTTATATTATCACACCTGTCTCTAGATCTAGGAATCTAATATTGTTAAATGAAAGCACAATCTCTAATACTTAGGACAGATGCCTGACATTCTGTTTTCACAAATCTATGCTGCCCCCTTCTGGATATTTTTGGAGTGTATGGGACAGTAAAAATTTAGACACACTAAATGAAAAGTTATAATTTTTTGGCTAATGTATTAAATAACTTACCCAATATGCTCCATACATAAGCATAATTTTAGTACTAAATAATTTATTTTAAAATACTTTCTTTCAAAAATCCTGTTCCAAATCGTTCCAACAATATAAAAAGAGCTCTGATAATTTAGTTATCAATGTGAAAGAAATATTAAATACATACTAACTAAAAGTAAATAAACATGACCCTTCCAGGAGTTATTTTTTGTTCTCGTCCATACTGATTCCATTCACTCCCAAAATCAAACCAGTATCTCAATTTGGCATTTATCTTTCCAATTCAATTTTAACACCTGTACTACTTACACATGTATAAGTATACGGAATCAATTTGTATGCTTCTAAATGTAAGTGAATGGCATCATATTGTTTTATACATACGAAGGTTCCATATCATAGGCTGTATGTCTAAACCCAGTCAACTACAACTAAAGTCAAATGAGAATATATAGAGGGCTCCAAGCAAGGATATCAGTACAAAAACCAACTTACACTACAGTTTTCGGGTGGAACTAGAAGTTGAGTAATCTCACCACCATGAACACAGAAGATATGTTTCATTTCTCCAGAAAATATATCCCAAATTATGACCGAAAAATCCACACCTCCAGATATCAGGTATCTTTGATCATAGCGAGCTGAGACCTGATGAGGATATAGCAAACATGTGACTTTGTTCCGATGACCACGGAGTGTTCTGTGAGGTGGCCAACCTGTGAATGAGGTTTTGGATTTAAAATGCAAAAATTAAAGTCTTAGAAAGTTTCAACAAGTGAAAGTAAACATGAAATGTCAGAAGAGCTATAAGTCTTATCATATAAAAAGGTTCCAATTTTATCATATAAAACTGGGTCTGTCCAAATTCAGTGACTACATGAGATTATTGAACCCCTAAAATGGGGCTAGTTTTGGTTCATATGTCTATGAATGTCAAAGAGAGAGGAGATTTTAAACAATTAGCACAAAAATAATTTATAATAATTTAGGAAATAATTTAAAATAGTTCAATAATAATTTTCATATCAAATTACGAGTTGAACTGATAGTTTTGCTATATTGTGTTACATTAAATACAATATTATAGTTAATTTCATCTGTTTCATTTTACTTTTTAACATGACTATTAGCAAATTAAATATAGAGTTTACGTTAGATTTCCACTGGACAGCACTATTCTAGAAGATTACATTATTACAGATAATATAGTTGGTAATCCATATAAATAAATAATGAAACTACCAATATATATCAAAGAGATAAAACTAAATATTTATTTATAATCATTACACCATATTTATTCAAACAACAGACACAATATTTTATTACCTGCACATTAAATTTACATAGTACACTATAACAACTACACTAATCAATTATATTTGTTAAAACCAGTGTAGAGACACTTTCAGCATCAGAGTAACAGAGTTCTCAAAACACTTTAGACCTCTGTAGATGGTCAGTATACCTCTTCTGAGCATGTGTTCCCCTTGCAACAGCTGTACTATGGCAGTCTGTGTGGCAGGTACAATAATTATGCTTCCATCTTCACGGCCACAAACAAGCCGTCCATGTGCTGGTATGTACACACTTGCAGTCACTTTCAGAGGCTCATTACTATTAGGAATCACACTCAGCTGATCTATAATTCCAGCAGGACAAGGATTCAGTTTATCAAAGGCCTCTTGCAAGCTGATAGAGGTTGTCATTTTCAGCTCTGTAGAGATTTAATTTTATATAAAAGAAAAATATTTATGCATGTTAAAAAATTACATCATTAGTTGATTCTGTAATATACCAATAAAGATCACATTCACCAAATATAATTCTTACAAGAAAATTATATATGAACATTCTGAATTTATTTCTCAGTGCTTAAGATTTAACATGCTAAATTAAGAGAATGAGGAAATTGCTACACATGATTTACTATTACCTTCATCACCTTCCTGTTTATCAGGAGTGTCTGATATGTTCCAAATATTTAATCTTCCAGAGGAATCACCCTGAATTAATAGTTTATGGAAATATTCCTTGCATCCATAGAAGAACCGAGTAACAGGAGGACAAATTAGCAGCTGCCAAAAAATCATTCAAATATCTTTAATCATATTTTAATCAAAATATTTCACACATTACCCTTTTTTCAAATAAAGATGTTAAATACCTTGCCTAAGTACACAAGATAAAAAAGTATCATCGACATGATTATTTAACAGTATTTTAATATAATTTTGTAGCATTAATATGCATGTCGACCAGTATTCAAATCAGGATAAAATAAATGTTCAAGGAAACAAACTATACGGTCTTTCTCTAAAATAAATAATTATACTCTTTATTTTACAAAATACGGTTACTAGTCACAATAAGTCAGTTTGTCTAATTGCCTGTTATTAAATAATTAATACAGAGGTATGCCACTCTACCAAAGAGAAAAGTCTCTACTTAAAAGGTCAAAAAGAAAGCTCACTAATCCTGCCTTTTTTGCTCACTCCTGATAAGTGACCAAAAATAAGAATGACATTAAAGCACCAGTCTTCTGTAACTAGGGGTCCCCATTTTTTTCAATGAGTATATTTTTCAACAAGCAATGTAATTTTACCTGAGTCATATTGACATAATTAATCTGAACCTAGCCTGAAATGTTAGGTACAGACTAATAGGAACAAAAACCATTCACTGGGTCATATGTATATTTTCCTTTTTCAAACAAATTTTCAGCATACGATTTTATGTCTTTAGTGAATCACTTATTTGTAAGTAATTAAGTACTAAATTAAAATTTGGAGTATTAATTTACAAATACTGAAACATTCACGAATAGAATCTTAGCCTGAAGAGCAATAAGAAATACACTTCCATTTTGACAATTACAGTTAACAAATAATCTAGTTACCATTAGTTGTTTCATAAAAAGCACTAACTTATACAAACTAGATATATTAAGCATAATCAATTATTTGACTTTCCTTAAATACTGAGAATTTTAATTGAAAACTACATACTTAAAAAGTTGCTACAACAGCAAAAAAAATACTCATATGCCATATTTCAACATATGCACCTCTCGTACCACACAATACATATTTGATTTTAAAATGTATTAGGGGACTGATATTTAAAGAAAAATGAGATGTTGTTTTGTTTTGTGCAGCATTTTTTATTCAAGTCACTACCCCTTCATTTAACTGGTAGTGACTGTCTAATTAGGTTAGAGAGCAGTAAGCAGAAGTTTATGTTAAGTGAAGAATGGATAGGATATAGAGTATTTTAATTGTGCCTATGTGTATACATTCTGTATATCCAAAAGATTCCTGAAAAACAAAAACAATTCCCTACCCGTCACTACCCCACCACATAAAGATTGAACATACTCTTCAGAACCATGAACTGTGGAAATCCAGAACATCATCACTGAAAACTTAAATTCCAAAACCAAAGTTTCTTTCTTACTGCACACAGAACAGAGTCAAAAATCTAGTACTAAGAGCTATTGTATTTCAACTGCTAATGGATAAAATTAAGCAGGATTTTAGAAAATACAATAAGCTTTTATTTTATAGAGAAAAAAATATTTTACTCTTTATGTCTGATATCTAATGAGTTAAATCTTTACATGGCTTTGGGGAGGCACTGCAATGACTGGTCAAGTAATGAACTATTATTAATCAGCATTATTACATAAGGACTTTTGCCCTTTTAAAATTATAAAATGAAACTACCAGTATATATCAAAGAGATAAAACTAAATATTTATTTATAATCATTACACCATATTTATTCAAACAACAGACACACTATTTTATTACCTGCACATTAAATTTACATAGTACACTAACAACTACACTAATCAATTATATTTGTTAAAACCAGTGTAGAGACACTTTCAGTATCAGAGTAACAGAGTTCTCAAAACACCTTAGACCTCTGTAGATAGTCAGTATACCTCTTCTGAGCATGTGTTTTAACTGTATGAGAATGTAAAATAAATATATATCTGAATTTTATCAAAAGCTCAATTTCAATATGTAATCAGCATAAGATTATATACACTTAGAGAAAAGTGAATGCTATTTTATAGACACATTATGTATTGTAAAATAAGCAAATTTTGAATGTGCTTATAACTAATCATATCAAAATGTTTTATAATATTTAACACAGTGCCTTGAATTATATTAAATCTTTCAGGACCAGGGCTGTGGCTCAGTGGTTGAGCACTTGCCTCGAATGCACTGAGGTACTAGGTTCAATCCTCAGCAACACATACAAAAACTAAATAAATAAAATAAAGATACTGTATTAAAAAAAAATCTTTCAAATGCTTAGCTACCAAAATACAGCTGTAAAAATTTTGTAATATAACCATCAATTATAAATGATACCTGAAGAATTTTACCTCTTTATCTTTTCGATCCAAGAGGCTATGTTGAACAGGAGGAATTAAATTTTCAACTGCTTTCCCCACATCACTTCGGAATGAATCACTAGCTGGAAGGCAACTGAAAATTAGAAAAAGAACAATATTCACTTAAAATACTGACATTAGCTATTTTATCATTACATATGATAACAAGGGTTTTTCTTTCTTTTTAAACAATGAACAAAAAAGAGATTTTTTAAATTGACATTACAAAAATATCCTCCTTCAAGCTGCGCACAGTGGTACACACCTGTAATCCCCGTGACTTGAGAAGCTGAGGCCAAGGCATTGCAAGTTTGAGGTCAGCCTCAGCAATTTAGTGAGACTGTCAGCAGCAACTTAACAAGACCTTGTCTCAAAATAAAAAATAAAAAGGGCTGGAGTGTAACTCTGTGGGGTAAAGCATCTTTGGGTTCAATCCTCGGCACAAAATTAAATAAATAAATAATAAAAATAGCCTTCTTCAGATAAAAAAAAATCCACTTAATTTTTATACTCCAAAGTTAAATCAGCATTAAAAATCTAACTTAAAAAGCTCTGAAGTTTGGGGCCGAAATTAAATATTATACTACATATGTTTTCATACTTTCCAGTTACACCCCAAATTCTGATCTTTTACTTTGATTAAAATCCTAACCTCTTATTTACTGCATACCTGGCAGGTAGTTTGTAAATATAACTTTGCCCATTTTCAGTCCAAATGATTACTTTATCTGCTGATACAAAGTCCCCTCCGGTCCAAGTCTGTCCATTTTCACTAGGACCTGAACACAACAGGGAATAATCTCCAGCATCAAATACCTACAAGGAACAAGAAATTCACCATCTAGTCCATGTTCTGATGATTTAAGTAAGATATAGCCAAGATACAGCAACATTTCAAAAAGTACTAACAAACTTCTATAAATATGTTTAATAAACTCAGGCCTTTCAAGTTTGATAACTCAGATGAAGACATCTTGTCAGTGAGCCCTCTGTGGCTGGGTCACCTTTAAGAGGGAAAAAAACAAGTTGGCTTCCAGCTGTGTGCAGCTTCTAGGCCATCAGGCAATAGAGCAGGACCATAGAGCAGGGGTGTTCTCTACACAGGAACAGGAACCCTTACCTTTCCATAAAGAACAGCGCAAGTTTAGGGAGGACCCTTTGCAATGCAGCCTCTGGCTCCTGTTTTAGCATATTTCTGGTAACATTTCTAACCACAACTCTTTTGACATTGGAGCATTTCCTTGTTTAACTTAGGTTACCAATGTTCTAAAATATTATAAATAGAAGTTAACATACTCCATTTCATTATTTAGTAAATTGGGTTTTTTGATTGTTCATTTGTTTGTTTGCAGAGGGAATTGAACCCAGGGGCACTTAACCACTAAGTTACCGTCCCAGACCTTTTTTATATTTTATTTAGAGACAGAGTCTCGCTGAGTTGCTTAGGACCTTGCTAAATTGCTGAGGCAGGCTTTGAACTCAAAATCCTCCTTCCTCGGCCTCTCTCCAGAGTCACTGGGATTATAGGTGTGTGCCACCACACCCAGCTTACTTAGTAAATCTTACATGTAAAAGTCAACTCACTATAATTTCACCAGCAACAGAGGGTACTGACTGTACACTGCCTTCCATCAGTAAAGTAAGGCACATCAGGCTTTACAAAGTGCCTTTACAAGGGTAATTTCCCAGGAACCTTCAAATCACGGCAGGAGAAATGCAAGCAACTATTGCTACCTCAGTTTACTGACACAAATAAGGGTAACATCACTTACTCAGTTCCAATAACATCACAGTTCCAATAAATGAAATAGCTAAGACTAAAAACCCTGGTCTTATAATTCCTAGCAGCATCATTCTTTCCACCACTTTCAATATTTAATGAAAGTACACTTTGTTTTGTTACAAATCTTTCCCAGGAGAAATGAAAATTCTTCATGCCTTGATGGCCCAGAGGTTTTACTTTTCTCTTAAAAAAAAAAAATATATGTATATATATATATATATATATATATATATATATATATATATATGGTTGACTGTGCAAACCCATGAAATTAGAATAAACCTAGCTGAATTTCCCATGATTTGCAATAGTTTTTATGAGGATATAACATTAGGAATACAATAATAGCCAAGAAGAATCCAAAAAGAATAATGAAGGGAGACCCGCCTTCCAGCGCTATGATCTATTAAAACAAATGATATAGCTATAAAAGTTAAAATAATACAGCACTGTATTGGTGCATGAATGCATGGACAAATTAAGCAGTCTAGGAACATGCAAAATGGCATATTTTCAAGGCACAATGGAAAAGTAAATGGATTGTTCAACATATGGCATCAGGAACAGGGCATCCTTTTGCAATGAAAATACAGTTGTATTTATATATCACCATTTATACAATATAATTTCAAGATAAAAGAATCAGATGTCTATAAGGTAAAACCATAAGAATATTAAGTAAATTGAGTATTTTTTAATCTCAACTTATAGTAAGCCCCTTAAAAACATGTCACAATTATTCTAGAAACCATAAGAGATGATATTGGACTATATTAAAATGAAAAACTTCTTTATGGAAATAACTATCTAAAAATATCATTCTGGCATGTTGTTGTACTATCTCAGTGTCTGTATTAATACATAATTTCTCTGATGTTAATGAAGCTGAGCACCTTTCTATACATTTACTGGCCATCTGGCTTTCCTCTTTGGCGAAATATTTTGTCTATTTTCTTGCTAGGCTGTCTGTATTTTTCTTCTTGATTTGTAGGACCTGGCTTTCTATAAATACTGAATAAGTTCTTCATCATATGTGAATGCTCTATCTTCTCTCATGTGTGTTGCCTTTTCAATTACGTATGCATTTTTAAAAAGAAAAGTGTCTGTTTCATTTAATTATAAAATGCTTATAACAGTCACAAAAGAAACTGCTACTAGATATTGCCTCTGGAGAGGGGAAAGGAAGCACCAGGGAAAGGGTATGAAGCAGACTCGCTTTTCACTTTATCTTCTTGCATAGCTCTTTCATTACTAATAAGATGGTTTATTACTAACCCATGATAAGATAGGTTATAATGCTTTTGTGTTGTTCTAATATGCTACATTCTAGAGTAATTTATTAAGCAGGACTAAATAACTAATACACCTACCCTTAGAGAGTTCTGAGGATTAAAAGAAAAAATACACAGAAAGCTTTCAAAAAAGTGCTACGCAAGAAAAAAGTTCTCAAAACATGCTGACCACTTTTCTATTACAGAAATATTAATTCTGGAAACACAGAAATAATATACTCCCTCCATCATTAACTCTGAGGTGCTGGAAGAAGACCTTCACAACTCCAAGAAGCCAGGAAAAAAAAAAAAATGGCATTTGGGTCTAACAACACCCTACAAAGAAATATATGTCCTGAAGAACATGTGCTCATACTGCTTTTATGTATAGATGAGACAGTAACTAAAACAGTAGCAAAATGTAGGAATTAAGATCAATAAAATCACTAACCGAATTATTCCATGAATAAAAACAAAACAAGACAACTAAAGCCAAGTCCCAAGTATTTCTCAAAAGTATCAAACCAAGCCAGGCACAGTGACGCATACTTGTAAGCCCACAGGCTCAGGAAGCTGAGGCAGGAGGACTGACTGCAAGTTCAAAGCCAGCCTTAGCAAATTAGCGAGGTCCTAAGCAATTCAGCAAGACCCTGTCTCTAAATAAAATATTTTAAAAGGGCTAGGGGTGTAGATCAGTAGTTAAGTACCTGTGGGGTCAATCCCCAGTACCCAAAAAAAAAAAAAAAAAAAATCAAACCAGACATAAATTCTAAAGAAGTCTTTCACCAAGCAACTCTTTATGACTATCTCTGTAAGTCTGATAAACCAATATCTTAAAAGATAAAAATAGAGTTTCTTACTTATGTAGTCATCTTACCCTCCAATATTTGGAGCACACAACCAAAAGTGACCTTTGTGTGAATGCACAAAAAGAGATGCTTTGACAATTCTGACAATAAATTGGTTTGGATTCCTCTTCAAATATTGGCTCAGTATCCTGAAAAGAAAAACATTTGTAAAACTTCAGGAATAGTTTTGTTGTCAGTTAAAATTATCACCCAACGCTAAAGACACCAACATAAAATAAAGGCATTGCTTGATACGTTCATCATTTTAGCCCCGCGGTCAGGAGAAAGGTAATTAAAAAACAACAAAAATATACTCTGAAACACAGCTGGGCACAAACATCTTGGCTACAAAGCTACCCAGGATTTGTGTCCTGATGAGTCAGTGTGTCATCACTCTACCAAAGGCAGATGATAAAATTTTGCCTTGATCCTAATTTCTGTAAGTATATGTGTTTTAGGGAAGGAAGGGAGGGAGGGAGGGAGGAGAGAGACAAAAAAAAAAAAACAAAAACATGATCAGTTCTTCTAGGATCTCCCATGCCTAAAATTTCTCTAGCTCCAGGGAACAGCATCAATACTGTCAGAAAATTGATCTGCCCTTCTTACTGATTTAAAAAAAAAGAGAGAGAGAGAGAGAGAAGAGAAGAAAAAGAACTAAGAATTCATGCCCATCATACTGAGACAGAGACTAAAATTGACTTCATGTACTTTTCACAGTGGATTGCTTTATCTTTTCCCTCAAGCAAACTACCTTTTAACTTAATTTAAGCAAAAGCCACAGAGGAAAACTCTACCTCTTCTGTTCCTCTACTTCACGTTCTGTGCAATATGTTTCTCTATTTCCTAATCTTGGTGGTGCAGATGTCATCAGTAAAGAGAAAGAAATAATTCACTCACACAGCACCCTAGAGATCTTTTACACTATGTCCCTAGGACCACAAAAAAGAAATCGCCTTTTCCTTCCCTTTTAAAAAAAGGAGGGAAGGAAGGAGTGTGTCCACTGAAACTTTAGATGTCAGAATAAGACCAGAGAAAACAATCCCAGTCTCACTTGTCTCACCTGAATGCCACTTATTTCAGAGGTGACGATCCACACCTTCAAGATGCCTGTCACTGAAAGTGCTACCACAGTGTCCTCTAAACCAAGAAGCGAAAAGAAATCCAGGTTACAAACATAGCATGCTTTCTCTCTAAATGTTAAAACAGTTTGTTTTAATGAAATTAACAATAGCAGTTTCATAATTGGCAGAAAAACATAATTCTCTTTCATGAAATAGAAATAAGCTTTTGAATGTGAAATATGATATATCAAGAACTATGTAATGTTTTGAACAACCAACAATAAAAAAAAGAGTAGCTCTTTCAAAAAAAAAAAAAAAAAAAAAAAAAAAAAAAAAAAGAAAAAAAGAAATAAGCTTTTGAAACATAGGTTAATTAAAAATCACCAACAATTCATAATTCAAGGAAAATTGTCTCAGTTACTTAATTTTTTTATTTCCAATCACCAAGTTTTTAATGATATCAACTGTTCTTGATTAATAGATTAACAAAGAAATTTTATTATTCAAAACTCACAACTTTCATTGAGTTACCACAGATAAGCAAGGCACTCATATTCTTCCCCCTTCCTCTACTGACTGGCCTGCCTTCCAGTTACTTTACTGCACAGTACCCACAGGCTGTGTTTTTCAAAAGAAAAACATGTGTGACATTATATGGTTGTCATCCATGGTTCCTGGCTCTTACTGCCTCCCCAGGGCAGACCAAATAGATTATGTTTCCCCAAGGCAGGTGGCAGCCAGGAAGAAATTCTCTGACCTACACTACCTGATATTAGATCACAAGACTTTATTCCATTAGGTGTCTTGCCCCATAGACACCCCAAGAAAAGGGTTGAGAGAGTTTTGGAACAGCTCAACACACAGAGAGTCCTGTAAAGTGTTACTCCTTGAGAGGGCCTGGAAGTTCCATGCTCCCTTCTCTTTACCATCCTATGCATTTCTTCATCTTTACCCTTTGTAATATCCTTAATAATAGGCCAATAAACATAAGAGTTTTCCTAAGTTCTTCGAGCCATTCAAGCAAAATTAACTGAACCTGAAGAGGAAGGTGTGGAACCTCCTATTTGTAGCTGGTCAATCACAACACAAGCACAGGTAAAAACCTGGGGACCTGTGACCGGCATCAAAACTGGGGCAGGGAAGAAGTCTTGCATCTGAGCCCTTAACCTGTGGGATCCGATGCTCTGCCCAGCCAGTGTCAGAATTGAAAGGACTGCTGGCTGATGTCCTCTACAGATCTGATGGTGTGCGTGCCGGTGGGGTGAAATCCCCAAACCTTTTGAGGTCACCTCAATTCATAACTCTCAGTTCAGGGACCAGTCACGACACCATAGTAAATATATGTAAACTTTTGAGAGGACAAGACTTCAGAGTTAGGGAGATGTATGGTAAAATCAAAATTGCTTTTTTCTTTACTAATTAACCAATGAACTATGGATAACTTAACGAACCTATCTTAAATTTGGTATACTTACCTAAAAGCAAATAGAAATGGATAACCACAGGGCCTATCCTAATAGGCTGTTATCAAAATTAAGATACACCTTAGGTATAACATTAGTATATACCAATCCTTAATAAAGGTTAGTCACTGCTTTTGCTAAAATAATTGTTTGCATCTTTAAGTAAAAAACCTCATCATATCACATGCAGTAGTTCCCTAAGCAACAGAAGGCACTGAAATGCACTGATCACAATTCATGACCCCTATATAGTAAAGCTGTAACACAACAATATATCTAAAATTCTGAAATACCCATAGACTAGAAAAAGGTAACTGCTGATTGAAAATCGCATGTTTGCAACATTATAAACAGATAACATCTAGAATTGCATGGACTCCAAAAAATTTTCCATTAAAGTTACATTCTATTCCATTTAGACCAAAGTGTACATGCATATAGAGTATAAAAATTCAAAATATGCAAACTGCTTGGTCACAAAAATAGTCCTTTTTTAAAGAAGTCATTGATTGTAACTAAGATTGGAGGTAAACATCCAAAAACTGAGTTCCCTATTGCCTGGAATATTAAATCAAATCTCATTTCACTATTATGCTCAGGAAGAAAGCTGTAATTCTCCACTACACATCACAACCCACATCGCTTCGGGCATTCTTAGCAGAGACTATTCATCGTCTAGAGTGGGAGCCAGCAAGCTACAGTGCATGGATCAACTCCAGCCCACTCAAGAGGTAGCAAAGGCAAGCTCCCACAGAGTTGAAGACACTTCCTTCATGTAAGCAACGGAACACAGTAACAACTCTGGAGTCCAGTCAGCCAGACCTGAGAACCTCTGGGTTCTTAGGCAAAGACTCTGCCACCCATCAGTCTCCTCATTTATATGAGAAATAACAACAGCAAGTATCTCAAGGGGTACTGTGAAACTTGGTCAAATACAACTGTTTAGCATATTATACTGGATACTGTAAGCACTCAATAAATAAAGTCCCTGTGGTGGTAGGAGCTAACAGTCAATCTCTATAGAAAAACACCTAACTATGTAGCCACTGGGAGAAAAAGAGTGTTCCTCAATAGGCTTAAAATAACATACACTCAACATTCAGCATTTATCAATGTTCTTTTCTTAAATAATTTATATTTGCTCTCAAGGTTGTTACTGAAAGATTTTTAATTCAAAACAAATGAACAAAAGACAGTAATATTTATGTCAAGTATGTACCAGACAGGATCTTTTTTCAAAATATATTTATTTGTTCTACTAAGTTATGCATAACAGCAGAATGCATTTTGACACATCATACATAAATGGAGTATAACTTCTCATTTGTCTTTACCAGGAGCTTTGATTAATCTCCTCCCTTTTCAATTTCTCCACATGAAACAGAAATACTTCCTGTGTCTCTTAGCAAGTGACAAAACCACAATCCATAAATATACAGGTGAAGTCACAGTTTCTCCCACCATACCCAAAAAGGGTTACAATACCCCTCCTCCACTTCAGAAAATCACATGTGGCTGAGGCCCACAGCTAGTGATTCCTCCCATAGAATGAAGACAATGTAACATGTTAAATCTTAATTAAATCAAATTCTCCTTTATGAAGCAGGAAACAGATCACAAATTATTAAAGCTATCATTTCTTAATTTTCTTCTTTTTTCTTACATACTATAATCAAAATTATTAATTTTAACAAATTATAGAACTTGACAGTAAACCAAGCAGTAAGTCATAAAGCAGACATCTAAAGGGAACACACTGACCTTGTGTCCGATGGGATCGAATAATACTCATGGAGCTGATCCAGTCTGGTGATATCTTTGATACTAAGGAGTATAATACCTCAAGGCTGGTAGCATCCACCACAAGGATTTCAGGGTAATGTCCATGGCATAAAAGTCTTCCTTCTCGCTGATTTCCAACAGAGAACTGGTAGAACTATATTCATGTTAAAAGGAAAAAGGATTTTTAAAGGTCCCTTTTTAGCTCAGATACTTAAATTAATAGCATTCATCAAGCTTACTATGATATTTTCCTAAATACTAAACTCTTCCAGTAATATTTTCATGTAAGTACTATATAGTTCATATTAAATGTGTGTAGTACACACATACAAATACATCAATTTCTATTAATAATTTTAAACATATAACAAAACTTATTCTTTTCCTAGCCTTGTATCCTCCGTTTTGAACTGTTTGGGGGCAGAATTCATGATAATTCTTTCTTTTATTCCCATATCTAGCATCTAAAACAGAATTTTTTGAGTTAACGTGCAAAGCACCTGAATAACTCCAGCTTCACAAATCAAATCAAGAGTAGCTCAGGTGGGTCACAAAAACAAAATACAAATTCTAAATGAATGGTAGGAGGTGAGTACAGGCTTATAATTACTAAGTATAACTAAATAAATCTAAAGTAAAGGATAATTGACATGCTAATAATCAGAATTAGATTCCAATTAAACGAAGTGTTATTTCAGATAAGTGTGTAAGAAAACTGTATAAATACTGCATGCATTTACACTTTGTAGAAGAAAAAATAGCAGAAGAACCAATATAATCCTGATCCATGTTCCACTAATACCAGTAACTACTAATACCAATAATTAGCAATCTACTCAAGAGGCTAGATGGTTTTCTACCAACCACAGAGTAGAGGAAGAATATCTATCAAAACAAGACCAATACATATCAAAGGACCTGTCTTCCCTCAGCCTCAAAAAAAAAGGCGACTCTTTAGCGGACTCAATCTCCTAGAGGATATTTACAGGTGAAGACATTTCTGGACTACTGAATGAATAACAGGAGCACAAGCAAGGCAAAGCACAGAGGCCAATGTTGTAACTACTCCACACTATGAAATCCTGGGTCCGGTCTGCCTCACACTCTTTAATCCTACTCTCAGAACTTGACGTTGTTATAAAGGAATACACTCTTATCTTAATTGTGGAGTACCTGTATGCAAAGGAGTACAACTCTGATGTTGTACAAAAGAGTAAACATTGATCCTGGAACAAATCAACTAAATGTAAGGTAGCACCTCTAAAACAGGGGTGAGGTTATGGAGGTGTGGTGGCTAATCAAATGCAGATTACCACAGTGGGCAGCTCTAGATCTCAGAAGTTCAATCCAAAACACAACAGAGCAAAGGAGATTCCCCAGGTCTGCCAAGCAGCACAACAGAAAAATGCCACAGTAGAAAAAAAAAAAAAAAAGAAAAGAAAAGAAAGAAAGAAAAATGCCACAGTAATTAGCCTTGAACTCCATAAGGGGAGGGTGTAGCAAGGTGGAAAGGCAAGGTGCAGTGAAGCAATCTGTCAGTATTCATCCACCACCAGCAAGGAGAGATGTGCACTATAGCCACTAGAGAGGGACTCCCTCCTGAGGGTGGGATACTTTATTAGAATTGCCTGGCTAAACAACTCCCACCTTTTGCTGTAAAATCAAATTCAAACACTCGATCTTCTAATTCAACTTCCATAACACTTTGATACTAGCAAAGAAAGTATCCTAAATGGAGAAGCAAGTTTTTCACACATTAAAAAAAAAAAAAAAAAAAAAAAAGAATGTCCCACATGGTAATTTAATAAACTGGCAATGCCTTGTGAGTTCAGTTAAGTGTCAATGTCACCAAAGTTTATCATCTCTGAGGATATAAAAAAAGTACTTTCTTCTGAATTGCAAAGGAAACTGCTACCACACTAGTAAATTTTCCACAAAGCGTCTTCTATTTAGAGATGGCAGCCAATCTAAATATAGAAAGGCTAATATGGGATTTGAAAAATAGCAGGCACTGAAAATATGTTGAACAAAACAGATAATTTTCCATAATATGTAAGACGAAAGTTTTTAAAACATAAATCAAAACTGTACAACAGTCAAAATAATTGTTAAAATTAAACTAAGTTATAAAATCAATGAATCTACATCATTTTATTCCCATTTTTCTGTCTACATACCTTATCGATTCCTCACATGATAAAAATAAATATATGCCTTTTAAATAAAAAGCACATACCCTAAAAACATTGATGAAGCTATTTCTTAAATTTGCCAGGGCAATAGATAGCCATGGAAGACCCCATAACACACTGATCACCACCTCCCCACAAACATTTTCCTTTACTTTTAAATTTTGTTGGAGCACCTTCGGGATTAATTTTGTTAGTCTGTTTTAAGGGAGGCAATGTGATGCAAGGGCAGGACGCAGCGTCCAGAGTCAGACAAATCTGATGAGGAATCTTAGTGCCAGGAATGACTCACTGTGACGCGTGGGCAAGTCATTTTATCACTCTAGGCTTCAGCATCCTTTTACGTAAAATGATACATTCCAAATTTAATTTTTAAGGATGCAGGGAAGATTAAATGAAACACAATACAGGAAACTCCTCTAAGTATTACCTCAAGAAATGAGTTCTCTTCTCCTTCCTTTCCTTCCCCAATGAGAAAATGATTGATCATATTTCTACATACCTCATAATATTCCCAACACTCAATATAGTAGACAACAAGGAAACTGAAGCAGAGATATATTACAATTATAAAAAAGAATACCAGGAATGCATGTCAGAAGTTACAAGTTCCTGTGTAATACTCTACATATTGAGCCAGGTGTACGAAATAGTCATTTCTTTTGACAGACTTGGGAAATATTTAAAATGAGCTCAAAGGCCAAACCCAGTGCTTACTTCAGCAGCACATATACTAAAATTGGAACGATGCTGAGAAGATTAGCATAGCCCCTACACAAAGATGACACGTGAGATCCTGAAGCACTCCATATGTTTTGCTCCAGGCTTGGGATTCAAGCAGTGGGAGGACTGCTTCTCAGCAAGGTGGGTGTAAGAGGGAAAATTCACTGGAATTCAGTATCAGGCAGTGAGTGTTTCTTGGAGACTCAGAAATATAGTTTCATTGAACAAGGAACAAGAAAGTACATTGGAGCCAAATCGATAGTGGCCCTGGCCATGATGCTGGTTCACCGCAGATGGGAGGGATAACAGAGAAACACAACAGACAAATTTGAGATGGAAAAAACTTTAGATCAGAAACGCAGCCTGAACTTAGCGGATCCACAAGCTGCACAACAAAGTGGTGGCTGAAAAGTGCTCTGCATTTCTCAACTGGCAACTGGAAAGCTGAGGAGGGAGCCATCTTGAGGCAGCCACTGTGCTGCTGCTGCTGCAGGAGCAACATTGCATCACATCAAGCATTGCCATGCTGCCCCTGCAAGCACCTTGCAGGAGGCCTAGGGTATACCTGGAATATAAGTGAAACAAGCACACACCAGATTGTACCTATGGGGATTCAAGCCAAAAAGACAGGGGAGTGCAACTCACTTTCCCTTTGAGTCTGGTAGCTCCCATGACCCGCTGAAGAGTCAGGAAACTGAACAGAGGGGTGAATTTGGGAGCAAGTAGAATTCTTGGGAGGCTCCTGAGTTCCAGAATCCCCACAGACATTGGCATCAGCCTGGCTCTGGGGTATGTTGATTTAATCTCTCCAGAGCTAGGCTCCCTCACCACTCCAGGAAAAATTTAAAAAAAAAAAAAAAGTTAAGCCTGATAGATCTAAGTCCTAGCTGTTTTAACTTCTCTCTTAGAACTCTGCAGGCCCACCCTGGGAATGCATCTGTCTAAACTGTCGAGACAAAACTCCAACCAACAGGACTTCCCATTCTGTCCTACCTTATGCTGGTGAGAAGAGAAGCTGAGAGCCATTTCAACCAGCTTCAGTTTTAGGCCACTCAAAGCTAGCAGCTCAGAGAACAACACAAAAAGAGGAAGAGGAAGGGGTTAACAACCCTCAGCCCTTGCGCTCCCTCTCTCTGTACATAGCCCAAGAAGAAATGGAAAGGATGGACAGGCATAATCAGGGACCGTCCACCCTTATTAACTGTTTTGACTACCACAGGGCAATGGACAAAATTCTTTCATTATGAATTGCTAAGAGCCATTGCCAAGTAGGAATGACGCATCAAAATTGTCTTGTCAGCCTACCCCATGTTGCTTAGAGGAAGGACTCTCCATTGTGGAAATGGGCTTCTCTTAGACTCAGGTCATTTGCAGTGACATTGCATGTATGCTTGAGTAAGGTGACCTTGCTCAAGGACCAGGGCGGATCCTGGTTTAAGGCAGATCAGGTTTTAGGGAGTATCCTGCTCCTTGGGTTTAGGGCGGTTCCAGGTTTAAGGTGGACCCTGCTGGGAATAGGGCGTATCCTGCTGCCTCAGGCGCGCCCGCTCCTTGAGTTGAGTGGGATTCAGAGAGGATTTGGGATTCAGAACGTGATTTTCCCCAGAACGTGTGTAGAGTGCCGGTGTGAATTCGGGAATTGCTGTTTTGAATCTACAAGGCTGTGAGTGGCTTGTGATTTTGTGCCCAGCCAGACTGCGGCAATGAATCTTTTATCCTGGCTGGGATTGTGGCTCAGTGGTACAGTTCTTGCCTAGCATGTGTGAGGCACTCACTGGGTTCAATCCTCAGCACCACATAAAAAATAAATAAATAAATAAAGATTGTGTCCACCTACAACTAAAAAAAATTTTTTAAAAAAGAATCTTTTATCCTTCTTTTCCCTCTTTTTCTTTTTGTGTTCTTGCTGTGTTGATTTGTTTGTAGGTATATACATATTTATTTCTTTTCCTTTCTCAGTTTTAGTATTTTTTGTGTTTTGTTTTGTACAATAGCTATTTTTCCTTGTCTTTTAAGGGTTAGGGCTTTTGGTTTATCTATTTTGACTTTGTTTCATTTTTGTTTGGTTTTCTTGTTTATCTTTCTCTCCATTATTCTGATAACAGCCGAGTTCTCTCATTTCCTATTTCTCTCTCCTTTACTTTGGTTTTTCTATTATCCCTCCTCCTTCTCTATAACCACACCAGATACATCTCTTCTGCATTATCTCTGTTCATATTTTGAACACTCTAAACTCTCTTCTACCTTCCTATCACATTTTCTTTTCTCTTAATAAACTTCATTTTATCATCTGTTAGAACCATTAGGTCTATATTACTCCACTCCACCCACTCATGTTGTTGCAGTTATTAGTGCTGTGGATGACACAGTTGACATCTGCTGTGCATTTAACTACCAGATTTGGTTCCTGGCTATTTATTGTTTTTTGCTAACAACTGGTAACCCCTCCATTCCTATTTTCATGGTAATCACTGTTGGGAACCTCATAGTAGGCACCCAGTATTTATTTTAATGCTGTATATTGTTTGCCTTGATTGCTGCTGTTGTTTCTTTCTCCTTTTTCTGTGCAGTGCTGGGAATCTGCAGGGATACTACAAGTTCACAGGGTAAAGACTCTGCTGCTAAACTAAACCCAGCCAAAAGACTGTTCACCTTGTTCTACATACAAATTTGCCTCACTCAAATGTCAATTGTACTTTAATAGAAAGAACAGAAGAAACATAACCCCAAACTAACGATCAGGCCCCAAATAGGAACAGCCAGCAAGTGAAGGTGTCAGGTTCTACGCCTGGACATTTGTTCCTACAACAAAAACAGAATTAAAACAAAGGTGGTGGACATTACATCTTCAGTGGGGTCTAGAACACTGGCAAGAGGAGGCTGGGCCCTCGAAAGATCCACACGTAAGAGTGAAAGACTCATCTATCCCAATACATGTATAAAACCCAACACAGGAAAACAAGAAAAAGCAAGGTAACATGATGCCACCTAACGTTCATAATTCAACAGCAACAAACTCCAAAGACATTGAAGTGAATGAAATATCAGATAAAGAATTCAAAAGCATGCTTATAAAAATGATCAAAGAATTCATAATTTCTCATTCAGCTGGTTTGTTGGAGTATAGAAATGCAACTGATTTATAGGTGTCATTTTTTTTACCTTTCTACTTTGCTGAATTAACTTGTAAGTTCTAGAAGTTTTCTGGTGGAGTTTTTTTGGATCTTCTAAATATAGAATCATGTCATTGGCAAACAGAGAAAGTTTGAGCTCTTCTTTTTCTGTTCACATTCCCTTAATGTCTTTCTTTTGCCTAATGCTCTGGCAACAGTTTCAAGAACTATGTTGAATAGAAGTGGTGAAAGTGTAGATCTCAAAAAGCAAAATCAATAATCAATAAATGGCATGGTATCAAATTAAAAGCTTCTTCACAGCAAAGGAAACAAGAGCATGAAGAGAGAGCCTACAGAATGGGAGAAAATCTTTGTCACCTGCACCTCAGATAGGACATTAATTCCCAGGACATATAAAGAAGTAAAAAAAAAACTTTAAAAAAATAACCCAATCAATAAAAGCAAAAGAAGTGAACAGATACTTCTCAGAATAAGAAATACAAATGGTTGACAAATATATGAAGAAAAGTTCAACACCTCTAGCAATTAAAGAAATGCAAATTAAAACTACACTGAGATTTCATCTCACTCCAATCTGAATGGCAATTATCAAAAATACAAGTAACAAAAAAATGTTGGTGAGGTTAGGGAGAAAAGGTACACTCATACATTGCTGGTGGGTCTGCAAATTTTTGGTGCAACCACTATGGAAAGAAATATGGAGATTCCTCAAAATGCTAGGAATGGAACCACAATTTGACCCAGCTATCCCACCCCTTAGTATATATCCAAAGGATTTAAAATCAGCATTCTACAGTGTCGCAACCGCATCAATGTTTATAGAAGCTCAATTCATAATAGCTAGGCTATGGAGTCAACCTAGGTGCCCTTCAACAAATGAATGGATAAAGAAAATTTGATATACATACACAAAGGAATATTACTCAGCCATGAAGAAGAATGACTTTATGACATTTGCCAGTAAATGGCTGGATCTGGAGACTATCAAGCTATGTGAAATAAGCCAGTCCCAAAAGGCCAAAGGTCAAATGTTTCCATTGATATGTGGAAGCTAACTCACAAGAGAGGGGAAAGAGGACTAGATATTCAGTAGATTAAATAAAAGGGAAAGAAAGGAAGGGAAAGGGTATAGGAAAAGAAAAGAATTAATTCAGAATAATTTTCCTATTTACATACACAAAATATACCATAGTAAATCCCACCACTGTGTACATCCAAAAGAATGGGGTCCTAATTAGAATAAGATATATTCCATGCTTGTAAAGTTTATCAAAATGAATTCTACTGCCACATATAAATAAAAAGAACCAATAAAAAATGATTAAAGAATTCCAAGAGAACACAGAAAAAAAACTGAAAAGTGAGAAATTAAATGATAGAGATTTTTTTTCTTGGTATCAGGGATTGAACCTAGGGGAACTTAACCACTAAGTTACATACCCAACCCTTTTTATTTCTTATTTTGTGACAGGGTCTCATTAAGTTGCTTAGGGTCTCGCTAAGTTCCTGAAGTGGCTTTGAATTCATAATCCTCTTATGTCAGACTCCAAAGTCACTGGGATTATAGGCATACATCATCACACCCAGCAATGGAGACAGAGATATTGAAAAAGAACTAAATAGAAATCTTGGGGAAAAAAACAATAATTTTTTTTTTTTTAATGTTAAGTTAAAAGACTCTCTAATAGAGTAGACCATACTGAAGACAGAATTTCAGAGCTGGCAGATGAAGTGGCCAGCCTTGAACATTCACATAGTATTAAAGCAAAGAAAATAAGTAAACATGGCTGGGCACAGTGCACACCTGTAATCTCAGCAGCCCAGGAGGCTGAGGCAGCAGGATCCCCGGTACCTCAAAAATAAGTAAACAAACAAACAAACATGATCAGAATATATAAGAACTCTGAAACATTAAGACACCAAATTTAAGAATCATTGGAGGGGCTGGGAATGTGGCTCAGGCGGTAGCGCGCTCGCCTGGCATGCGTGCAACCCGGGTTCGATCCTCAGCACCACATACCAACAAAGATGTTGTGTCCGCCGAGAACTAAAAAATAAATATTAAAAATTCTCCTCTCTCTCTCTCTCTCTCTCTCTCTTCTCTCTCACTCTCTCTTTAAAAAAAAATTTAAAAAGAAAAAAAAAAAAAAAAGAATCATTAAAGAGGATTCTAAGATGCAGGTTAATGGCAATGGATAATCTCTTCATGAAAATAATAACAGAAAATTTTCCAAACCTTCAGAATGAGAAAGACATCCAGATACAGGAGGCATTCAGAACCCCAAATAGATGAGATGAAAAAAGAACCTCTCTCTGACACATTATAATTAAAATTCCTAACATACAGAACTAGGATACAACTTAAAAGTCTCAAGAGATAAACATCAGGTCACATTTAGAGGCAAGGTAATTGGAATTAAGTCTGATTTCTCAACACAAACTGTTAACATCCAGAAGGACTTGGAATTGTGTTTTCCAAGACCTGAAAAAAAAAATAACTATCAACCAAGATTGCTACATCCAACAAAGCTATCCTTTGGAATTGATAAGGAAATAAAAACCTTTCTAAATAAGCAGAAACTAAAAGAATTCAAGACTTTTAAGCTGGCATTACAGAAAATACTTAAAGAACTATTTCACACAGAACAAAATCAAAAACAAACCTCAGAACTCACAAATGGACAAATCTCACTTGAAGAATAGCTAATCAAATGAGAAATAGAACAAAATTAAACATCAGAAATAAATTAAAATGGCAGGAATTAATAAACCTCTCTTCATAATAACACTGAATGTAAATGGTCTCAACTCTCCGATTATAAAACATACGCTGGCAGAATAGATAAAAAACAAGACTCGACGATATGTTGTTAGCAAGAGATTCACCTTCCAGGCAGAGACAGCCTCCTGAAAGTGAAATGATGGAGATCAGTATCCCATGCAAATGGAGCTCCCAAACAAGCAGGAGTAAGGACGCATACCTGACAAAAGCACACTCCAAGCCAAAATTAATCAGAAGAGACAAAGAAGGTCACTTCATATGATAAAAAGAACAATCCAACAAGAAATTATAATGACAGTAAATATTTATGCCCCAAATATTGGTGCAACCAATCATTTAAGAGACACTACTCAAATTAAAGACTCAGTCTCTAGTACAATAATACTGTGAGATTTCAACACAATTTTCTCACCAATATGTACAGTTCATTCATACATAAACTCAGTAATGGCTCTTCAGAAGCAAAAAATAAAAATAAATGGATTTAATGAACATCTATAGACTATTTCATCTAACAACAGCTGAATACACTTTCTTCTCAGCTGCTCATGGAACTTTTCCCAAAAGACCATATTTTAAATAACAAAGCAACTCTAAGCATATATGAGAAAATTGATGCAATTCCTTTAATCTTATCTGACCAAAATGGAATGATATTAGAAATCAACACCAAAATACCCTAAAGAAACTATGTAAACACATGGAGATTGAACTGTACTCTTTTGAATGATGAATGGGTGATAAAGAAATCAGGAGAATTCTTAAAATCAAGTGAGAATAGTGATACAAACTACCAAAACCTTTGGAGTACTATAAAGGCAGTTCTAAAAGAAAAGTTTATAGCTATGAGTGCCTACATAAATAAATCAGAAAGATCCCAAATAACCAATGATTCATATGAAGGCCCTTGAAAAACAAAAACAAACTAATTCAAAACCAATAGAAGGAAGAAAATAACAAGACCAAAGCCAAATCAACAGAGAATTTTTAAAAATAGGACAAAAGATCAATGAAACAAAGAGTTATTTCTTTGAAAATATAAAAAAGATTAAAAAAATAAATAAAAATTTTTAAAAAAGAAATGATTTAAAAAAGATAAAAAAGATTGATAAGCCCTTCGTCAAACTAACCAAAAGAAAAGAGCCAAATTAATAAAATAAGAGATAAAAAAGGAGAAATCACCACAGACATCACAGAAATCCATAGGATCATTAGAGACAATTTTAAAAACTTATACTCCAATAAATTACAAAACTTAAAAGAAATGAATACATTTCTAGATACCTATGACCCGTCTAAATTGAATCAAGAGGCTTGAGGAAACCTAAACAGACCAATTACTCACAATGAGGAGGAAGCAGTGATAAAAAATGGATTTTCAGCTAATTCGCCCAGACCTTTAAAGAAGAATTAATGCCAATACTCCTCAAATTATTCTATGAACTAGAAAGGGATGGAATACCTAAACCAGTATCACCTATTCCAAAACCAGTTAAGAACACATCAAAGAAAGAAAACTAGACTGCTATCCCTGATGAAGTTAGATACAAAAATCCCTAATAAAATATTAGCAAGTCATATTCAATAGCATATAAAGAAGACTGTACCTCATGACCAAGTTGGTTTTATCCCAGAGATGCAAGGATGTTTTGACACATGCAAATCCAAAAAATGTCAATTCATCACTTAAATAGAAGTAAGCACAAAAATCACAGTAATCTCAATGGATGCAAAGAAAGCCTTCAAACAAAATTCAGTATCCACTGAATATAGTAAAGTAAGTAGGGATAGAAGAACCTCAGCTACATAAGGCTATATAAAACAAACCCAACACCAACACTATAGTGAATGGGGGAAAAAAATGAAAGCATTTCCATTAAAATTCAGAACCCAAAAAGAATGCCCACTTTTACCACTTCTATTCAATATAGTACTAGAAATTCTAGCCAGAGAAACTAAGCAAGAAAAGGAAATAAAATGAATAAAAATAGGAAAGAAGATAAATTAATTCACATTAATTTATCAATGTGAATGAATGCTCCTATAGTTAGAAGATCTAAGAAGCTCTACCAGAAGATTGCTATGATTAATAAACAAATTCAGCCAAGTAATAAGTTACACAATCAACATACAAAAATCAATAGCTTTTCTATATACCAACAATGAATCTGCTTAGAAAGAAATTAGGAAAGCAAGTCCATTCGCAAAGTCCTCAAAAAACAAAGCTCACAATAAATCTAATCAAGGAGTGAATGACCTCTACAATTAAAATTACTGGGATACTGAAAAAAGAAAGAAATTGAAGAAGACACAAGAAGGTGTAAAGACACCCCCCATGTTCGTGGATAGGCAAAATTAATATTATTAAAATGGCCATACTACCAAAAGCAACATAGAGATTCAAGGCAATACCCACCAAAATATCAATGACATTCTTCACAGAACTAGGAACATAACAGTCCTAAAATTCATTTTAGGATATGAATAAAAGACCCAGAATAAACAGAGCAATTTTAAGCCAATAAAACAATGCTGAAGGCATAACAATACCTGACTTCAAATTACACTGTACAGCTATATTAATAAAAACTGTATAGCACTGGCATAAAAACAGGCTATCAACGGTACAGAGTAGAAGACACAGAGACAAACCCACACTGAGACAATGATCCAACCCTTGTTAAAGGTGCCATAATCATACACTGGAGAAAAGACAGCTTTCTTAAGAAATGGCACTGGGGAAATTGGTTATCCATATATAGAAAAATAACACTAGACCTTTATCTGATACTCGGCACAAAAGTCAACTCAAAATGGATCAAAATTCAACACTGTAAACAATTAGGAAAATGTAAATCAAAACTACACAGATTTCATCTCACTCCCATGAGATGACAGCCATCAAGAATATAAACAATAATAAATACTTGTAAGGATGTGAAGAAAAAGAAACACTTTTACACAGTTGGCAGGATGGTAAATAAGTAGAACCACTATTGAAATCAGCATGGAAGTTCCTCAAAAAAGTAGGAATGGAACCACCATATGACCTAACTAGCTAATACCACTCCTCAGTATTTATCCTAAAGAATTACAGTCATCACACTTTAGCATTATATGCATACCCATGTTCATAGCAGAACAATTTGCCATAGCCCAACTATGAAACCAGCCTAGATGTCGGTCAATGGATGAATGCTTAAAGAAAATGTGTTATATATAAAAATAGAGTTTTATTCAGCCATAAATAAAAATGAAATTATGTCATATGCAGGAAAATAGATGGAACTTGAGAACATTATGTTAAGCAAACAAAACAAGCCACAGTATCAGAAAATCAAAGGTCGTATGTTTTCTCTCATATGTGTAAGCTAGAGAGGAAACAGGAAAAGAAAGGTCAAGGGTGGGGAAATCTCATGAAAACTGAAAGGTATCAGAAAAGCAGAAGAAATGAACCAGGGAGAGGGAGTAAGAGAGGTGAAGAGGATATTGGCTAAATTACATGTTTATATTGTGTGCATGTACAAATACATAACAATGAATTTCACCATTGTGTACCAATAAAAAAATATGGAAAAAATAAAAATGAGGGCTGGGATTGTGGCTCAGTGGCAGAGCGCTCGCCTGGCACGGGCGGGACCCGGGTTCGATCCTCAGCACCACATAAAAATACAGGCATTGTGTTGTGTCCATCTACATCTAAATAAATAAATAAATAAATAAATAAATAAAAATAAAATAAAAACGATATTTTGACTTCAAAAAAAGGAGACATGACCCAAAAAGGGGATCAACTTACCTTAATCACAAATGGAACAGCTTTGGCAGGAATGAATTCCATTCTTTAAAATCTGGGGCACTTGCCCAAGTAGTAAAGATGTTCTGTTATAATTTGGATTCTAAGTGTCTCCCAAAGGTCAATAAAGGGTTGGTCCCCAGGGTGGTGCTACAGGTAGGTGGTGGATCCTTTAGCATGTGGGGCCCAGTAGGAGGTCTTTTGGGTCATTTCAGGCTTGCACTTGAAGAGTATTGTGGTCTCTTCCTCCCGTTTGCTTCCTGGCCATGAGGTAAGCAATTTTGCTCCACCATACACTCCCTGCCATTACCATCTGATACCCCCACCAAAGGCCTAAAAGCAATGAACCTACCTAATTATGGACTAGAACTTCTAAAACCAAAATCAAAAATAGCCTTTGATATAATAAGTTAATTATCTCAGGTATTTGCTATAGTATCAGGAAGGCAACTAACACAAGATCTCATTTGGGTAACCAAGAATGCATAAAACAAAAGTGGTAATTTGCTTATCCTAAACCCTTCTTCATTGGTGTCCTCTACTTCATTACCACGCAACTCTAGCATCTTATGACGAATACTTTTACTACAATTCTAGTCTTATTCCTTCCCAGCATTTTTCACACAAAAATACATGATCAATATTTCAAACATTATTAAATACATACTTGTTGCAAATTGTACTGACTTAGTCACAGAAATATATACTAACCTGTATGCCAGTATGTGTGCAGGCTAATTTTGTAAACTCAATGCATCTGCCATCATTCACATCCCAGAGGCACATCTCTCTATAAAACAAAACAAATAGCTAACTTTAAATTTGATTTGCTAAAAGCACTGTTTCAATTTGTTAATTTAAAATTAATTTAATTTAAAATTAATTAGTGTTATTAGAAGTAATAACACTAATTTATTACAGATTATAGCTAATACTCATTATTGCTGCTGGCCAAAATTTCCAGTGCTCCCATTCACCATCCCAACCCCCCTTCCAACCTGCCCACCCCACCTCAGTCCACATCCTCTCTACAGTAGGAATGCACTTCCTGGTTCCCTATTAGTTGGTAGAGTCTTGGGAGCATTTCTGGCCAGAACTAACTACTACAAGGCTCTTCAGCACTGTTTTTCCTCTGCCTCTGCTGTAGGTAGTGGCTGCGACATCAACCTAAACTAAGGACAATGATGAAGCCAGGCACAGCCTTCACATGACAAGAAGTGACAAAAACAAGACATGGACTTTTAATTTAAATTATTGAGCACTGCCATTTGTTAAATGCAGCTTGAAATGCAGCACTACAGAAAACAAGCCAAAGTTGAAGTCGACTGAATTCCAATCCTTTGCAAGCTAAATATAATATTCCAGTTTTGATTCTGAATTAATTGCAAATTTATTAAGTGCACACGCACTTCACATACACTCACACACACACAAAATTTATATCACAAAATAAAGATGCAAGGTTGAAAATTAGAAATGTCAATATGCTTTTTTATTTTGAAGAAATAAGAGTTAACAGAAAAAAATATTAATAAAATGCAATGATCCTGATATTACCAGGATATCCTTACAGTATAATTTTCTTACATCTCACCTAACATAATTTTTCAAAGAACACTCAATTTAAACAAGCATTCTAGTGTAAATTATCCTTTCATTGACCAAAGATACTACATTGTTGTTGCCTGACATTTTCTTTTCTTGTTCCAAAGAATTATACAAGGTTCTCTTCTAATCCATAAACTATGGGGAAAGAGGAAGAACAATGTCTAATTTTTTTCAAATTCCCTAACTTGCTTCAATAGTACATGGGATCAATATATAATTTCAAAGTACCAAAAATATTTTTAAAATTCCTCAAACTCTGAGCCCTAATGCTATTATTATTTAATGACCTACTTCTCCAAAAGCAAGGTATGTTCTAAGACTTAGGAAGACACAGTTAATGTATTAACACACATCAATATAACTTCATAAACTTTATCATAGCTTCATCTCCCAAATATATTCCAGTCTAGTAGCATCATTGAGGATTTTTTAAAAATTTTTGAAGTTGTCTACTGACTCAATAACAATGCCATGGAGATCATACTTTAACTTTTATAGTATTCTGAGTTTCTCAAAAGCAAGGCAAAGAAAGAATCATAAATTACAATGGAAGTATTCCAAAAAAATTAATAGTATAAAATCCACATCCTTAAAACCATCATTCAAATATCTTCCTTTATGCTTAGACAATTTAAGAAAATAACTCCAAAAAAAAATGAACAACAAACAAATAAGCAAACAAAATAACTCCCTACTTACTAACACACAATACTAGTTATAAAGACATAAGTAAAAAAAAATTATAAATATCACATAGTAACCCATAAATTGTACAATTCTTTTGTGCAAATTAAAAAACAAGTTTTTAAAAATATGTAAAATTTTAGAAAAAAGAGAAAGTTGACCAAAACCAAAAAGCAGAATACTTACCCACTTGCAGATGCACTCACAATATACTGTTTGTCACTAGAAGCACAAGCTTTAGACAAACAAGTGATTGCTGCTGTGTGACCAAATAACAGTGCTCGAGGATTAACCTAGAAATGCAAAATTAACTGGTGTAAATATCACATTTAAAGAACCAACCATTTGATTAGTAATCATGTTAAATATTTGATATACACATAGAGATTTGAAAAAATGTGCTCAGAACACTAAAAACTAAGAGTAAACAGTGAACTCTAATCCATATAACGCTCACAATCATCCTATCACAGTAGTTCTGAGGTCAAAGTTGGGATTCAAGAAGTTACACTACTACATGATCAGATGGAGAGAGACAGCGAGGATTCAAACTAAGGCAGTCTTAACCGCTACCTCTTTAGTATGCTAGGAAAGCGAGTTAAGAATCTGAATTAATATTTAAAACTGGAAAATCTAGCCTCACTTATTTTTACATATCACTGATCTGAAAAAGCTTTAAGAGTCTCTGGATTCATAACCCCCAACACAGAAGACAGGTACCCTTCTAAAAGCTACTAGTAGAATTAACTGTCAGGAAGAAGAACCTTGATGAACACTGGTGTAGAGACAGTGTCTAGTGGAAAGACTGGCTTAATACTACTATTCTAAAATAGTTGGGCAATCAGCTCCCAAATTTATAATAAAAGTATTATGAAATCACTAATACTATAAAATTCACATCTTAAAACCATAATTCAAATATCTTCCTATAAGTTTAGACAATGGAAGAAAATATTCCAAAAGAAAAAACTCCCTGCTTACTAAGTATTCTGCTACGAGTTATAAATACATTAGGAAATAAGAAGAATAATCATGATAAGGAGATAACACCTAAAAATACATCTGTGCCTAATATCAGTGCTAGATCACAACTACTATGGTCAAACATCAAGACACTTCCAGGAGCTGAGTGCAGTAGCCTGTACCTCGAGTCCAGATATTGGGGAGGCTGGGACAAGAGGATCACTTGAGCCAGGAGTTCAGGACCAGCCTGGGCAATATAGTGAAACCTTATCTCCAGTAAACAAAACAATATAAAATAAAAAAACAAAAATTCCAGAGGAAACAAGCATTATTAGAGAAAAAACATCTAGATTATTACATTTGTACCTTTTATTTATATCCTAGCATGTTCCACAAAAATTTGTTATATCAAAGTTAGTGATGAAATATTTCACACTTAATCAGACCAAAGAAATATCATAAAATAATGTTTGATCAATCCATAAAGATCATTCATTCATCTTCAATGATCACACAGTTCAGAAGCAAAAGTTATCGAATTATCACTGGCAAGGCAAGAATAAAAAGATGGGATATGCCATGCCAGGTCTTAAGCATATAATATAACACTGATATTCCAGTCAGAGGCTTTGAGGCCACTCAGCCATCATTCAGCACTTCTCTTTTTTTAAATTCCCTTTAGCTTTTTTTCCCTACTACCTGAGGTGCTATGATTACTCATTAATCAATCCTTCGTATGTGTAAACAGTATGACAACAGCTTAATTCACATTCCTTCACCCAAACCTTACCCCAACCTTGTGTTAAATAGGCAAGACCCTTTATAAAGTATACTTTTACCACACCTGGTGTATTGCTTGAAATCCTCTCTCATGAGTCAAGAGCAGAAAATACAATACAACCTCCCAAAACAATTAGGCCAAGCTTTCTAAGTGGAAGAAATGTGGTTTATAATATTATCTTTGTATCCAAGTGCCTAGAATTTTAAATGCCAATTATTGTTAAACTAATAAGTTTGGATTTCACTGATTACTTTCTGAGTATTACTTGTCTGTAGTAATCCTCACATGTTCTGTATACTTGCCAATGTGATCCAGTCATGTTTCCCCCAATTTCTCCTTCCTGGCCTCTCAAAACACAAGAACAATCAACGGTCAGCAAAATTCTCTATATAGTATCAACGGCACTTATGAAAATTGCTTCAAATTCCTTGCTCTAATCAAAATCTGGAATTCCTCTGAGGACAGCCTCCACTGAAACCCTCTCAACTGGTGGTGATTTTTTCCTCTATCACGTGTACTATAAAGCCTGAAAGAAGATTAAGTGTCTTCTTTGCCCCTCATTCTAAGCTCCAGAACTTCTGGTTTTTTCTTCTCCAACCCTTAGCACTTTTGTATGAATGCAGGTAGGTTGGTTGCTCTTTATGTAGAAATGCAAAAGATTTCTTATACCAATAAGCACCTACCTTATTATATTCATTACAAATAACAGTTACTCACTCTCATTTCTTGAAGCCTCTAACACTTGGCTCACCATTTCACTCTCCACTGCTTCTGGTATCTTACTTCTAGGTGTTTTATTATCTTCTCAGACAAGGTTTGTAGTAGTACCCAGGCCTCACTTCTAACCTCCTTACCTCCAATGATCTTGGTAATACCTACTGTACTGCCTTCAAGTTCCCTGATCATTAATAAATGAACTACTCTAGAATCTTATTTGGCACCTCTCCTTCTAATCACTACCTCCTGCCATCTTAATTCCCTCCACTTCAAGTCCCAACAATTCTTCAGTCCCCCTAAAACCTCAATTCCATCTCATTCTACCACGACTGCACTAATCCATTATCCTTCAACCCCACTACCCCACTTAAGAGTCCACGGTACATCATAATTACTACCCTGCATAAAACAATCAAGCCTTAAGTGCAATCTCTCCCTGTTAAGCTTGCTAGGAAAACTTTATCCTAGTTAAACCTGGCTCTCTTTGGCTGGGACTTATACCCAAGAAACTGAAGGTGGGTGGAAACACTACACCACCATCTGTTTTCATATGCAATTGATGACATCTAATTTTACAGGATCCTTGAGTGCTATCCAGCAGTCCTGCCTAATTTCTCTAGCCTACTCATACTCCTAAACCTCCCAGGTAAGCAACTTATCTCTCCTTAAACCTCCAGTGGGAACTCCCCTGTCCTCACTGTCAACTGAGGACCTTGTTTATTTTTCTGAAAAAAAAAAAATTGTAGAAGCATGAGGAAATTTCCGCATTTCTATATAAAGAGCAACCAACCTACCTGTACTCATACACTTAAGGTTCCCTAGCACTGTGAATGGTTTCTTGTTCCTATCAGCCTGAGTGCTGTGCACTTCATTTCAACTGTCACCTCTCTCATAAAAATCATCAATCATCAATATCAAATTCAATCACATTTCTATACCTTATCAATGAATAACAGAAAATAAAATGATTCTATTTGTACCAGATTATAAACTAAATTCTGAGAAATAAATGTCATTAAACAAGTACAAAATTTATACTCTGAAAACTACAAAATAATGTCGGAAAAAATTAATATCTAAATAAACGGAAAGGTACCCTATGTTCACACATCATAAAACTTAATATGGCAATATTCCCCAAATTGATACATAAATTCAATATATTCCCTATCAAAAACCCAAATGATTTCTTTATAGATATTGACAACTTGATCCTAAAATCTGTATGAAAATTCAAGTGACCCTTACATAGCCAAAACAATCGTAAAAAATAAGAGTAATATTGAAGGATTCATATATTCCAATTTCAAAATTTAACATAAAGCAATAATAATCAAGACAGTATTACATGGTATAGGAACAGACATAGAAAACAATGGAATAGAATTGAGATGCAGATAAAGATCCATGCATCTATACTCAACTTATTTTTCACAAGAGTACCAACACCATTCAATAAGAGAGTAATCTCCTTAACAAAAACAAAATAAAAGGAAACTAGATAATTTAGACTTCATCAATATCAAAATATTTTGTGCTTTAAAAAACAACATCAAGGAGCTGGAGTCGTGGCTCAGTGGTACAGCGCTTGCCTGACATATGTGAGGCCCTGAGTTTGATCCTTAGCACCCTATAAATAAATAAAAGATCCACTCACAACTAAAAAAAATTTTAAAAAAAGAAAAGAAAGAAATAACATCAAGAAAGTGAAAGATAATGCACATAATGGAAAAAGATATTTGCAAGTTAAATATCTATTAATGGATCTGTACCAAGAACATATAGAGAATTCCTACAGTTCAGTGCCGGGGACATATCTCAGTGGTAGAGTGCTTGCCTACCATGCATGAGGTCCTGTGTTCAATCCCTAGCAACACTGAAAACAGAAGAAAAAGAAAAATAAATCCTATAAACCAATAATCAAAAAATAACCAATATTAAAACATAAGCAAAGAAAAAGCTTTTAATTTTTTTTCTAAATGGGCAAAGGAATGACAATAAATACATAGTGATTTTAGAAATCCCTATGTGATTTTTATAAAAAGTTATGCCATCTTCAAAACATTTACTTTAGAAGGTATGTTTTGAACTGGTTTTT
The DNA here is from genome assembly GCF_045843805.1 of Urocitellus parryii. Lineage (NCBI taxonomy): Eukaryota > Metazoa > Chordata > Mammalia > Rodentia > Sciuridae > Urocitellus > Urocitellus parryii. Next base: position 18,282,156 of record NC_135543.1, read on the forward strand.
GTCTGTATGTTGTTTTCTACAGTGCTGAGGACTGAACCCGAGCCTTACATAGGCAAGGCAAGTGCTCTATCACTAAGCCACATCTTCTTATACCGTTTGTCAATACATCTTTATGTATTATAATCTTTTTAAATACCTAAATACAATAAATATTAAGTGACTAACAGTAGATATTATATTCAAAAATTGCTAAAAAACCAGCAGACATCAATTATAATAATGTAAACAGATAATCTGCATACAAGTAATTTGATCATAACATATTTTGCAGAAAAGTATTACGAATTCAAGTATAATTCCAGTTCTGTGTAATTTTCTAATAAGTATCTTCTTGTATTTAGGATGTACAACAGACAATTCAATACTCACTTCTAATTCTACTGAAAGATCCCAGAGACATATTTGTCCATCATGGCATCCAGTTACAATTGTGGCCCCATCATCTGTTAAAAGCACAGCTGAGACACAATGCGTTGGTGCTTTGCGTCCCCAAAGCACAATGGGTAGAACAAGGCTGTTTCCTGCCATTGTGTTTTCAAACCTGAAAATGTTATAAGAATAATATGATATTAAAATATTAGCCTCTAAAACATGTTATATATCTTTATTACAAAGCCAAGTTGTACGATTTGAAAATAGGCATATATTCCTGGTAGTATATTCTGACCACTTAAAAATATGTTATTTCCAAACAAATATGACTAATTTATCACATCCCAGATTCTTTAATTAAAAAATTAGACACAAATCTTCACTGTAGGCAGTCACGATTTTTAAAATTTGCTAGTGAAGAGTCAATGATTCAATACTCATATTTAGTACTATATAGCTAATGATGCACTTTTATGTATATATAGATTTCATTTTAAATCTCAAAATAGTCTTTCCGGGCTGGCAGGATAGAAAATGAGGCATAAACATATTCACCCTAAAACCCAGAAGCAGCAAGTCAAGGGCAAATCCTGCCCTCTAACCCCAAATCATCTGCCTCCTCAAATAATTCAAATCAAATACAAAAACAGTGCTCAGCAAGTCCACACAGATTAATTATACCCCCACTGCCAGACCAGAATTATCAAGAATTTTAGAAATGCCAGGAATTCTCCCAAGCATTGTATATATATAACTAAAAATGATTTCAATTATTCCTTCAAAAAATCATAAGGTAAGTACTATGATCACTTCTTCTTCCACAGAGTCACTGAGGCAAAGTGTCATGAAGTGACAAGAGATGGAGTCCATGTCTCCAAACCAGTAGTAAATAGCAATGCCCAAGAACTCAGGACATTTTATAGTGTGCTAAACATTTAACAGAGTATGCTCAGTGAGAAACTCATTTGGACACACTTATTCCAAACCTGTTATGTCCAAAGGTCACAGACATCCTTCCATGTTAAGTCCTAAATCTTAGGGGAAAGAATTTCTTTTCAGACTCATATCTCTGTAATATGAGAGGATTTAGATTTGAGATAATTAACCAGCATATACTAGAATATACCTCTTAAAAAAGAGTACAAACAGAAAGAATTATTCCTTCATTAACAAAATTAAAATTTAATTGGTAAAACAACATTTAAGTGTTATAAATTATGTGATTAAGGAAAAAATAATAGACAAGTTCAGAGAAGTTAGAAAGACTAGAATAGACAAAGAGGGCTCCACAGAAAAGTGGACTCTGACAGATCTTATTAGGAGTCACCTACAGTCTGACAAATGGTCAATCCAAAGAAAAGATCATGAAAATGAAAATGAATCAAGTAAAAAAATATGAAGAACACTGGAATGCTTACCCAAAACAACCCATATTATATCCTTTTTTGCTATTGTTAGAATGCATAGCTTTCATCAATTTGGTTCCCACCCATCCCCCCCAAAAAAACAACTCGTCATTTTTGCTCAAGTACAAGGTACACATTTAAAGAAAACATTCAAAATACACCTGGCACAGTGGCACATGCCTGTTATCCCAGTGCCTCATGAGGCTAAGCAGAAGGATCCCAAGTTTGAAACCAGCAACTTAGTAAGACTCTATATCAAAATTTTAAAAAATTAAAAGGGTTGGGGATGTAGCTCACAGGAGAGCAACCCTGTGTTCAATCCCCAATACTGCCAAATGATAATAATAATTATTATTATTATTATTCAAAATACCACTTCCTATTAAGAAAACCCTACTTGCCCTATTTGTGTCATGACAGTTTCATAAACTACCATCACACTAATAAGCATTTCCATATTCCTATTTGATATTAGAAAACAGAAATAAACTATGAACCAATTTAATAAATTTGGAACAGCATGTTTTTTTGGCTGTGAAGCATATCCAACAATGACTTTCTGGAAAAGAGAATCTGGAAGGAGCTCATTTTCCCATGGTGACAACCCTCAGCTTTGAATTACATCACCAAAGAAGGTTCTCTCCTGTAAGTAAACAAGCCCAAGGCACTGAACACCTCCTGGTGAGCTCTGCAAAGAACACCACTTCTCCAGGCTCCTGAGGACTGGAAGGGAGGGCATTCTGCCTGAATGAAGGAGAAAGCAAGGGATCCAGGACCAAGCTGCATATGGTACTAAATGTCTACAATATTTTTTTCTTAAACTTTAAAAACCTTATAACAAAATAAAATTGAAACTAGAAAATCCACAGAAGCAACAATGAAATAATGTGAAATAAAGGATAACAGAGTTTATGACGACAGCACAAATGCTGCTAAGAAGGATTAAACAAGACTACCAGTGAAGCAGCAGCCCCTTAAATCTAGGTCTAAGCAACTAATGTAACCCCAAAATGGGCAAATTAGACAGGATCTAATCATTGATTAGGGCATAGATATTTAAATTTGAATTTTTCTCAATAACCAATAAGCCAAGACATTCTAAATTGGCACCATAAGAGAGTTTTTCCTAAAGGGAAAAAAGGTCAGTGGAAATGTGGAACATGTAGTTTTTCAGATGTCAACATTCAACTATCCTATTTATTTGTTAATAATCCATTCTCAATGTTTCCAACATTATTATCTATTGTTTGAAGAAAACTGGATATATCCCAAAAAAGTTTTATATTAAACAAGTCACAGAACAGGATTCACTGAAATTTAAAAAAAAAAAAAACAACAACAAAACTATTTTCATGGAAAAAGCCAAAAGCAAAAAATGAGCAAGCCAAAGTCTAAATAATATGTATGGTATTAACTTTAACAGAAACTCCAAAACAAAATCACACATGTAATAAATCTATATTTTATTATATTTTATAACTAAGACATTCAGGGAAATGCTAAATTTCAAATTTTACCATTATCTAATAAATTTGATATATTCTAAGACTAAATGCTTCTAAAAAACAGATGAATACTATGAACATTCCATTTGCATTTGTGTTCATATCAAAATCTGGATCATGTTACACTTAGAGATGTCTACCAAAAATGTTTAAAAGATAAAGTTCCAAAGTCAAATATCAAGAGTTCTAGATCCTACTTTCTCCTTCTGCCACTAATTCTGTAGTCTTTGATCACATCATCTTATTTCTAAGGCTTAGTTTTCTCATCAAGACTATAATTAATAAAAATTTTAGGGCTGGGGATGTGGCTCAAGCAGTAGCGCACTAGCCTGGCATGTGTGCGGCCGGGTTCGATCCTCAGTACCACATACATACAAAGATGTTGTGTCCGCCGAAAACTAAAAAATAAATATTAAAAATTCTCTCTCTCTCTCTCTCTCTTTAAAAAAAAATTAAGTCAAAAAATCGAATGTAAAAAAAGGATCTTAAGAGAGAAAATGTTGGTCATCTCTTGATGACTTTAATTTCAGGTATATTTCTTAGTTCTTTATAGAAATAATAAAATTGTACTTCAGTCAACAACAAAAATAATAACTAAAAAACATTAGACTGACAATCAGAAGACCTATATTCAATTTTTGGCTCTTCAGTGTGATTTCAGCAAAATTCTCTCAGGGAGGGATAATAACAGCTCCTCTCAGAAAGCTTTCATAAAGATGAAGATTAAGGGACCATAGATGAAATACAACTAGCATAACACCTAGCACATGGCAGATGCTCGGTAAAGATTATCTTTTAAAAAAACAGATTTTGCTAGTTCACAGCCTGCTTGCACATCTACTGGTTTCTTCCAGCACTATCACTTAACATTTAGTAAGGTTGGACTTTTCAACAGGTCAACAGCTTTCATTCACTTTCTGCCACAACATAAAAGTACTGCTGTATAATGCAATTCAAATTATGGAAATTTACAGTGCAAATATGGCAATTGGTTCTGCATGATTTATTAGAAATATTACAAAATTTCATCTCAATACTAAAATACCTTTCAAATTAAGTTCTGATCTTAAAATAACAATAATTCATATATATTTTAGAGCAGTATTTCCCAAGTTTCCATTGTAAGCCTACATGGTGGTAGGTGTAGAATATTAAAAGGAATAAAAAGTGACACAAAATCCAATGTGGCTTACACAACATGCAAACTAACAACTACCATCGTCTTAAGACATGAAAAAACAAAAGATGGATTCCCTAACCAAGATTTCAGGCATCCAGGAAGGATTTCCCTAAGAAATAAATGGAATGAGATGACATCTTAGAGTAGTTTTGATTTGCATTTCTCTAATTGCTAGAGATGTTGAACATTTGTTCATATATTTGTTGATTGATTGTATATCATCTTCTGAGAAGTGTCTGTTCAGTTCGCTGGCCCATTTATTGATTGGGTTATTTGGGGTTTTTTTGGTGTTAAGATTGACCCAGCTATCCTACTCCTCAGTGTATACTCAAAGGACTTAAAAACTGCATACTACAGGGACACAGCCACATCAATGTTTATAGCAGCACAATTCACAATAGCTAAACTGTGGAACTAACCTAGACGCCCTTCAGTCGATGAATGGATAAAGAAAGCACACAATGGAATATTATTCAGCAATAAAGCAGAATAAAATTATGGCATTTGCGTAGAGTTAAAGAATATAATGCTAAGTGAAGTTCGCCAATCCCAAAAAACCAAATGCCAGATATTTTCTCTTACATAAGGATGCTGATTCAGAATAGGGTTGGGGCCAGGGAGCATGGGAGAATTAGACAAACTTTAGACAGGGCAAAGAGGTAGGAGAGGAAGGAGGGACATGGGGGTAGACAAGACAGTAGAATGAGATAGACATCATCACCCTAAGTACATGTATGAAGACACGAATGGTGTGACTATAATTGATGTACAACCAGAAATATGAAAAATTGTGTTCTATATTTGTAATCTAAAATGTAATGCATTTTGCTGTCATATATAAACAAATTAGAATAAATAAGTAAATAAATAAACAAAATGGGAAGTCTAAAAAAAGAAATGAATGGAATGAGGGCTGGAGTTGTGGCTCAGTGGTAGAGCACTTACCTGGCAAGTGTGAGGCCCTGGGTTCGATCCTCGGCACCACATGATAAATAAATTAAAAGAAAGATCCATTAAAAAAAAAAAGAAAGAAATGAATAGAATGAGTAGAAATGAACCAAGGAAGAAGCTCAAGGAATCACATGTTGAAAGCCCCAGAGTTAAGATTTCTATTCCTTCTTGACAGAAAATAGTAGGGCTACAATAGGAATGAACAGGCAGAATGAGGAGAGAAGAACCCACAGGGCAGTGTCATATATGCATCAGAACATAACGTGCTGGCTAAGCCAGTTTAAAGAGGCTGGATTTTACCTGACTTCTCACTACTTAATTCCAGCCTCTCTGTTTAACAGCTCTCTCCCATATTGCTCTTTAAGCTTCTTAAGAACAAGAACTACAATCTATATATTCACAACCATGATTTTTAACATAGTGTCAGCCATATAAGATGTCTTTAATAAATATATTATAAAGTTTGTTGGTGAGAATGAGAACAATAATATGAACATGAAAATAATTTCAGAGATACAACAGACTTGGTGTTTAACACATCAGGTTGATAAGGATGCAATATGAGTTTTGATACAGGTTTTATACAATGGCACTCTCAGAATCAAAGAAAAGAAAAAGTATTTTTAAATACTAACAACTCTAAGTAAAAAATGGGTGGGTACTATGATCATGATACTAATTCCCATAGAAGTCCTCAATAAATTCAGATTCTAATACCTGAATTTACCTTAATACTAAGATAAATTATTCTGTACTTAACCAGAATTTACTAACTATAAGGTTTGTGAAAGGTGAAAATACCACAAAGATTCATATTGATTTTCAACTAAGCCAAATTGTGAGATTTAATGGTACAATAAGTATATATGTAAACAGAGTAGTAATATGTTGTTTTTAAGTCAGTATAAAGGTTAGGTTAACGCAAAATTGCTGAGACACCAGATATAATGCTACTGTAATAAGCCTGGGTGCAGAATGATAAGAAGCTTAACTAAAATGATGAGAGCTATGACAGTAAAAGAAAAAATAAGACATAAAGAAAGAACAATAAATTCCAGGGGCTGATGAAGTATGTAAGGTCAGGAAAAGAATGAGCCTTCCAAGATGAGTGAGAAGAGAAAGGAGGGAAGCAGAAGCAGAAGGAGAAAGGAGAGTGAGAATGGAAGGAGGCAAGAGTCTCAAAGAAATTATACCTTAGAAAATATGGTCCCAACAAGGCACAAGAGATCTCAATAACAAGTGTCCCATGTGACTGACAGGAATGCAATTAGCCTTTGCCAAACCAGTCATTTCAAAAGTTTATGAGATGGGTCAGTGCTGTTTTGCTTTTGTTTTTTATGTTTAATTGTTTGAAAAAGAAAGCCTTTTGTAGTTGGAATAAAAAAAAAAAATCCAGTTTCCCAATCTCGAATGGAGAAAAGTATAGCTCATTTCCATCCTGCAGACTTTTATTCAGGTGGTATTTAGGATTTAGGTCCATTAGAATCTCTTTTGAGCTCACACAGCAAACTGATGTCAGAGTTCAGAGGTGCACACAGATCTCCTGATTCCTAAAATGAAAATCTCCTCACTAGTCCACATTGTCTTTGTTTACCACAAAATTCCATTTACAAGAAATTTAATTATCCTGGCAATCTGGTTAATCAAGAATTTACCAAAACACATTGCTCACTGAAATATAAGTGGAACTGCAGTGCTTACAGTATAAAGTCACATGCTGGCTGGAATCAGTGGCACTTGAGAGAGGGAAGAGAATCTGGGGCAAGTGTTGTTGGAGGGAAGGGAAATGAAACACATCCTTCTTCAGGAATGAAGGACTTACCACCCACCTAGGAAGAGAGCTCCTGGCACATAGGTATGGGTCATCAGCACCCACAACAAATCGGATGGCCTCAGCCAACCAGAGATGACTTGCCCAAGCCCTTGCCCCTTCCTCAGGACACATCCCACATCTAAGGACTGATGCAGAAATACAAAGGCCCAGTCTCCTCACCAATTCAGGATATCTCTGAAGGCTCCTTCTATGTGGGAAGCCATTCTCACACGTGATCGGGTGCCTCCCGTTGAGGGTCTGAGGCACTTTGGCATAAGTCGAAGTTTTTCCCGGCCCTCTCCTGATGAGAGAGCCCATCCGTGTGGGGGTGTGCCTGACCACTGACCCCGGGGACCCAATCGCTGACCCTGACCTTGGAGTGCAGCCCCCCCTCAACCTTCATTGGATGGAATTCTCCCCTGAATCTCTGGTTCCCTAATAAAAGGCTACTCCCCGGCGTGCTCGCTCTCTCTCTCCTGCTAGCCCTGAGTAATCCTTGCTGCCCTGCTGGGCGGCTACAGGAGCGAACCAGAGAGGGGAGCCGTCTCGGACCTAGCAATAGAATTAAGGTAATTGAGTCTTGTGTTTTTATTTCGATCTCGTCTAACTAACTTTATGCCTAGAACCTCATTAATGAAACCACTGCGCAGGCCGCGTGGTAGACTTCTACATTCAGAACTGCCCCTAGGGTCAACTGAGATTTCTTTGAAACTTATAAAAACACAACTTTCACCCTGGGCCAAACCTGCTTCCTTTCTCTGAGTGTTGATCCCAAGAGAACTCCCTATTAAACCAAGTACTAATCTCCATCTCAGAATCTACTCACCCATGAACCTAAACTGCTTGCCCAGTCTTCCATATTTTAGACTTTTCTGACTTTTTATGATGATCATCTGTTTTTCTTATAAACTGAAAATTTTCATTAAACTTAAACTTCATTAAGCCTAAGTCAACATTCTAGCAAGAACACTCCACAGGAGATGCGCGCTTCGCACTGCATCACCCCAGGAAGCATATAATGTCACACTGCCCTAATACCAGTGATGCCAGCTTGACCATTGATTAAAGTAGTGGCTATCAGATATTTCCACTGTAACTCAGTGTTTTTCCCTTTGAAACTATCAATAACCTAAGGAGTAATATTCTGATAAGATTATTCTGTTACACAATATCCCACATGATATTGGTATCTCATATGATTTCTAAAAACTACAAAATACTTAAGATTATATATTTAAAAAATCAAGTATCAGATCAATGTTAATTTTTCCACATTGTTTTTCAAACTCTCAAACGCAAAATAAGATATATTTCTATCCTAAGTTCTTTGCATTTTCATGGGAGTATCGATATTTTCCCAGTCTGTGTACTTCCTCTGCACCAGGCAGGCCCCTGTGACTTGTGAAAAAAAACAAACTCAAACCCTCTCCCACGAGTAGGCCTCAATTACCCTCTTACCACTGGAGAATAAGAGAAGCAGAGACTAAACAAAATAGCTAAATGTTCTTGCCACAGCAGCAATGAAGGAAGAAAAGCTTGCAAAGCTTTATTCAAATGGTCAGAGAGCATTCCAACATCATTTGTCAAAACAACATGTCCATGTCAAGATCACAGTATGATGTGATAAAGGAAGTGGTCAGGTCATTAAGATTACTAATTTTTGTTTTGCTCATGCATTTGGCACCAATTTATTGAAGATTTGGTGAAAAAAAAAAACTGAAACAGATAATGAAGACTTTGTTTATTACAGTGCAATGAGTTAGTCAGACCATAAAACATGCTGTCTCATTCAGCTTCTTGTTGCTGTGACCAAAATATCTAACAAGGACAACTTAGAAGAAGAAAGTTTATTTTGGATGGCAGTTTCAGAGTTCAATCCCTGGTCCACCAATTCCATTGCTCTGGGCCCACGATGAAGCAGAAGGGCATGGTAGAGGAGCAATGCTCACCTCATAGCAGCTTGCAAGCAGAGAGAGGGGAAGGGGAAGGACCTCAGAAAACATGCACCTTTCTGGGACATGTCCCTAGTGACCTACTTTCACCTGCCTACATTACTACCCAGTCAGCCCATTCAAACTAGGATGGACTTATTCAGTTACAGCTCTCGCAATCCAATCATGTCCCCTCTGAATTTTCCTGCATTAACACAGGAGCTTTGGAGGAACACCTCACATTTAAACCATAACACACACTGAAGAAATTACAGTATTCAGCTGCTTCCTTGAAGAAAGAAGGGTTTCTGGAATTAAACAGTTGTCAGGGACACAACCTTAAGCAGCTAAAATAGACTATACTTTCTTATTTGGGTGGCAAATAATACATTCTCAATGAACCTGACACCTTAGAACTGCTTTGTTAAAGGAAGTTCCAGTATTCAGTTTCAAAAGAACATGTGGAATGAGCAGATGGTAACAGGAGACTACACTTATTTCTTATCGCTAAAACAGCCCTGAGCACATAAGTTACAGGATTTGAAGAACTGCAGAGCTAGCTGGTCAAAAATAAATCACAATTTTCAAAGTGATTCATAGATTTTAAGACATAAAAACCATGTTTTAAACTTCTGCAGCTGCCATGAGGATGTCTGAGCTCTTCCACTTAAGCTCTATCCATTACCAGTCAACATGGATTTCAACAGTTATTAAGCTCAAAGTAAACTATGCCTTCCAGGACTTTATTGAGGACACAATCAACTGTGACTTTCTCCTGCGACCCACCTCTCATTTCACCTGCACCTCCAAACATTTCTCTTCTTTTCCCCCTCACACAGAATTCTAGACTGGACAGTGAAATGTCTGTGTATAAACTGAATTAAACTACCTAAAAGAAGAAGAAACAAACATGATTTCCCAAACTAGAAAATGAACTCTCAAATTAATCAGGGGAACAGTAAAATATGCTAGGTAAAGTGTGAAGGTTTGAGAGTCACACTAAGGAAGGACCCAGCTCTTCCATTTATTGGCTGTAAATTTTGAAGAAATATATAATTTCTCCCAGTTAAGAGTGTTCTTATTTATAGCATTACCTATGTCCCTATATTCTATAGAAAAGTGCTCTAGGTACTTCATAAACTGTTCTTGACAGGTCATCAATAATCTCCCCATTGCTAAACCAAGTGTCAATTCCTAATCATCTTCTTGGAATCAGCAGCAGCATTTAGCAAACTTTATACTCCCTCCTTGAAATACTTCTTTACTTGGCCTCCAATCTTCATACTTTCCTGACTTTTCTTCTACTTCACTGGCTTTATTTTTCTTCTTCCTCTTTTTTTTTTTTTTAACCTTTAAATGTTAACATACCCAGAGCTTAGTTAGTCCTTACACTCCTTTCCCCCAATAACTTTCCTTCCCTCCCTGATCTCAAGTCTTTCAGCTTTAAAGAGCACCTACACATGGACAGTTTCCCAACTTCTACCTTAGGGCTCTCTTCTGAACTTCAAACTCACATATCCAGCTCCCAACCACATATCCTAATAAGATTCTCTAACTTGACGACAGGTCCAAAAGTGAGCCCCTGTCTTCTTGCCCAAAGAGTGTGTTCTCCTACAGTCTTTCCCACCTCAGTTAATGGCAACTCTGTTTTTATAGCTACCTACCAAGGCCAAAATCCTACAATCATCTTTAATTCCTCTCTCATACACACATTTCACATTCCAGTCCCTCAACAAATGCTACTGGCTCTACCTCAAAGCGTATTCAGAATCCAAAGCCTCCTCAACACCCTCACTACAACCACTCCATTCAGAACCACCAGCACCTCCCATCCTTGCACCCTGCAGTCTCAACACAGCATGTGAAGTAATGCTAATGTAAAAAAAAAAAAAATACATTGTGATCGCATCTCAAATTCTTTCTTAGCTTCTCATCTAAAGCTGAATAAAAGCCACCTACATAACAACCTATGCTTCATGAGTGAAGTGGCTGTCCTCCTCCTTGATTATTATTTTCCATATGGTGTCTTTGAGGAACACCAAGGAGGATCTCACTTCAGAACAATGAACCCTAGATTTCCTCATGGCACATTCATTCACCTACGTCACATCTCTGCTATAACATCACCTTTTGGGTGAAGCTTTCCCTGACTATCAGGATCAAATCCACTACCCAAACCAGCACTTCAATCATTTAACACACCATGTTTTACTTATTTATCACCTGTCTCTCCGGCTATAACATAAGCATCATAAGGTGAAAATTTGCATTTTCTCTACTGCATTACCAGTACCTAAAACTTCCGCCATATCAGAAACATTCAAATACTTGTTGAAGAAATGAACTAATTCATGATATATGTTCGCCAAAAGAGTTGTATGCAAGCGGGTAATGCTTGTAATACCAACTACCCCAGGCAAGAAGATTTCAAGTTCAAGGCCAACCTGCACAACTTATGGAGACCCTTTCTCAAAACAAAAAATGAAAAGGACTGGGAATGTCACTCGGTGGTAAAGCACCCTAAGTTCGATCCCCAGTACCACAAAAACAAATAAATAAAGCATATCTTGATTTTACATGCAAAGTATATCTTGAGTTTATAGAACTGTCCCATCAAATAATTTCTCTATGATAATCTCATCGATCATTATAGGTCTCCTTAATCAAATTCCTTTTAACATACTACTTGGTTTTTCCCCCAGCTTCGAGTTTTGTCTACCTTCTTTACCTTTTCTATTCTGTATGTGACATATAACCAATAAAACAGATCTTAGGACCTATGAAGTAAATAAGCTGACATAATTAAGCGCAGTTAATGAATTTCAAAACTGTTTCTTAAAGTAAATAGAGTCATAATTCATTTACATGAAGTTTTCAGTCCCACAAGTGGTGGTTTATTTGTTTCTTTTTGAAATAGTTAAGAAAAAAAGATCCTTTAAGGAAGGTAGCCAAATAAATAAACTTAAATACAAGAACAGAAGGTAACTAGCTCATTCTATCATTCTGTTATCACTGACATATACTAACTATCAACATTCAGAGAGAAATATGCATGCATAAAATATCTTCAGTGAGAGTGAAGAGCCATAAATTACAACTGCTAGGCTGAATGGAGATAATGGTTTAAAAGTTATATATTTTGGAAATTTTCTATTCCAAAAGTGCCCAGGATAAGCCCCACGTTTTAGAAATTTTTCTGCCCTGAACTAACCACTGCCCTAAAATTTTATTGTTCCATCATTTTATGGCTCCCACTAACCAAAGGAACCATGAGCCAAAAACCCCTGCAATTTCATTAAACATCACTAACACATTGAAGTTAACATACCCAGATTTAAATAAGATTAAAAATCTAATCTTACTTAAGAGTTAATATGAATATAATATACATACATACATTCTTTAATAGAAGGAAATAAAAACTCCACTTGGACCCTTAGGATTTACTGAATGTAATAATGATGCAGGTTTTTTCCTTTCAAAGAAGTATTTTTGGTTCAGCCGTTTAGCTTTAAGTACAAGGTATAGATCAAGAAAAATGAACCATCTATATGGAATTTGAATTCTAATTTAACATTATATTATAGGATATATAAGTGGAAACATAAGTAGTATTCTTATGTATGGCAGAATTTCACTATGTCATCCTTCCTCTTATTTGATTCAGCCCATGATATTGGTCTGCACATTTGTAAAGTGTTGATTCTTTATAAAGTACTACAATTAAATGGACAAATAGGAACAAAATCTATAAACCACACTAGCTCCATACTCTAACCACTGAGTTTATGTGTCCCAACAAACAATAAATATTATATTGAGATGTAATAGATAAGGTCGGGGTACAGGGGGGTTGGGAGAACAGCCATAGCTCAGTGGTAGAGCACTTGCCTGGCATGCTCAAGGCCCTGGGTTTGATCCCCAGCACCACAAAGAGGAGAAAGGATGGGGGAGATGTAAAATGGATAATCAGGAATAAACACACTTCATAGTTCTAGGCCTAACTTTGCAACTTTTAAAATTACTTCAAGATCCATACTATATTAGTTAGGATAACAGTCCACCAGACCATTACCACATATCTAATAGAACAGCTAAAATTAAAAAAAAAATAGTGACAATTACTAAATGCTGGTAAGGATGCCAAGAGACTGAATATTTCATGTACTGCTGTTTAAAAAGTAAAATGGTACAGCCTGTCTGGGAAACACTTTAGCAGTTTCTTCAAACACTAAACATACAGTTACCATACCATCCAGCAATCATATTGCTGGGCATTTATCCCAGAAAAAAAGAAAAGTTACGTCCCTCAAAAAAAAAAAAAAAAAACTGTACAAAAATGTTCTTAGCAGCCTTATTTGTAATAGCCACAAATGGGAAACAGCACAGATGTTCAGGTGAATGCTTAAACTGTGGCACATACCTACTGTGGAATACTATTCAACAATTCTAAAAAGAAAGAACTATGGATGCATGCAACATTTTGGATGCATCTCAAGAATTGTTTCATTCAACAATTTGTAAATTAATTAGAAAAGATTACATGTGATAAGGTTACATTTATTTATCAGACCTGTAATAACAAAATTATAAAGACAGAATACTGATTAGTAATCACTAGACTAGAAAGGGGTAACACAAAGGAGATCTTTGTGGCAATGGAATAGTTCTCTATCTTGATTGTGGCAGTGGTTACAAAAAACTACACAGATAAAATGGAACAGAACTGTACACAGGCCTTAAACAACCATCAATTTCTTGGTTTTGATATTGTACCTATAGTTACATAAAATGTAACCACTGAAGAAAGTTGAATGAAATTATATAAAATGTAACCATCAGGGAAAGCCAGATCTTTTAACTATTTTTGAAACTTCCTGTGAATCTATATCACCATAAAGCTAAAGTAAAATAAATGGAAAGAATTATTAATATAGAGGAAAAATATACTATAAAGCAACAGCGTGGTATTAGAGCAAGAGCAGTCAAACAGAAGGAGGAGGATCCAGTGTTCAGGGTACACATGAGAACTCAACACAGTGAGCACAGTACCACTACCTATGGGAAAAGGAGAAGCCCGCTAGGAAACATTCTAAGGAAAAGAAACTGAATCACAAACTTGTGACCTGTGGAAAGACAGACTCCGGATGCATTAAAAATCTGTAAGTTTAAAAGAAAACTGTGAAGTTAGAGATAAATAACACAGGAGACTAACTCTGTATAATAGAACTGAGAGGAAACTTCTGAAACAAAACCTCTAAAATATAAACCATATGAGGAAGAAGTTTTTTGTCAAAATTGAAGATGTCTGGGGCTGGGGCTGTAGCTCAGGGGCAGAGCACTTGCTCAGCATGAGTGAGGCATTGGGTTTGATCAGCACCACATAAAAATAAACAAATGAAATAAAGGTATGCTGTCCATCTACAACTGCAAAAAAATTTCTTTAAATATTGAAGATGCCTGTTCAATGAAGGATATGCTTTAAAAAGATTATCAACAAATTGCTTACTGGCAACAAATATACTTGTAATATTTAAAGGATTATCATCTAGGAAATACCAGGACTTCTGCAAATCAAGAAAGGTCTTCGGTTTGAGTGACCTTTGGTTTGGACAGGGTTTGAGTGTATTCCCCAAGAGTTCCCGTGTTGAAATTTAATCCCCATGTGATGTATTTAGGGAGAGGAAATTTAATCTGGTAATAATGTTTAGAGGTGGGACCTTCAGGAGGTGATGAGGAATACATAATGTCATCAGAATACAGCCCCCCCCACCCCCAGGACTGAACATCAGTGGCCTTATGAGAAAAGGGAGACAAACCAGAAGATACCTACATACACATGTGTGCATTTCCTGTCTCTGGCCTCGTGATGCCTTGCACTGCCCCAGGACACAGCCAGAGAGAAGGTTATCACCATATCTGTGGTGGTAGTACACACCCATAATCCCAGCAACTCCGGAGGCTGTGGCCGAAGGATCACAATCATGAGTCCACCTTAGCAATTCAGCAAGACCTTGTCTCACATGAAAAAATAAAAAGGGCTGGGATGTAGTTCAGTGATAAGAGTGCCCATGGGTTCAATCCTCAGTATTTAAAACAAAACAAAAAAAAAAAAAAGTGGTGGTTATCACTAGGTGCATCCCCTCAAACTTGCACCTCCATAAGCCAAAATAAAACTCTCTGTGTTACAACTCATCCAATCTATGGTACTATGCTAACTCAACAGAAAATAAACTCACTCAGACTGAAATGTTAAAATAAAAATGGGTAAAAGGAAGAAAAGGCAATTTTACAAAAGGAAAAACCCCAAAAGGTAAACTGTACATGAAGAAATGCTCAAGGGCTGGGGTTGTGGCTCAGAGGTAGAGCACTTGCCTACTATGCATGAGGCACTGGGTTCAATCCTCAGCACCACATAAAAATAAAAAATAAAAGATAAATAAAATAAAATAAAATAAATTGGAGTGGCAACCCTCTATTAGGACCACTCTAAAAAAAAGAAATGCTCAAATTTATTACTAATAGTGGAACATAATTTTAAATCACATTTTGTTTTCTACCTATTAGTCTGGAAAAATTAAGGCACTGTATAACATCAAATATTGGAGGGGATATAAAGATAGAGAGATCTGCATGAACTACCTAGGAATAGAGACAACTGAAGTTTGTTCTGGAACATAATCTGGCAGTGCTTCAATTAAATACACGAATATTGTATTATCAATAATCACATTCCTAGATATATGTCTCAAAGATATCATCACAGAAATCTAAGTGATATATTTATCACAGTATTGTATTCATCACTGTGCTAGGAAAATGAAGGCAATGTAAGCATCCACAAATAGGCAAATGAATGAAAGTAGATGTACATTCTGAAATACTGTGTAGCAGAGAAGCAATGGACAACAATACAAATAGGTCTTTAAAGCACAACAGGAAAAGAAAGAAATTAATATGCTATATAGCAGGACATCATCTGTATAATTTATTTTAATTGTAGTTGGACACAATACCTTCATTTTATTTATTTTTATGTGGTGCTGAGGATTGAACCCAGGGCCTCACACTTGCTAGGCGAGTGCTCTACTGCTGAGCCACAACCCCAGCCCCTCATCTGTATAAATTTAAAATGTGGATACCAAAGTCACACACATTTAATCACACAAACAGAAGAATGCACGTCACACACATTAGAATGGTTGCCACTGGTGGATGAGCAAGAGAATGGAGTGAGATTTGGAAATAAAAGTCATTGCATGAAAAAAAAAAAAAAAGGAGAGGACTTAAACAGCCCAGTGATGATGACTGAATTGAATAAGACTAACTCAATTCCTTACATCTGAGGTTCAAAACAGTCTTTAAGGACTCTCTTCTATACCTAAATATTATCCTATTCTTCTCAAGATATGCATGCAAAAAACAGACCACTATTTCAAAAGCTTTCAGTGCTAAACTTATTACATGAAGAAACCACCCCATTTCCTTGAATTTCAAAATAAAACATCCAGTATAAAAGAAAATTGTTAAATACAAGAGTCACTACCCCAAAATTTAAGTTCCCACAATGATACTCAAACAAGGTAAAAACCAACCCCCAACCTAAAGTAACTAAGATCTGCTATTTTGGATGAAATAGGACATCTTTAATTCTTCAAAATAAGACATTTTCGATAGATTATTTTCATTTTTGAGCTGCCATCCACCACCACACTATCACAAGTTTTCTTATAAAGCAAGAGGATCCCAATTTTTATGTAACAAAATGTCAAAAATAGTTCATTTCTTTCATACAATAGGAGATTCTTGCCATCTTGTCCACACTATCCCAAGAAACAAACATTAGGAAAGGTTAGTTTGCCTTTTTGATTTCATGGCAAATGTCAGGGAGAAAGAATCTGTAGCTGTGACTGACTAAACCCGAAACTCAGCAGCATAAAGATGCCAATGCAGCCCAGGGTGCAACTGAAGATGCCATAGTTTCACAGTATAAGAACAGGCAAATTCTGCATTGAACCTAACAGAGACACAGCAAGTGGGTCAAACATACAATAAAGTACAGAACAAAAGATACAATATGATTTTTAAATCAAAAGAAAGGTAGTGGTGACTCCAAACATAGCTTCAAAACGCGAGGACCCTTTAGTAAGTGAAGTTGCAGATATCCTCTCAGACCAGCTCCTAAGGCAAAGGAATAGGAACAGGCAAGTGGCATCTAAAAGGTGAAACTAACAGAAGCCTCAGTACCGCCGGCAAGGGCAAACGAAAGAGCAGTACCAACAGGTAAAGGCAGATCATTTGTACCCCAGAAGCAAGCACATTACCTGAAAGCACTGTCAAGAACCATCCATGATCATCACTATCACCTCATCCCGTTTAGATTGTCCCTGGAGGCAAAGTAGTTGCATCTCAAAACCAAAGCCACTGTCACAAGCGCATATGTCACTCACCAGGCATGGGGCCCCAAAGACCCCTGGCGGGACCCCCTACGATCCTGATAAAGGCTCCTGGCCGCGGGCCTGAACCTACAGGCTAAGCACCCAACAGAGCTTCCAGCAGCAGCGATCTGACAGCTGGCGCCGCCCGGGTTGAGGCGGGCTGGTGACCCTTGACCCTCGACAGTGCGGGCACACCGCGTGCGGGGGTTTACCCGGGAGAGGCTCCAAGCCCTCCTACCTGTCACAGCTTCATCACATGCCGCGATGTGGTCTGTCAGATCAGTCAGCCGTGGGAGCCCCAACCAGAGAGGACACGGCGAGGGCGTATCTAAGGAGAAGGTGGGGTGCGCAAATCCAAGTGGGAAATCCTCGGGAGCTGCGAGCGCCGGCGGATCGCCCTCTCCCCACAGAGGTTGCAAGGTGCCGCCGCCGCCGCAGTAAATCAGCTGACGCCAGGCTCAACTGCCGTGACTTTCGCTGCAACTGTCGCAAAAATGAGGGGGAGGGAAGTGCTCACCATTCCCCAGTAAGCCGTGCCTAAGTCAGCGCGTAGGAGCCGGCCTGTTACCGTGGAGACCGGAAGGCGGCGCGGGGGTCAGCTGTGAGCGAGGAGCTCACGGCCGCCATGATGGTTGTGGGAAGGCTGCTCTAGGCTGTCCTCTCACCTCCCACTGCTCGTTGGGAGGACCGAGCTGAGAGGAGGCTGAGTGGCAACTCTAGGTCTTCCCTGGGGGCCGGATATTGAGAGTTTGTGCTTGTTCCACTACGACTCAATTCAGGGGCCTGGGAAATGTTACTCTTTTCCTGTGGGCTTCAGAACTTGGCTGTTGCCCACGACGCAGACGGCCAAAGAAGGAACTCTCCTTTGCAACCAAAGAAAGCCCGACCTTGTGCAACACTCTTTTAGAGAATAGGGAATGAATATATGTTTTCTGTGTGAACTACTTAGTGGAGCATGAGGTCTGCAATCTGGCATGTGTTTGGATCTCACTTCCTCCACTGCACATTGTTAGTGTCATCTTGAGCGTGTTGCTTCTCTGCATTCTCTTTTCATTTTTCCCACTTACAAAACTGGTAGAATAACCTCGTGAATCTCTAGGGAATTAAAGGAGTTCAATGTATGTTAATGACACTGTGCTTCTCTATCTTCCTCCCAAATATTGACTGGTTGATTGAATGAATGAATGGATGACAGCCAAGCTGAAAACTAGTGCCATGCTGGTGACCAATGGTCAATTCCGTTTGTTTGTTGTTGTTGTTGTTGTTTTGAAGGAAGGAAGGAAGGAAGAAAGGAAGGAAGGAAGGAAGGAAGGAAGGAAGGAAGGAAGGAAGGAAGGAAGGAAGGAGGGAGGGAAGGAAGGGGAAAGAAAAAATTCAGTATATGGTTTTTGATGGTGTTGTTGTTGTTTGTTTTGTTTTGTTGTCTGTATAGGCTTACTAGTGGATTTATGGGATAAGTAAGAATCCTATTACAGTCCTCAAAAGGTCCTGTATATATGAATCACCGTAGGATCTTGTTATAGTAAGTTTCTGATTCAGTAGGTCTGAGGTGGGTTCTGGGATTCTGCACTTCCAACAAGCTCCCAGGTGATATCCCTCGCTGCCACTCCTGGGATCACACTTTAACTTGCAAAATCCTATTGGATTCAGGGCCTGGAGAATGGAACTAGGGGACCAGAGCAGGAACAATCACACGTAGTTTTTTTGGTAATTTGCCACAAGGGTGCTGACTGTTGCTTTGGTCAAAAGGCTTTCAGTCAATTCCAGACCAGCCTGGGCAACTTAGTGAGACCCTATCTCAAAATAAAAAATAAAAAGGACTGGGGATGTAGCTTAGTGGTAGGGTGCACCTGGGTTCAGTCCCCAATGCTGAGGGAAAAAAGTTTCCTGTTACAGTTTGTTATTTCAGCTAATGGCAAAGCGTCCCTCCCCTTTCCCCCCAGGCAGACAGCTTCTCCCCCAAAACACATTAGAGCCCCATCGGTGTCCTGGGTGTCATTATCCTTGTTCCTTCACCAGACCATTTAGCATCTAACTTCTGCACTGTACTTTAGGTCTTAAGTATCTTTTTTTCTTATATGCTGCTTCTGTTTATTTCTAGAGACCAAATCTGCTGCCATACTGTTGACCTGGGAAGTTAATAAAGTACTTGAAAATCAATTCTGAAGTTGTCTTGTGCTGAAAATTGGAATTCTGTGATTTTCTTCTGCTTTTGACTAAATACTTTACAACTATTAAGTTGTAGGAGAAAAAATGATGTTAAATAGAATAAGTTAATTCCTAAGCCAGCTGGCTTCAGTGCACACATTTCCTCTATTGTTTTGATGAGTACATTTATAACATTAAGTTCATAATCCTCCATAATTTAAAGATTAATGAAAAGTTTTTGTATCATTATCACTCTGATCCTTCTCTACCAAGTTTATAAAACTTATCACCACCACCTATATTTATATAAAAACTAATGAGCTATAGAACTAACATAAATATTCATATATTAATGACTAAAACATTTCTGGTTCAGAAAAATTACACATACACACAAATACATACATGAGTTTTAAATATAACCTTCCTGAAAAATAAGATTTGTATATTCAGTAAGCTGATCCTGAGTATATTTATTTGAATAAAACATTTATTCTTCTTAATCCAGAGGGATTATATAAAAATCTTACTGAGAAAACAAAAATCTGGCATATTCGGAATCAGGCCCTGCTTCTCTCTGAGACTCAGGAGGTAGGGAATTTCCTAAACATTGGGAAGCATATTGGATGCTGGGCAGCTAAAAAGAATGACAAACATCCACCAAGATGTATAAGCTATACTATGCTACTGTACGAAAAATGCACAAGTAAGGAATAGGGAAGAAAGGCGATGAAATACTCCTAGGTGGGAGTAAGAAAGTGTAATCACATTAGATTTTATAAAGGTCTAGAAAAATGGAAATGATTTAGGATAGGATAAACTGGTAAAAGAAGAAATCTTTGGCACCAATATTGAAATGTAACACATGGCTATAAATGCTCAACAATTAAATTTGAGGGTAATACAGGGAATGAAGTAGACATATGGGAAAATGTAGATTTAGGGGTCTAGCTATTTCCACCCTGTGGGGGACTCCTCTAACAGGCAACCTTTGCCTTGATGCTCTTTTGGGTTGGTAGGGACTTTATCAGGTTGGGCCCAGACCCAATAATAATTTAAAAAGTGATTTAAGCTTTTTGTACTTTATTCCAAAGACACTAACAAAATAATTGGATAATTTCAACCAATATATAGAGCAATACTTTTCCTAATAATGTTATATTCATTTTTGATTGCTTTATAACAAATTGCCACAATCTCAGTGACTTACAGCCACACAAATTTATTGCCTCCACTTCCAAGGAAAAGAGTTCAGGCACGACTTCTGTCCTCATGCTTTCACAAGGGTACCACCACAGTCTCATCTGGAGACTTAACTGGAGAAGAATCTAATTCCAAACTCATACTGTCTCCTTCTCTTCCTTGTTGCTAAGTGACTAAGGGCTCTGGCTTCTTACTGACAAATCAGCTGGAAGTGGCCATCAGGTCCTGGAGGCCACAGTTCCTTAACACATGACCTTATCAAAGGCCTTCTTGCAACATGGCAGCTTACTTCTTCAAAGCCAGCAAGGAGAATGAAGTGAACCCAAGAAAGAAGGAGTCATATTGACATAAGTACAGATAGTGATCCGGATATATAAACGTACATATAGATAGTATCCTAAATAAGAGAGGGGCAGCCTGGTAGCTCTGCCATATTCTACTGGTAAGCAAGCAATAGGTTTCACCTGCTCTCCAGAAGAGAGGTTCATACAAAGATGTGACTTATTGGGGTCAGGGGTATGTCATCTTACGGTATGCCTGCCACAAATATTAATTTGGCAGCAATGTACCATGTAAGTTAAATGGGAAACACAGGGGGGTAAGGAGGAAAGGGAGATATTGTTGTTGTCATTTTTTAAAAAATTTTTTTAATATTTATTTTTTAGTTTTTCGGTGGACACAACATCTTTATTTTATTTGTATGTGGTGCTGAGGATTGAACCCAGCGCCCCACGCATGCCAGGTGATCGTGCTACCGCTTGAGCCACATCCCCAGCCCCTACTGTCATTGTCATTTTAACCAAAAATGTATAGTTGTCACTGCAAGAGAACAATAAATAGAACCCACAAGGTAAGGGATAGGGCTTTGATCACACTAGAGACATTAAATAAAATGCAGGAATCACTTTGTCTTTAGAATTTAGTAGCAAATCACCCTACAACACACCAAGCCTTTCTGGACTTCTTGGATTCCAAGTTAGCTCTCCCAAAGGCAGAGACTTGTTCCTCCACTTATAAATTTCAAAAAAGAGAGATGATCACATGGCCCAGCAATGTGACAATGATCTCATTGTTACTGTCATTTTCTGATTATTTCACAATGCTGTTCTTTTTGTTCCTCATATAGACTGTAATTAATTTGGTGTGCCCCCAAATGCCTCACACTTTGCTAATAATATCTTTTTCTTAGGTTATCCATTCTCCTATAAGTCACATCAGTTAGGGGCTCATGCTCACTCTGAGAGTCCTCACACTTTATCATGTTGCAGTAGAGGAGCTTAACAAATGTTCTTTGTGTGATTTTTGTGTAATTTAAACTCCCTTGTGTAATTAAGAGCTTCCCTTTGAACTTTCTTACATGACGTGAAAATCCACTGGTAAGAATTCTCTTTTTCTCCCTATTTCATGACTTCTACTGAATCAAACCATTTCTTTCCAAGTAACATGTTGCCTTTTTCTAGAAATATCTCTAGTTGCTCCATATTCAGGCCTTCTTTGTAGAAGGAGGGAAGATTGGAGGTGCTAAAAGTCCTAGCCAAAGAAAATTTGGAATTACCTCAACAAACTTCCAGGATCTGCAAGGGGAAATTAGGATAGTAAAGGAGGTGATAAGTGTCCATCACCAATGCAGCAGCAGGGGCTTGAGACGGTCCTATTCACCCTGCTCTTCAAGGTTTCCCTTCAGGAAGAGAGAACCTGCAGAACATTGGAAGAGCTACATCCCAAATCTGTATGGAGAAGGGGATCAATGCAGTGCAGATAGAGGATCATGGGAAACTCAGAGATGCACTATCCAGATTCCCTGTCAAGGAAGAGCCACTTCCCACCTACTTTGGTCACTGTTCTTTCTTTGGTGTTGCCTCAGCTGGTCGCCTTACTTTGAGAAGCAGGTTAATGAATAAATGAACCAAGAGAAGGTGGCCAGAGGCATGCTTCTCCTGGGGAACCCTGGTCAATGTGCAAGGGAAGAGTATTTTTTTTTTAATTTTTTTTTTTTTAAAGAGAGAGGGGAGAGAGAGAGAGAGAGAGAGAGAGAGAGAGAGAGAGAGAGAGGGAGAGGGAGAGAGAGAGAGAGAGAGAGAGAGAGAATTTTCAATATTTATTTTCTAGTTCTCGGCGGACACAACATTCTTGTTGGTATATGGTGCTGAGGATCGAACCCGAGCCACACGCATGCCAGGCGAGCGCGCTACGGCTTGAGCCACATCCCCAGCCCAAGGGAAGAGTATTAAGGCTTACTGGCTCTTTCTGTCCCAAGAAGGAGTCTTTTTATAGACAATCTGCCCTGGAGCGCTCTCT
The DNA here is from genome assembly GCF_045843805.1 of Urocitellus parryii. Taxonomy (NCBI): domain Eukaryota; kingdom Metazoa; phylum Chordata; class Mammalia; order Rodentia; family Sciuridae; genus Urocitellus; species Urocitellus parryii. Next base: position 18,305,401 of record NC_135543.1, read on the forward strand.
TGGGTTAGTGGAGTCTGCCATAGCCTCTCTCTCATCAATCCTGCTTCTCCCTCTTTCCTCTCAGGTTGTTATTCCCCAATAAACCTTTTGGAATCATCATTGCATCTCAGAGTCTGCTTCCCAAGTTGCTCCATGGAGCAATCTTAACAATTGATAAATCTGCAGTCTTCATTGTACTTCCTTTTGCAACCTTTCTTTCAGTTTCAATTTTTCATCTAAAAAACTGGACAAAAGTAAAGACTAAACAAAATTTTAATGAAAGAGAGATTTAAGAGGCATAAGAAAGGAAAGAGACATGAGATACCTCATTTTGATATTGATTCAAATAAGTTACAAAGTAAATCGGGAGAAAGACGGGAAATTTTAACACTAATATAAATATAAAATATAATAATATAAAAGAATTTTTTAAATATATTGTATGTAGTAATGTCATTTTGATTATGATTTTTTAAAAAGGATCCCTTCTACAATGCTGGTTGAAATACTTACGGATGAAATTATATGATGCTTGGCATTTATGCCACAGTAATCTGAGGTGAAGTGAATAGTGACAATAGCATGTTAACTTTACTTCCATCTTCATAAAATTTGTATTTTACTTTGCTTATCCTAAATGTAATTCACGAAGGTGAAATGGGTTACTTATTCAACACCAATAGACAATCTTCTTAGGCACTATGCAGGAAATACAAAAACCTGGTTCTTGTGGCCAATTTGCTCACATTTTGGTGGGGACATAAATACAACCACCAGAACTGATTATCTTGGAACTTTCTGCCAATTGTGGGTGTGATCCTCCTACTTCTCTTCCAATATTAATATTCTGAATTTGGGTAGGAAATATTGTTTTTAACATTTGTAAATAATCACTTCTTATTGTAGAAAAGCCATTAAGATAAAATTTTATTTTTATTGAATTTCTTCAGTATCTAGCCTTTGGACGTATAGATAAGTAACTTAAGAATGGACTGAATGATGAGGGGGTGTGTGCACATATGCACACACAAGGATTTGCTCCAAGACAAGCCTGAGAGAGGGCTTTGAACACAATAAAAATCTTTATTAAGATTTTAATCATTTCTTTTGCTGTCAGTCTTTTCTAGCTGGACAATAACTGGGCTGCTACCACAAGCAAAAAGTGCTCTCCAAGTGAAACATGGATTGTTAGTTATGTAGAGATTTTACTTCTAAAGAGTTAATTTCAGGGCTGGGGATGTGGCTCAAGCGGTAGCGCGCTCGCCTAGTGTGCGTGCGGCCCGGGTTCGATCCTCAGCACCACATACCAACGAAGATGTTGTGTCCGCCGAGAACTAAGAAAAAATGAATAAATGTTAAAATTCTCTCTCTCTCTGTCCCCCTCTCTCTCTCACTCTCTCTTTAAAAAAAAAAAAAGAGTTAATTTCAATAATAGACTAAATTTTGTGCCCCCATTCATATGTTAAAAATCTACCCCACAATGTGATGCCATTTGGGTGTGAGGTGTTTGGGAGGTACCCAAATGGCATCATGAGGAACCCTCATCATGGAATTAGAAAAGACCAGAGAAAGGCAGAAGAAAGCTTGCTTTTCCTCTCTTTCTTCCCATCATGGGAGGATAAAAGAAGATAGTCATCTGCGAAACAGCAACAGAGCCACATGCTGGATCTGCTAGCCCTCAGTACAGCAAGAAATACATGTTTGGTTTTTAAGCACCAGGTCTAAGATATTCTGTTACAACAGTGGGAACTGGCTAAGGCAAATCCAGAACATACTCTTAAAAAATTCACAGAAGCCAGGTGCAGTGATACATGCCTTTAACTTGGGAGCTAGGCAAGAGGATTGCAAGTTGGAGGCTCAGCAACTAAGCAAGACCTTGTCTCAAAATAAAAAACGGCTGGTGATGTAGCTCAGTTAAAGCTCCCCTGGATTTTAATCCTCACTGCAAAAAATTAAAATAAATAAAATTATACATTTTATTGCAGAGGTTGAAGTGTTCTGAAATATACTTCTAAATATTTGGGCTTCCTAATAGAAACTCCAGTTTAATGACTTTTTCACCTCAGATACAAATTTCAGAAGAAAAACTCTTTTATATATCTGGGAAATACCTTACTTGACTTTTGAAACTGTCAGTGAGCTTCTGTAGTATGTTCCAAGAGGAGATAGATGATAATCCTAAAAACTGCACTCTAATGTCCTGCTCTTAACCCCAACAACAGAAAATTGGCACAATATCTGAAGCAGGGAGAGGAAGAGGCCAGTTGAGGTTTTGTTCTAATTAGATGTAGCAGGACAATGGAGATTCAGGGTCAAAATAAAATTGAATGACAGAAAACAAAGTACTATTTCTTGTACTCATGATTTTGAGAACCGATACTCTTATTGTGCTTACTGGTCATTCATTTATTCAACCAGTATTTTGGACCTACTATGTACATAAAACTATAGGAGAGAGATACATGTACAACATATCTCATTTAGCACAGTGAACCCATGGTAATAATGAACTATTATGATAGAAGGCCTTGCTCTAGTGACTGGCTGAACCTGGTAAGAATGAGCGACTCTGAAGCAAATTATATTCTTGATAAGTTGAGAAGACAGTCAGGAGTCACTTCTTTGAAGTGAAGACATTAATGCTTTTCTTTCCTATGTTTCTCTAAAACATGTTCCTTCATAGGCTTTCTCCGCTTATTCCAGCAGGAAATCATCTCTCCGTTTTTGGAGCTGCTATGGTACATTATCTATACTTTTGCTATGGCACTTATTTTAACTAGCTTTTGTTAAAGTGTCTGGTCTTTCTTTCAATACTCCTATGAAGAGGGCTGTTTCAAAGCATTTTCACGATACCATGTATATAGTAAGTGCATTTTAAATGTTATGTATATGGTAGACAAGTTACTACCAAATGTTCCCCAAAATATAGACTTCTTGCATCAGTACCATGGGCGATTATTAAAATGCAGAGTCCCGGATCAACTCCAGTTCTAATGAATTGGAATCTCTAGGTATGCAACTGGGAACCTACATTTTAGTGAACTCACAAGAATATGAATTTCAGGATATTACATTTATAATAAAGTGTGGGAATGCAAATAGGTTTCAGCTACAATGCTGACTCTGGTAGTGGATCCACTGAATGTATTCTGAGTCTGAAACAAGATTCCATGGGAAATGTGGCTTCAAAGGCCCACCAAGGACGAGCCAAGGGAATGGGGAGGGGCCAGTTTATGTGCAGCACATATGGCACCTCGGAATATTACTCTTGGGAATGGGGAAAGTGTTCCACATCTGTCTAAGAATAATCACAAGTCATCTTTGCAGAGGTTTTTGAGTCTTCAAGATTTTTCTATAATTTTCATGGAAATTTCAGGAAATGGAATTTTCAGGGTGGCATACAAGAATTTCTTTTTTTTTTTTTTTTAAAGAGAGAGTGAGAGAGGAGAGAGAGAGATAGAGAGAAAGAATTTTTAATATTTATTTTTTAGTTCTCGGCGGACACAACATCTTTGTTGGTATGTGGTGCTGAGGATCGAACCCGGGCCACATGCATGCCAGGCGAGCGCGCTACCGCTTGAGCCACGTCCCCAGCCCAAGAATTTCAAAGAAAAATATTAACTGGGGGAAAATTCCACTCACTAAATGTTTAATTTTACTTAATGATATTAAACAGTAGTTAAGTGACATGGGGAGCCTAATTAACTGTGAATATCATTTTTGCTTTAGCTACTCAGATTATCTTTGTAGAATTCTTGTGTAGGTCTTTTTTGCTTTTGTTGTTGCAGCTGTCCCTTCTTTTTATTATTATACATGTGCTTTATAATTATTGAAGAAACTTAGAAAATATAGACAAGAAAAAAAAACATTTAAAACAGCATTACCTCAGGATAACATCTGCTAAATGTTTCCATGCACATACATAGTCGGTTTCTATATAACACTGAGTGACACCCAGAGAAAGCTACACAACTACTTAATTGTATAACTCTGAACCAATGGCACACATATCTGAATGTCAACCTTTTCATTAATTAAGTAAGGATAACAACCACCATTCTGCCCCAGTCAGACCTTTTTTTAATGCTTATTTTCACATTTGTTCTCAGTAATCCATAGATTGCTAAGGCTTTGATTTCATAAGTTATGTTTTCCCCTTCAAAAATCTACTATAACTGTTATTTTAGACACTTTTTATTTTTTAGACACAACTGGAAGGACAGCTGAGAATAATAATAATCCACCTGTTATAACTAAACTGGGTAACCCCCCAAATCATAGGTTGAAGTCCTAACTCTAATGTAACTCCGTGTTTGGAAATGCGTCTTTAAGGGGGTCATTGTGATAAAAATGAGATCATGAGGGTAGGGATCTAATCTAATAGAAATGGTACACGCTTATAAGAGAAAGAGACCAATACTGTGTATATGAGCACACACAGAAAAAGAATCATGTGAAGATCCAATGAGAACGTAGCCATATACCATTTAATAAGGCTGAGCATGGTGTCTGTAATTCCAGGGACTCAAGACAGCTGAGGTAGGAGGATCACAAGTCTGAGACCAACCTCAGCAATTTAGTAAGAACTTGTTTCAAAATAAAAAGGAATGGGAATACAGTTCAGTGGCAAAGCACCCCGAGTTCAATCCCCAGCCCTCTCCCCCCCTCCCGAAATGAATGTCAATGAGAAGGCATGGGGCTGTAGCTCCGTGGTAGAGCACTTGCATAGTATGCATAAGGCCCTGGGTTTGATCTCCTCAGTGAAATGAACAAGTGTGCGCACACCCAAAAGTCAACCAGACAGGACTCGGGAGAAACCAACCCTAGCAGCACCTTGATTTTGTACTTCTAGTCTCCAGAACTGTGAGAAGTAAATTTCTGAAGTTTAAGCCACTCAGCTCTAGCTGACAAAAACACCATTGTTTATGAACATTTTTTTACTATTTCATATTTCGTTTTTTGTGTATAATTATAATCATCAATCCTCACAATCCTAGAAAGCAGGTGTTAATACAATTCTCACAAACAAGGAAGTTGAGGTTCGGAGAAGTTAATGGATTGCTCATACCCATAAAACAGTGCTGTTGCATATATTAAGAAAACTTCTGCCAATTTGTCTATTAACGTCATTATACTGTGCTGATATCCTATGAAAATTAAATGAGCCAGCAAGTACAGAGAACTTGTATCTTGCCTGTCCATGTGTTAAATATTATCTATTGTAATCAAGCAACACATTTGCATTGGTTGGTCCCTTTTGCTTGCATATTCCTATAGTCTCTTGACATCTTAATTAAACCCTTCTTTCAAGACTCAACTTGGGGTTGAGGCTGTAGCTCAGTGGTAAAGTGCTTGCCTCGCATGTGTGAGGCACTGGGTTCGACCCTCAGCACCACGTAAAAATAAATAGATACTGTGTGTTCATCTACAACTAAATAAATATTTAAAAAGAAAAGACTCAACTCACGTCTCCTAGTGCTTACCTTGTCCCTCCCCCCATCTCATTTATCTCCACCGGTTCTCTTCAATGTCCTCGATATTGTTAGTTAACTGTTGTTTGTAGCACTAGATTTGACAGGTCTTCGTCCTTCTGGCGCACTTTCTGAATGACTTCACGGAGAGCGCCATTAAGTAGTGAGATCCGTAAATTATTGTTCTTAACTTTGACCTGTCTTGTGTATAGTGACCTGCCCCGAGATAGGAAAGAACCGTCCTCAAAGTTCTTCCCGATGTGGCCTTATGATCTTTCCCCCCTTCTTTTTGGTACTGGGGAACAAACAGCGCCTTGATCATGCTACGCAAATGCTGTCACCGAGCTACACCCTCAGTCCGCCTTATGATCTTAGGCAGCTACCATGAATCTCAAAGAAAATGGGGCAATTCTCTTCCTGTCCCACTCCACGCAAAACCCAAATAAAACCTCCTCGTCTGGAAAAGTAGGAACACACAAACTTCTCTAACTCGCGGACTGCAGTAGGTGCGTGACTGCTACGCGCCTGCGCCTGCCCCTTTCGGAGAGCGTGCGGCTCCTCAGTCGAGGGTGGGGCCATACTTCGCGTTTTAGGATTGGGCGATGGAGGCCTAAACGGAAATGACGTTAAGAGCGCAAGCGCCCGCGGCCGGGCCGCGCGGTGGCTTCTGGGTGCCGCAGCCTTTCCTTTCCGCGCCTCTCCCCTCCCCCTTCCCGTCCCCGCCCCCTCGGCCGCTCCGCTCCTTGGCGTGACTCGGCACTGAGATCCCCGGGAGGAGACTCCGCTGTCGTCAGCTCCACTGTCCAGGCCTCAGCCTTCCTAAGCCTCTCTCCTTCCTCTCCCGGGTTGTCTTCTCATTCAGTTTTGAAGCCGGAGGCGTCTCGGCTGCCCTGCCAAGCTTTCTGTGAGGATGGTGGGAGTGAAGCCGGTCGGGAGCGACCCTGATTTCCAGCCGGAGCTGAGCGGCGCGGGCTCCAGACTCGCCGTGGTCAAGTTCACCATGAGAGGGTGAGGCCGGGTGGGAGCACCGTGGGCCCGCGTCTATCGACCTGTGCTTTCCTTTCACTCTTTCCGGGCCCAAGTTTCCTTGTCCTTTCCTCTGGAGGGTCCGATGATGGCCGCAGCCCCAGGCCGCTGTCAGGATTAGGCCTCAGCCCTCGGATAGGAGCCTCTGTTTATGCACCGGGGCCTTCCAGGCCTGCCCGGAGCCCTGGCTGGCTATCTCCCTCAGCTCCGGAGATCCCTGCCCTGAGCAGAGACCTCAGTAGAGTTCGGCCCGCGACACCTTCCAGCCTTCGGTATTTGCTCCTGTCCAGGGGAGCAAGCTGTCATTTGCATCTTAGCAACTCTCTAGAAGTTTAATTTTCCAAACACTTTCATTTCCTCCATCACCTGCATCTTTGTGAAGCCTTTGGCAGATTCAGATGGGGCTCTCCAACTGATCTTACTAATGCGTGGTTTTAAGGCTCCGGTAGTGCATTTTACATTAAGTTAATGTTGGATTAAGATGCTTTTTAATGTCCTTATCGTTTTGTTCCTTGTTTGGTTGTGCCTTAGGCTCCTCTGACTACGTTGGATTTATAATTGCATACATAAATTATTGTTCAAAACATATATATTACAGATAGACGAGTGACCAGACATCTAGTTTGATCAAATTCCGTTTTGGGAATTTATAATTTGGGATGACAAGGATCTTGAAAGATGTTAACTGTCTTTGGTAGATCTCAACAAAATGTATAGGTAACAGAGCTGATGAATCTGTTATTTTGGGTGTATGATAATGTTGTACTGTGAAAATGACAGGTTGTAACTAGGCATTGAGAACCAAGATTCAGCTAGTGTTCATATTTACTGATAGATTCCCGCCCTCCCCACACACCATGAATGTCAGTACTTAGAGGGTTTAGAGGTTTCCCCTTGACCTCTGGCATTATTTATACATATGTTAGCCTGGAGAAATCTACTCTTGATATCAGTTTATGTAACGTGTTTTCTCAACCAAGTAATTTTATGAATATAAAGCAGTATTTTGAATGTCAAAAATGTTCAACTGTTGAATATATAAATGGTGGCATTAGGATTAGACAGTTTTAGGGGCATGAGCGTTGCATATAGATTTTTTAAAAAAAGTTAGCTCTTCCTATTAGCAGCCTGAGATGATCTGTGAAAATGGTTTGTTATTCTCTTGACCCAGAAAACTCCACAAAATCATGCGAATCAAGAGGTTCAAATCTTCACATTCATTTTAAGGACACCCGGGAAACTGTGAAGGCCATCACAGTCTATGCATAGCCAAAAAGCCAGCAAACATCTGAAAGATATCACTTTAAAGAACCAATGTGTGCTATTCCAAAGTTACAGTGATGGAGTTGGGATGTGTGCCTAGGCCAAATATAAGGGCTGAACATAGGGTCCAGTGGCCCAAAAAGAGTGCTGAATTTTTGCTGGACATGTTTAAAAATGTGGAGTAATGGCTGAACTTAAGGGTTTAGATGTAGATTCTCTGGTCATTGAAAATATCCAGGTGAGCAAAGCACCCAGGATGTATTGCTGTACTTAGAGAGTTCATGGTCCAATTAACCCATACATGAGTTCCCTCTGTCGCATTGAGATGATCCTCATTGAAAAGGAACAAATTGTTCCTAAACTAGAAGAGGAGGTTGCACAGAAGAAAAAGATACCCCAAAAGAAAATGAAGAAACAAAAACAATTGGCACAGCAGCATAAAATAAATGCAAATAAAAGTGAAATAACAGCAACAAACGAGTTAGGACATATTTTTGGACCAGCCTCACACAGAGTTAAAAAAGGGTAGCAGGTTGGATTTATTAGGGTGGTATATATTACTCATATGATATGTGAACTTTCATTTTATTAAATTGAAGAAGTTAGATGATTCATGATGGTTAGATGATTTCTAAGACATGTCTAAAAGAAATATCTAAATTCTATAAATGTGTCTTCTCAGCTTTAACAATTTTGTAATTCCTTTGTCTTATAATAAGGGAATACCTGTACATTTTTAAAGTGTAGAGGCCATGGTAGAAAAAAGAAGAGAAGATTTCATCAAGGAGTCTTACTTTTCTAATTCTGGTTAGTTGGAATTTTTATACTTTTGTCCTAAGTGATATTTTCCCCCTTACCATAGCAGAGGAAGAGGTGAGAAAGTAATAAATACTTATTAATTGGAGTGAGAAAAGTGGAGAAACATATCTATTAAGGAAACTTCCATTACCAGAATTGCATTATGTAAGCATAATTATAAAACATTGGTTGTTCAAAAGCTGTTATATTAAAAACAGTATTTTAGTGGAAGGAAAATTATTATAAGCAGTGCTATTTTTGTTATAGTTTGTGGATATGTATGTATGATATTTATCCTGTATGATGTTTATCTTGAAATGGTGGATGTATCACTTTTGTAGACAATGTTTCAATTTTCTTAAAGCAGGCTTTACTTTGTAGTTAGGTATCATTGTCACTGTGGAAGAAGGATGTAATGGTCATGTAGTTTGTCCAAATGAGAGAGAGAGAGAGAGAGAGAAGACAGACACATACATATGTATAAGTTACATATAATATAAAATACTGCATATTTTCAAATTGCTGAGAACTGAAGGTAGTTAACTAAAAGAAAATATTAGCAGGCTTGACAGTTTGTAGGAACCAGGCCCATAATGTTAGTGAGTGAAGTAGGTAAGTTCTAAGACTAATCTTTAAGGACATATTGAGGCCTTTAAGTAAACTTTTTAATTGAAGGTTTATTTTTTTCTGAAAAATTTAATTAAAATATATATAAAAATGTGTACCACTTATTAAAGTGTACAGTTTGATGACATTTCAAGTGATCACACCGATCTAACCAACAGTTAGATGAAATATAGATAATTATCAGCAAGTCAAAATCCCTACACCCCTGAATTTTAACACTTTATATTAGTTTTGCTGCATTTAAACTTTATAAGAAATGAAAAATACAGTATTGTAGTTTGGCTTCCTTTTAGTAGCATATAAATAGTTTGATCTTAGCAATTGATTTATAAGTAACAATGAAAGCCATCCTGTACTTTGCTGTTTTGGAGTTTTGGGAATAATGGTTAACAGTTGGGATCTGGGATCAAATTCTGGCTCAGTATTTCAATGGTCTTGAGAGTTGAAAAGCTTAAATTAAGTGATAGCAGTTTAGGAATCTTGTGAGTTTTGTAATATAGTTAAGTGCCCAATGAATGTTACCTATTTTATGTAATTAATAGCAACCCTTAGTTTTGGTACATTTATAAATTGCTTATTTTGAAGTTATATGCTCCAGAGAAATAATACTTTTTTTTTTTTTTTTTTTTGGTACTGGAGATTGAACCCAGGAGTGCTTAACTACTGAGCCATATCCCCAGCCCTTTTTTATATTTTATTTAGAGATAGTGAGTTACATAAGCCCTCGATAAATTGTTGAGACTGCCTTTGAACTTGCAATCCTCCTGCCTCAGCCTCCTGAGTCTCTGGTTGCTGCTGGGATTATAGGCCTGTGCCACCACACCCAGGACGAAAAATAATACTTTTAAATATGACTTTAGAAAGCACATAAGTTTCCTTTATCCATTTCCATCTGTATGTTTATACAAGCTGTGTTGCTAAAGATAGAGCATGGGCTATTGTAACAAATAGGGAAGAATAGTTAACAAGTTCATAAAATAGAATTATAGTTGTAAAGAAAAGCTTTATTAATAAGAACTTAATATAGTGCTTTCAAAGAAGGCTGATGTTGGATTGGATTTAGGAATTGACTGCTCTGATTGTGTCCCTGCCACTAACTAGGGTGTTGGATCCTTGGTAAGATATTTAACTTTTTCTGGTCTTCAGTTCTAAGATTGTAAGTTCTTATAAGTTACACTAGTTTTAAAAATTTTTGTTTTTTGAGTTTGTTCTTTGTATATTGTAGAAGGCTAGAAGTTCATTTTCTGTATTCTCCCCTCTAAAAGCATAATTTAAAATTAAAATCCTTCTTACATATCCATTTTATGTATCAGCCTAAACGTAAGCTTTTTTTTTTTTTTTTTTTTTCCCATTTGTAAATCTCTGGCTTAGGTGATTGATGTCTGGACCCTTTTGCAACAAGATCAAAACTCCTAACCCATGAGCAGGGCTGCTAATCAAGGTTGTTAAGAGAGCAATTTAATTTTGAAATTCAAACTTACTGGTATACAATAGTTTAGAACTAGGAAATGTTTTTGGAAAATCAAATCTTTATTTTATACTTGTTCCTGAACTCAGCTATAATGGAAATTTATTTCTTTTTTTCCTTTTTTTTTTTTTTTTTTTTTTTGGCAGCGGGGAAGGTTGGGGCTAGGAATTGAATCTGAGCCTTGCTCATGCTGAACACATGCTCTACTACAGAAATTTGCTCCTCAACCCTGAAATTTGTTTACTCTTGAATGCTCATGTTAGAGAAGGCAAACATCTTATTTAGAATCAATTTATTTGAATGACTGTCATGAAAACATGCTGCCATATACAGTATACCTTTGCACATATTTGTGCTTCTCTGTTTTGTTACTTATTTTGAATTTTGACTGAAGTTGTAACCCAAGATGGCTAAGTAAAATTAAACAAAATATTTAAATCAGGTTAATTCTTGAAATAATTATTTGAATGGTAACATTTTAGTACAGTCAGTTCAGCTACAGGATGTTTCTTCAACAACGGTTAGCTCATTGATGATTGATCAATAGTTGAGAGGTGATATGTATATAATGTGGAAATTGTGTTGGTTTTCTGTATGATTTTTTTTCCTAAATAGTGAAGAGCAGAAATAAAAATAAAACCTTTGGTTAAAAGAAGAAAAGCCCTCAGCCATACAGGCAGTTTCCCATTCAGCTTTAACTTGAGAAAGTTAATAAAATTAAATATGAGCACCTATACTGAGCACTTGTTCTCCAGAAGGGTTGCATTTCCTCCTGTTGCTCTCAGTGGCAGCTCCACTGATTCAGAGCCCTATTTCCACCTGTACTATCACAATACCTGTAAGTATCATTTCCACTTGACTGTTTTGTTCATTTAAAATATCCTCTGAGGTAGCCTACCTGCTGGGATGTCCACCTATTTCCTGAGTCCAAGTTATTACTGTTTTTCTTGGTGATCTAGTTACATAGTTTCAAGTGCTTTGCCTCAAGTTTCTATTTTTCATAAATCCTCATATTTTGAGTGCATGGTTTTGCAGTATGGCAGTTTTCAGAAATGGATATATTGTGTCAGCATGAATATGTGTTTAAATTCAGATAATGTTAAATTCTCTGTTTTCAACTCATTTTTAAAAAATAAACATGCCATTTTATCATTAAAAAGAAGGAAACAGAATTATGGATATTTGAAAAAAATTCATATTTAAATTCTCTTTTCCAGTTCCACATTGCAGAAGTAATTAGTGTTAACTATTTGTTATGTCTTGCCTAATTTTTTCTACGTATTTACATATATAGTTTGCATTTTCATACATACATAGTATCAAAATATGATCATAGAGATAGTTTTGATTGACTGTACATGTGTTTCTGAGCCTGAGGATTCTTAGATCCAAATATTCTTTTTTTCAGAAACAATAAATTTAGTGCTTAAGAACTGCATAGTTATTTTCTTAGCTTTTTAATGTGAGGCTTTATGATGACACAGGACAAAAATGCTGAATATGTTAAGAATGGGGTTGATCGTGACTTGAGTTAGTATTTGTTTTCATTTTGTGCTGTAGAATTTGCTTTTTCTAACATCCCTGTCTGCTAAAACCAAGGTTTTTCTCATGTTTATTGAGTTATAATGTGCACAGTGCCCAATTATAAAGGTATAATTCAGTGAATTTTTACAAACTGAACACACGAGTGTAATCACCTCCCAGACAAACAAAACATTACTAGCTTCCAGAAATCTCCCTCCTGTCACTAAATCTCACAATGGTAACCATTGTCCTGATTTATAAATCATTGAATTATTTTGCCTATTTTGAAGTGTGTGTAAATGGGATCCATAAGAATATATACTGTGTAGTTTTTATTTTTGTGAAATTTCTTCTTTCTCTTGAGATTTTACATCAGTTATTTTCATTGTTGCATAGTATTGTATTGTATAAATGACTATAATTTACTCATTCTAATATTGATAAGAATGTGAGTAGATTTCTTGTTATTTACTGCTAAGAATATTACTATCATTAATTTTTTTCTCATGTGCCTTAAGGTTAATATTTTTGTTGGTGATATACTCTGGGAATGGTCATTGGTAGGTAGGTATATGTCTAGCTTAGGAAATAATGCCAATTCCTGTTTTTTTTTTTTAACCCCAAAAGATGCTTATTCTAATTTGCACTGTCACAAACAGTATATGAAAGTTCAGTTGCTCCACATTCTTAAAAACAGTTCATTCTTTCTTGTTTTACTTATTTTGGTGGAGGTGGTTTTAACTTGCATTTCCCTACTAACTCCTGAAGTCTAATACCTTTTTTATTTTTATTGACTGTTTGGATAATTTCATTTGGCAAATTACTGCTCAAGAAGTTACAGTTTTTTTCTGGATGCCATTATTGTTCTTTTTTATGTATTAGAGTTCTTTACATATTAGATATGTTTTATGAGTATTTTTTCTCAATCTGAATTGCCCTCTCACTTTTATTTATTTATTTATTTTAATATTTAATTGATTTTATTTTTTAAATACATAACAGTGGAATGCATTACAATTCTTATTACATGTATAGAGCACATTTCTTTATATCACTGTTTGCATATAAAGTATGTTCACACCAATTCATGTCTTCATACATGTACTTTGGATAATGATGTCTGTCACATTCCACCATCATTGCTAACCCCCTTCCCCCTCCCTTCTCGTCTTGCCCTTCTGGCCTTCTCACTTTTTTAAAGGTGTCTTTTAATGAATGAAAGTTCTTAACCTTAGTATTTTCACATACAGGAGCATGGTGGTGCACACCTGTAATCCCCATGGCAGCTCAGGAGGCTGAGGCAGGAAAATTTCAAGTTTGAGGCCAACTTCAACCTCAGCAACATACAAGATCCTAAGCAATTTAGCGAAGCCCTATTAAAATAAAAAATAAAAAGAATTTGGAGGTGTGATTAAGTGCCCCTGGGTTCAATCCCTGGTATCAAAAAATATATATGTTTATATTTTTTAAATATATTCAATCAAATTTATCAAATATATTCTAATACTTCCCATCTGGAATTGGTTTTTGCATATGATGTGAGGTAAGGAGTTCAGATTCATTCCCCCTCCCCCATCTGAATAGCCAGTTGATCAGCACTACTTATTGAAAACACCATCCTTTCCTCACTGTACGACTGAGTCAACTTTTCATCAATCAGATGTAGGAGGGATCTGTTTCTGGACCTCATTCTTACTTTGATGAGTTTATTTATCATTGTACGGGTTGGGGTTGACTACCCTCTGTTTAAAATACATGGGTTTCAAATTTCAGGACTTTGGAATATTTGCATAGATTTTACCATTTATTTTTTTATTTTATTTTATTTTTTTTTAATATTGTTTAGTTCTCGGCGGACACAACATCTTTGTTGGTATGTGGTGCTGAGGATCGAACCCGGGCCAAACGCATGCCAGACGAGCGCGCTACCGCTTGAGCCACATCCCCAGCCCCGAGATTTTACCATTTATCACTAATCTGAAAATCTAAAATCTACAATGCTTCAAACTATAAAACTTTATTATTATTATTACTTTTTGCAATGTCGAGAATCGAACCCAGGGTTCTTTGTATGCCATGCAAACACTTCAACATTGAGGCATATCCCCATCCCAAAATATGAAAATTAAAGATTCTCAGCCTGTATGCTAAGCTATAGGCTCAGTACTGTGTACTTTTATTTATTTATTTATTTATTTATTTATTTGTTCTCGGTAGACACACATCTTTGTTTGTACGTGGTGCTGAGGATCGAACCCGGGCCGCACGCATGCCAGGCGAGCATGCTACCGCTTGAGCCACATCCCCAGCCCCAGTACTGTGTACTCTTAATTAAAAAGTTTTATAGTAGTTCTTAATATGTGGTAATGCAACTTCTTCAATTTTGAATCTCCAAATGGCTCAGTTTGTCTTTGGTATTTCAAATAAATTTTGGAATTTAAATTTGGTAATTTCTACAAGAAAACTTCTGGAATTTTACATTAATTCTAAAGATCAAGAAAAGGAAAACTAACATCTTGGAAAATACCGAATTTTCCAGTTCATGAACTTAGTATATCCCTCCATTTATTTAGGTTTTTGTTTAATTTCTTTCCATGCAGTTGGAAGACCTAGCAATATTAAACCTGAGAACTAATAAAATATTTGCATTAAGACAGTGTGGTATTGGTACAAGTATATGTAAATAGCCCAGTGGAAAAACTAATGTGTCCAAAGCCAGGAATATATATTAGTTTGTTTTTATTTTATGTTTCAATTGCCAAGTACTTTTAAGATATAAATTAGTACAATCTTTGGTGTTATTTTACTAAATGTCTGTTTTTTCTTTTCCACAGATGTGGACCGTGTTTGAGGATTGCCCCAGCTTTCAGTTCTATGAGTAATAAATATCCACAGGCTGTTTTCTTGGAAGTAGATGTACATCAGTGTCAGGTAAGGGAGAGGAGTCCTTGTTTTCTTTTACTTTTCAATAAATTTGAAATCCAATGTGAATATCTTTGGTTTATCTCTTTATGCATGTAGTACTTTGTCCTTTAGCAGGTAGGAAATGAATTTTGTCATTCTGGCTACATTAGATATGAAAGGTAGCACATTATTGTATTTGTATTGAATTTGTATTTTTTTCCAGATGTAAAATTAATATGATATGGTTACAGTAACAGATTAGGCCAATATTCCTGATGAACTTAGATGCAAAAATATTTTTAAAAAATTAGCAAATTGTGTTCAACAACATATTTAGAAGATTGCATATTGGTTTTATTCCAGAGATGCAAGATGTTTTAATATATGCACATCAATAAATGTAATTCATCACATTAACAGAATTAATTAAGAATCACTAAGTAATCTCAATTGATACAGAGAAGGCCTTCAACAAAATTCAGCACCCATTCATGATAAAAACTCTAGAGAAACTAAGGATAGAAAGAAACTACCTCGACATCATAAGACTATATATGGAAAACCCAAAGCCAACCTTATAGTAAATGGGGAAAAACTAAAAGCATTTTCTTTAAAATCTGGGAAAAGACAAGATTGTCTACTCAGACTACTCCTATTTAATATGTTGCTAGAAATTCTAGCCAGAGCTATTAGGAAAAATAAGGAAATAAAAGGATAAAAATAGGAACGGAAAAATTCAAATTATCACTCTTTGTAGATGATATGATCCTATTCCCAGAAGATCCCAAAAAAATCTCTACCAAAAAGACTGCTAGAGCTAATAAACAAATGTGATAAAGTAGCTGGTTACAAAATCAACATTAAAAAACCAATAGCTTAGGGTTGTGGCTCAGAGGTAGAACACTGGCCTAGCATGGGTGAGGCACTGGGTTCGACAAGATATTTTAAAAAAAGAAAAAAAAAAACACAATAGCTTGGGCTGGGATTGTGGCTCAGTGGCGGAGCATTTGCCTGGAAAGTATGAGACCTGGGTTTGATCCTCAGCGCCAAATAAAGATAAATAAATAACATAAAGGTATTGTGTCCATCTACAACTTAAAACACACACACACACATACACACAAATATCAACAGTGAATCTGCTGAGAAAGAAATTAGGAAAGCAATTTCATTTATAGTAGCCTCAAAAATAAAATAAAATAAAATCCTAGGAATCAGTCTAACCAAGGAGATGAAAGACCCTCTACAATAAAAACTGAAGAACATTGGAGAAAGAAATTGAAGAAGACCTCAGAAGATCCCATGTTCATGGATAGGCAGAATTTATATTGTTCAAATGACTGTACTACCAAAAGCAATATATAGATTCAGTGCAGTCCTGATCAAAATACCAATGACATTCTTCACAGAACTAGAAAAAAGAGTCTTAAAATTCATTTAGAAGAATAATAGCCATATGAATTAAGAATAGCCAAAGCAATTTTAAGCCAAAAAAGCAATGCTGGATGCCTCATAATACCATCTTCAAATTATACTACAGAGCTACAGTAACAAAAACTATAAGATACTGGTGTTAAAACAGTTACACGGACCAGTGGTACAGAATAGATGACACAGAAACAAACTCACACAGGTATAGTCAACTGATCCTTGATGAAGGTGGCAAAAACATACATTGGAGAAAGACAGCCTTTTTAACAAATGGTATTGGTACAACTGGTATTCCATATGTAGGAAGAATGAAACTAGACCTTATTTCTGACCCTGTACAAAAATCAACTCAAAATGGATTAAGAACTCAATTAGATCAGAAACTATGCAACTTCGAGAAGAAAATGTAGGGTCAAAACTCTAGCTTTTAGGCACAGCTAACAACTTTCTCAGTAGGATTCCTGAAGCTCAGGAAATAATGCTGATAGTAAATGAGACAGCATCAAATTAAAAAGTGTCTGCACAGCAAAGGAAACAATTAACAATGTAAAGAAAGAACCCATGGAACAGGAGAAAATCTTTGTTAGCTACTTTTCTGATAGAGAATTAATATCTAGAAAACATAATGAGCTCAAAAAACTTTACACCAAAAAAATCAAAGAATCCAATTAATACGTGGTCAAAGGAACTAAACAGATACTTCTCAAAGGAAAAAATGCAAGTGGCCAAAAAAATGTATGAAAAATTGTCCAACATCATTAGTAATTAAGAAAATGCAAATCAAAGTACACTGAGAATGTATCTCACTCCAGTCAGAATGGCAGTCATTAAGAATACAAATAATTATAATAAATGCTGGAGAGGATGTGGAGAAAAAGGAACACTTCTACACTGTTGGTGGGACTAAATTAGTACAACCACAATAGAAATCTGTATGGAGGCTCCTCAAAAGAGTAGGCATGGAATTACCTTATCACCCAGCTATACCACTTCTGAGTATTTATCCTGAATAATTAAAGTCATCTTACTTGCACTAATCCCTGCATCCCATGTTTATAGCAGTATATTTCACAATTGCCAAACTATAGAATCAGCTTAGGTATCCATCAGTGGATGAATGGATAAAGAAAACATGGTATATATGCACAATGGAGTTTTAGTCTTCTATAAAGAAAAATAAAATTATGGTATTTGTAGGAAAATGGATGTAATTAGTGACCATCATGTGAAGTGAAATCAGTTAAACTCAGTTTAAGGGTCATGTTTTCTCTCATATGCCAAAGCTAGACAGGAGAAAGGAAAACAAAGATGGGAGTGGATTTCCTAAAAATCAAAGGGATATCAATAAAGGAACCAATATGTGAGAGATGTGGGGAGGGAGGGGGGAAAGTGCTAGGGAGTGATATTGGCGAAATTATATTGTTATGTTGTGTGCATGTACACATATATAACAACAGATCTCACCAATAAGTACAACTATAATGTACCAATTAAAAAAAGGGTAACAGATCACCTGGCAGTTCCATGTTTTACATTTTTAAAAAAATCTTTTCAATATCTAGATTTATTTATTCTACTAAGGCACTGATTGACTATAAAGTCATAACAGGGAATTCTTGTATTTGATTTGAATTGATCAGTTAGTAATCCTATCTCTGAAACTATATATTCAGCAGAAATTTTAAAATACTGATTACTCTTGATTGATACACAGTGTTGTAGGTAGATAAATTGCCCTGATGACTTAGTTGAAATGGCTGTATGACAGTTCTGTATTTGCATATTTAGAAATATGTAGAACTCTTAAGGAAAAAAAGAATTTTGGAAGGTTCTTCCATATACTAATTATAGAATTTTTAGTTCTAAGGAACGACTTTGCAGCACTTCATTTTTTTTTTTTTTTTGAGATTTTGTATTTGCTACATTTCTGAGTATGGAAAATTTTTAGAATATCATATAGTTAGAAGTTTGGGGATTTGGCGTAAGTCCTGCATTACACATCTGTGTTTTTGTACTTAAGTCATATTTTATTGGACTGTATCACTTCACTAGCCCTTATTTTAAATATAGTATTCACTATCTCTAATCTGAAAGTGCTTTCTTTTGGAACTCTGCTGTCTTGTGTGGTAATCACTAGTACATGCGATTTTTGAGTGCTTGAAATGTGGCAAATTTGATTTTACCTGTTTCTTCTTACTTTTTTATTGTGGATGCTAGAAAATTCAAAATTATATGCATAACTCATAGGTCATGATTTATATTTATTTTGGATAGCACTGTTCTAATACGTTAGTAATTGTTTTTTTCACTTACATGGCTAAGAAGATATCCCTAGGCTCTCTTTGTAGGTTTTTTCCTTTAAACAATATAGTGGTACCTTTTCATAGTATTTGAACATACAAAGTAATACATTTGCTTTACTACTTTTTTTTTTTTTTTTTTTTTTTTTTTTGTGGTGCTGGGGATTAAACCCAGGGCCTCTCACATGCTAGACAAGTGCTCTAGCACTGAGCTATACCCCCAGTCCCCAACTATTTTCTAATACTTATCCACAAAAAGTTTGAATCATATTTCTTACTGGTTATTAATGGCTAATTTATTTGTGGTATAAAATTGAGTTAGGGCAGAATTTTAAAAGATAACTTGCACATTTGTGGATGACTGGAATTCTCTGTTTCTATAAAAGTAGAAATTGGGTGAGGGTTGCAATACAAAAGATATTGCCTCCTTTTCATGGGTAGATAGGCAACATTTTTCAGATATGTACTTTTCTTAGTAGCATTGGTTTGTGTTAACTTAGCAATACCCTTTGTGGTTGCTCATTCTGAGAAATACATACTGTGTAATTATGAGTTAACTGTCGGGTATAAAGCACAATTTCTGTATTGCAAGCTAATTATTCTACTGGATGAAGTATTTTTACAGTAAAACTTAAAAAAATAGTGTTGTTCTTTTGTGGGTAAAGGTAACATTGCTATGCCTCAGTAGGAACGCTCTTAGAAATAGGTCTGCTTCTTTTTAACAATTAGGAATATGTTGTCTTACATATTTTTTTAGCTAAAGCTTGTGATATTTAACTTTCATAAAGGTATAGAATGAATATTCAAAATGGTTAAGATTAATTTTAATTTATAACAGTGTCTAATTTGCCAATTCTAGGGAACTGCTGCCACAAACAATATATCAGCAACACCTACGTTTTTGTTTTTTCGAAACAAAGTGAGAATTGATCAATATCAAGGAGCAGATGCTGTTGGATTAGAAGAAAAAATCAAGCAACACTTAGAAAATGACCCTGGAAGCAATGAGGACACAGATATTCCAAAAGGCTATGTATGTAGATAGAAAAATGAAATAATAATATCATTATTTGGTTGAAATGAAATGAAATTGACTATGTGTTCATATTTTTTCTCTTACTAATTCAGAATATTTTCATGTAAGAACTTTAAAACTGAAGTTGACTATTGAGTGTTGGCTGTATGTCTGTGTTATAACCTTAAGACTACATCATAAACTACTTTTTCCTAAATTTCTCCAGCTAAATTTCTTTCCCACTTGTTTTATCTGTTCCCTGAACTGTTTAAATAGCCACATTCTAATACTTGTTTTATACTTTATCCCCACAAAAGTGAAGAAATATATATTGGAAAGTATTCCACTTTTTTATAATTATGTAAAATGATTTGTGAATTTTAACATGTGACTATTACCTTCTGAACTCCCTTTGCCACCACTTCTTATAGTTTTCTCTATCTTTTTAAATGTATTATTACCTCTTTTCTGGCATTCATTTTTTTTTCTTTAGTTTTTGGTTTAATTTTGTCTTAGAATCAAATGTGACTGTAGTATCATGTTTTCCTAAGTTTTAAGAGCAAATTAAGAGCTGGGGTTGTAGCTCAGTAGTAGAGCACTTTCCTAGCATGTGTGAGGCACCTGGATTTGATCCTCAGCACCACATAAAAATAAATTCAAGTATTAAGTCCATCTAAAACTAAAAAAAATGTTTTTTAAATAATAGAGTAAGTTAAAACTTTTTTTTACATAATAACGAATAGTCTTTGAAAACTAGTCTAAATAACTGTAATGCAGTATTTTTATAGTTTGAGAGCTATTCAGAAAGGAAGTAAAATTCAGAAGTATTTCAAGGTAGCAGATTTGTTTATACAAATTTGTAAATTCTGCATACTAATATGTTTTATTAATTTCATAATTTTTTTGTATACGTTTTTCACAGTATTGCTGTATTGGTAGACCAAACAATGAATTTTTAAAAATGTTACCTTAAGTTAAAACTAATGTATTTTAAAATGTGTATCAGATAAATTAAAGCAGATCTACATGATAGAGTTATCTGTAAGTCCTTTCAAAAATCTTTTAGTTCATGCTGAGTAAGGAGAAAGTGTAGTCAGGTAAATAGGAGAGATTCTTTGTGTGTGTTTAAGGAGTG
Organism: Urocitellus parryii; assembly: GCF_045843805.1. NCBI lineage: Eukaryota > Metazoa > Chordata > Mammalia > Rodentia > Sciuridae > Urocitellus > Urocitellus parryii. The sequence goes on from NC_135543.1 coordinate 18,326,342, forward strand.
TCAAACAGTGTCTGTAATGTGTGATACTGGCATTAATGATTTTAAGTTCGGGAAGTACAGTTAGTGTTTATTTAAAATAGAACTGTAATTTGAAGTTGTAACATCCAATTAGAAAGTATGAACATGTTGTTGAAGTCAGGGCTGATAATTACTGAGCTGGGCCCATTTTGCCTGTCATGTAGCATGCCAATCACTGAGATGACAAGTTTTGTAAAAGAGAAAGTTTATTCACAAGGGAGCCAAGTGTGGAGATGGAGTGTAAGTCTCAAATCTGCCAGTCAGAGATAGGATTTAGGGATATTTATGGGGATGTGACTTGGTGGTAAAGCACCCCTGGGTTTAGTTCTCAGTACTACCCCCTACCAGAGAGAGAGAGAAAGAGAGAGAGAGAAGCAAACAAGCAAGCAGGGTGGTCTAAGACCTGAGAAAAAGTGTAGGTAACTTTGTGGCTTTCCAAAGTGTGTATGTTTGGAAAGTAGAGAAGTTAATGTGATCTCAGGACAGAGAAAGAAATCACCTGTTGGACAGCTGCACCGGACCAAGTGAAGGTGCAGTGGTTTAAATTGGTCCAAGCTAGATAAAAGCTGCCTCCAAGTTCCTGAAAAACAACCTAGGCAACTGTTACTATCCTGATCCACGTTACAGAGGTTTTATCTCTAGCAAAGTTAAATAGTCTAACAATATATTTTGATTTCATCATCAGCACCTCTCAGTTTTTATTTTAGTCCTTGTACCTCATGTCCTTTATCTACGATTATCTTGGCCTGAGACTTTTAGTTTTATACAGCTTGGGATCATCCCTAGGGCAGAATTTGTGATATCTCAGAGCCCATGTTCTGTAAAATATCTTACATAACAGTTAGAAAGGAGCAAATTAGAATCAGAAGTAAAATGTATAAAGGATTGGTTAGTGTAAATGAGATTAGGTCAGCTGTCTTTGTTAGCTGGCAGTTTTAAGTTAGAAGAGAGGTCTTAATTCTTTTGATGCTTTCATTTTGGGGATTGTGTTTCAGGTAATTCTGCAAGAGGTACATGTTTACATTTGTAAGCCCTTTTTAGTAAATGCTTAACAGAAGGTTGTAGCCTGTTGAACTTGGTTTCAGTGACACTGTTTAAAAATTTTTGGAAATCACTTAACTTGTAAACTGTTGTGTTTGTATTTTTGTATTATTATTTTTTCCTTTATTGCTCAGTGTGTTTGCATGAAAAAAGTCTTAAGAATATGACAGTCCTGCTATTTAGCTACAGTGATACTTGTTTACAAACATCAACCAAGTGTGATATCAGTGTTTTGGTCTCAGGTAGGATCTAAGGTAGGGGGTGGTGGAATGAGTTTTAAGGAATAAAAATTTAGTTTTCATGCAAATATTGTATACAAAATGTGCAAAGCTATTAAAATGTATGCATATTTTTTCTATCAGGTATCACTCAGGACATTAAAGTTTTGAACTATTTAGGTCCTATACGTTTATTAAATATTTAAAGCTAGTAATATGTTCCTAGGAATATTCTTACCATACAAATAGACAATTAATAGGGATAAGAGTCACTGAATGAAAACCTGTATCTTAAGTAGTTTTTTAATAAAAATGTGGGTTTCTTGGAATAAAGAGTTTTAATCATTATGCTCTAAGACTCAGAAGCTTTGCAGTTATTGGTTTTATACATTCTATTGTGAAACTTTTCAAAAAACATTTATTTAAGTATTTATTACATGTGATGTTTAATTATTTATTATATGTGGTATTGGGGATTAAACCTAGAACTTTGTACATGCTAGGCCAGTGCATTAACAACTGAGCTACCTCCCCAGCTATTTTGAAACTCTTAATTTTATAGGCGCCAGAGTTAAAAGGATATGAGGAATTTCTTTAAAAACTGACTGAACAAATATAATTCACTATAATTTTTAAGAGAAATTACATGTATCTCTTTTGGGGTATGGAGATATTGCAAAGATATAAGTATGATACCCAGAAGCTAAAAATCTTAGTAAATTCTTAATCAGATATAAGAAAATGTTTTTCTGAAAAAGACTTTTATTTCTTAAAATTGGTTTTTAAAGTTTGGAAAAATTTAAAGCATTGTATCTTGTTTCTCTTGCATTTGCTAAAAGAGTAGGTAGTAGACAGTATAGCTTCAGATAATCCCCTTCATGCTCTCTGCTAGGTCTTCCTCTCTTCAGAAGTTTGAATGCTAGGCACTTTTGAATGGAGCTTGTGCTGCCTTGTGTTCTGAATCTTTAGATATATTAGTGTATTTCAGTACTGTGGAACTTTTGATTACTTAACTTGTTCAGGGATTTTGGCGTACAAATTTGTCATAGTCGTCAAAATGAAATCAAATTTATGTAACCCTAATTTATGTAGTAAGTAGATAAACCTTTGTTGAGCCAAAAATATAGAAAGGTTCATATGACTTTCCTGTGTGTCCTATGTTGGATTTTTCTCTCTCCCCTATAAAGACTGAAACTTCTTTTAAAAAATTTAGAGTAGTACAATAGATTACATATACACCCTTCACCTGTGTTTGTCAGTTGTAAATATTTTGCTGTTTTTGTTTTACCTCACTGCCCACTTTCAGTTTTTGCAGAATTCTGTATAAGTTAAGTTATAGACAGCTTGATGGTTCATCTCTTAATATTTTAACATGTAGCTACTTAGGACAAGCACATTTTCCTGTATAAATAATCATGGTACCATAATTACTTCTAATACATTTAATATTGATCCAACATCTCTAATTTCTTACATTCAAATTTCCTTAATAATCCCCAAAATGTCCTTTTTCCCAATCTAGGATCAAATTAAAGATCATGAATTGCATTTGTTATTTCTCTGGTGTTCTTCAGTCTAGAAACCTTTCCCTATCGTTTTTTCCTTTCATGACTATATTTTAAAATTCTAAATTAACATCATTCTAATAATATGGAAACTACTAGGCACATGAGTAGAGCTAACATTCATTTATGTAACTGAGTAAATGAATTTTTAATTTTATCTAATTTTAAATTGTTACATGTGGCTAGTGTCCATCATATTTGGCAGTTCCAAGCTAGACTATTCCACAATCTGAATTTAACTGATTTTCTTATGTGTCCTCATTATTGGCAAGTTGATCATATAGTTAGACATTTCTTTTTTATTGTATATTTTTAGAGTATCATTTTGCAGTTATGTCATAAGTGCTAGTATAATAATATCTTGTCACAGGTAATATTGTATAAGAAAACACTTCAGTGCAGGTGTTTACTTTTTTTTTTTTTTTTTTTTTTCCTGCGGATCAAACCCAGTGCCCCATGTATGCTAAGCATAGCACTGTACTATTGAGCCACATCCTGAGCCCTAAAGCAAGTATTTACATGTGGTATTTTTGTGTGTGTGCCCCACAGTAAATCAAAATAAAAGTTATATTAAATGATTTACTCATTTAGTTAATGTTCACCATTAAGATATTAAAAGTATGATTGCAAGGTTGTCTTCATATGTAGGGTTTTAATCTTAGTGGTATGTAGGTAGATAAGGACAGTATTTAAAAGATTTTGCCAGGACTACCCTTTCAAGACAAATGTTCATAAAGTTCAGAATAATTTTACTACGGTAAAACTTTGCTCTGTAGCCTTCCTTTTCTTCTTACCATCTTTTTGAATTGGCTATGTTAGCCTGAGTAAAACATTTAATATAACATTTTGACCTTGAAAGCATTTAGGGTATTTGATGAATAAATAGGGGTTTATACAAGTGAATTACTATCATTTTGAGTTTTATTTAATCTATGAAAAATATTTTTTTTCAGTTTTTCAAAACTATATAGTGTATGTATATGTATAAATACACATTTATATGTATGTAGTCTTTCAAATACATATTCATACACACTCAGGCTCACAATATGAAGAAAGTCCTTTGTGATGGAAAGCTGAACAAGTGATTGATAATCTATACTACTTGGTAAACTTTAAAAGTAGTTCTTGTGGTAAGTGAAATGGATACATATCTAAAAAGGCATAGTTTACCAAAACCAGCTCCACTATTTAACAGAACACCTAAATAGACCAATTAGCATAGAGAAATAAAGGAAACAGTAAAATAGCTCTTCTATAAAGGCCCATATAACTTCACAAATGAATCCAAATCTTTAAAAATCAGGTAATCTGATGTTACAACTGTTTTTTAAGATGGTAAAGAGAAAACTTTCAAATTTCTTCTTGAAGTAAATATAATAACCCTGAATCTAGTAAAGTATATGCCAAAAAGAAAAGCCACAGATCAGCTTCAGTGATGAGTATTGTAAAAATTTTAAATGTTGGTAAACAAAAATCAAACTTTTAATCTATTAGTAGAATTTTAAAATAAAATGAACAAAATTGGGTTTATTTCAAGCATTCAACTCTTTGGTATTGTGGTGGAAATCTGAAAGTGTTGGTCAACATAATATCCATGAGACAGGAATATGGTGACTGACACCACAGGAACCAGGCAGCAGAATTCATTGTAGTAAGAGATCTACAGGCTTAATGACTATAGATTAAAGGATTTAAGAGACATTAACCAAAGATCATGTTTATACTTTTTGGAATCTATATCCTGAGTTTAAAACTTCAATTCTAGAATATTTTATAAACAGCCCAGGAAATTATAAAACTGATACTTAATACTAAAGTATTATTACGGGTTTAGAGGCGGTAATAATATTAAGGTGTGTATGTTTTTAAATAGTACTTATCTCTTAGAAATACTTATCTCTTCAGAAATACTGAAATGTTCATGAATGAAATGAAAAGATTTCTAGGATTTGCTTCAAAATAATTGGGAGGCCATGTAAGTTGTCGGGGCGGGGTAGGGGTGAAACAAGTTGCCATGAGTTGGTGATTTTTATAGCTGGAAATGATAGATATGTGAAGTTCATTATATTCTATTTCTATACATTGAAAATTTTCTATAATAAAAATATTATTAAGTCCCTATTTGTTACTTATTCTAAAGTTAACTTTTTATAGGTGTAGATTTAAAGAGTCCAGGGTTTAATAGGAAAATAGACTTTCTTTGGATCTCACAGTTATTTTAATTTGTATAATCTCTACTGTAAAGCAGTTATTTAAAAAGTGTAAGTCAATTATTTTACAATTCTAGTGTTAAAGACTTAGTTTCTGAGATCTTACTTAGTAGAAAACCCAGATTTGGCTTTAATAATTAATGGTAGCTCTCAATCAGAAATTCAAATAAAAAGACCATTATAAAAGCTTTAGTAACTATTTACAACAAATGTTTTCTTTAAGATTGCTTAGTCTAGAAAGAATCAGAGATTTAAAATTTTAACATATCTCTACCAAATGCAAATACGTTTTAAGTCTTGATTTTAATTTTTTTCAGATGGATTTAATGCCTTTTATTAACAAGGCTGGTTGTGAATGTCTCAATGAAAGCGATGAACATGGTTTTGACAACTGTTTACGAAAAGACATGACCTTCTTGGAATCTGACTGTGATGAACAGGTAATTGCTTGACTGAAGGTATAGGGATTATCACTGTTTATCCCTACTATTTATTTCTTTATCATGTTCCCATCTCATGGTTCATATCTCTCTCTCTCTCTCTCTCTCTCTCTCTCTCTCTCTCTCTCTCCAGATGATCAGTTCTTCCTTTCCTTTTTATAGCTTTTAGTTTCTTTGACTCTGATCCTTTGACCATCCAGATGCACTTTTTTCTTCTGTATAAGCTGCCAGACTTATTAAGAAAAATTGGAGAACTCGTGGATTGCTCCCACTGTTCGTTGGGACATCACCACTCTTTCGTCCTTTTTTTAATCCTTCATTTCCCTTCTATACATTTTTCCCACCCAGATGAGTTTGTGTCTGAGGAATAGAGATTAATTAGATGAACACTCCCTATGTGGCTAGCTCCTCATTTCCACATATAAACCTGTACTGGTTTTTTTCTTTGCTTCCCTGCAACAACCTGGTCCAGAAGAAGTAGGACACAACAACTTTCATTGGGCCATTTTTTAACTTCACCTGGGTATTATTTTCTTTACTTTCTATTCCATTGTCTCTGATTTGTCCTCATTCTAGTTCATCTTGTATATGCTCACAAAAGTTATTTTTTTGAAGTACAGATCTGCATATTTCTCTGTGTTTAAAGTATTACATGATTGTTCACTGGCTTCAAGAAGATATCTTGCTGGTTTAATGTGTTTCTGGCTTTTTGGTCTCTTATCCTTCTTTCATTTGTAGCTCAGTTCTCTAAACATGTAATGCTTTCTATTTTTTGATATATTATTATGAATAAAATTTAAAAAGTGTTGGTATAACCAAAGGAATTGGCCTAGTCATTTTCTTAGACCACAAAATGATTCTGAAATTATAAATCCAAATCTTAAATATAAACCTTTCGTTAACAAGGGACACCTTATTATAGCTTTGAGAGTGTCATTCATATTTTGTTCCTTGTGAATGGTACAATAACATGATATATATTAGCAGGACTGCCTACAGCCTCCCTGAAATCTTTCTTACAGGTTAGAAACATAGGTACTTATGTCCAAAACAATTATGGCTGGAAAGAGTGTTGAATGAATGACTCACACGTTCTGAGACATAGGCATCCTGGCAGTGTTTTGTACCCTAGTTCTCTTATGTGGCCCTCCAGATTTAGTTAAATAACTTTAAGATGGAGGTTTCAAGGTATGCTGTTGAGCTATAGAAGTTTTGTTCTGGGGAATGGACTCAGGGTCTCATGCATGCCAAGTACATGCCCTAGTCCTTGAGCCCTATTCTTTCTTTTGAGTTTGGGGTAGGAGTCCATATAAGGGCTAGTTTCTCTGTGTAATCTATTCATTGCCTCTAAATTATCATCCCATAAAAGCTGTATATTACATATTAACATGTGTAGTTTAAATTTTATTTTAATTTGGGGGTGGATTTTGTTTGATTTGTTGGGAAGTAAATTGCCTGCCAGTTTTTAGTTTACAAGATCATAGGTTCTAATGCATAATTTTAGTAAATTTACGTCATTAATTTTTTTTCACCATTCACTTACATAAATAATTTATGGTGGTATTTCTCAAATGTCAATCTAATCAAGTTTCTTTCAACTTACTGATTTTCCATATTGCAGAGGTTTTGTTAGATGAACTTGGTGTTTTCTGTGTCTGTTATTTTTATTCTGCTTAGGTATTTTGTGTATTCAAGGTGTTCAAGAGCCCTTTTATAATGAAACTATTTTCCCCACAGCTACTTATTACTGTGGCATTCAATCAACCTGTTAAACTTTATTCCATGAAATTTCAAGGGCCAGATAATGGTGAGTAAAGGACAGCTTTTCTTCAAATTAACCTGCTTTCCTAGACTTGTTAGCACATATTTAAAACTTTTTATTACATTGAGATAGATATTCCTTGTCTTGGGAAAGAGTGGAATTGTTTTTGGAAGAATAGAAATGAATAGACAAAAAATGTGGAATTATTAGGGATTGGAATTATAAATAAATAGAACTTTTATTTCTAAACTTTTATTTTAAAATTTGTTTCCTGTTAGTGTACAAACTACTGAACCCTTCTTCCCAACTTTATATTCTTAGCAGCTGTTTTTTAGAGTCAAAACTAGATGAGATTGATTTTAAACTCTTCCTGAAATTTGGCTTCAGATCTTCCTATTTGTGCCCTGTCAGTAGTGTCTGTGTACGTTGACGTAGTTGTATAGACTTGCTGTTTCACTTTTGTAAAATAAAGCATTTTCCTTGCCCACTCTTTCCTTTTTTTTTTCTATTACTGATTTTTTTTTTTTTTTTTTTGAGTTGGGGAGGGGAAAACCTAGGGAAATGGGGATCTAAGGTTGGTTGGTTGATTTGTTTACTTGATTGGGAGAAATAGCCAAGGCCCCCATTTATTAGGTAGCATTTCCTTATCATGTATTATTCTAAATTTTCAAATGTTAATAATTTGTCATTTGTAAAATTATACTTTTATTATGAATATTTATATAAGTATATATTGTAGAAATGTATCTTAATATTCCTTAGTTGGTCACAAAATATGGACCTTAAGTTGTACCCTGAAGTTAAAAAGGTTAAGACCCACTTGTGATCTTACTATGAGCATATTCCAAATCTAGTCCTTAAGGTGGAATTTGACAGTTTTTATGATTCATTCCCTTTTGGCTAAATGGTGTCACTTGATAATACTTTACTCCTAAATGACAAAATGTATCACTTGTTGGTAACTCAAGACCTACCTCAAATGCTGTTTCTTTTATGAAGATTTGTTAACCTGCATATACTGTCAGAATCCATTGCTACCTTCCTTATACCTCCTCATTAGTGCTATTACTTTTATCATAGCATGTCTTTTGTAGTTAAGGACACTGATTTGTATGTGTACACATATATGCACATTCATGTGTGTATTTTAATCTTATATCCCTAATATTTACTGTAGTAGTGCTAGCTGTGCCAAAAAGGTACCAGTAAATATGTATTAGGGAGGGAGGGATTGTCAAAATACTCAGACTTATATAACTCGTGATGGTGGAGTTCTAATAAATGTATATGTGGGTATGTGCATAGATGCATGTGCCCGTTTGTGTGTGTGTGTGTCTATGTATATTGTGAGTATACTGATAAAAGAAAGTATAGTATGTTCATAGTTTTTAGCATTTCACTTTATTCTACCATTTTATAGGTCAGGGTCCTAAATATGTAAAAATTTTTATCAACCTACCCCGATCTATGGATTTTGAAGAGGCAGAAAGAAGTGAACCAACTCAAGCTCTGGAACTGACAGAGGATGATATCAAAGAAGATGGCATTGTTCCACTTCGTTATGTTAAGTTTCAGAATGTTAACAGTGTAACTGTAAGTAGTATTTCATTGAGATATATTTAATGGGTTTGTGGTAACAATGCTAGATGATTTAAATGATCCTTTAAAGTAGTGTTTGTCCAGCAATTTGAAATGAGTAAAAATGGGTTAATAAAGTTTCTTCTTTTTAATGTAACTATGTAACCTAAAGAGGAAGGACAGGTTGAGTTTTAAATATTTGTGGGTTTGTTAGTTTAGTTATGTGTGCACATATATATCAACTTCTGTTAAAAAGTTTATTCTACAACATTTATACTTAAATTTGTGCTTTATCTTTCTTAACCTGGTAATGAGTTATAATATAATTCTAGAATCCTATTTACTTTTCTAGAATACAGAATTTTAATAGTGTGGTGGTCATGGTATCAGTAAAAATAACTTTTTTGGGTTTTTTTGAGTGGGGGTACTGGGAATTGAACACAGGATACTTTACCACTGAGCCATATCCTTTATATTTTTAATTTTGAGACACAGTCTTGCTAAGCTGCCCAGGCTGACCTCAAACTTGCAATCAATCCTCCTGCCTCAACCTCTCAAGTTGCTGGAATTACAGGTGTGCACCACTCTCTGTCTAAAAATATCGTTTTGAAAACATTATCTTACATTTTATAAAATGACCTAAGGTATAGCTGAATATTATATAGTACCCGAGATAATTTTAAGTGATATATTCTAAATGTTGATTTTAAAGAACATGCATGCCTGTTACAAAAGTTCAGATGCTTTTTAGCAGTTGTTAATTGCTTTTGAGAATTTATTATTAAAACCCACCACATTCACTTTCACCAGTCCCTCCCCATCTTTCAGAGGAGAGGAGGTTAGAAAAGAAAGCAGAAGGATAGTAGAAAAAGAAAGAAACCAGCACAAGGTCATTGAGAACTAGGCATACCATTTATGATAAATTTCTGACAAATTTATTAGTCTGGTATGCCTAGATTTAATGGATTAATTCTGTTCTGGTTCATTGGAAGAATGCTTATAGTTTTTTGCTTTTCTGTATCTTCTACTTTGTGGGAACACTTGTTCCTTCCCTCTGTGAGATGCAATAACAAGGTGTCAACTTGGAGGTATAGACTAGGTCCTCACTAGACACCAAAGCTGTTAGTATCTTGATTTTGGATTTTCCTGCCTCTGTAACTGTGAGCATTAAGCATGTGTTCTTTATAAATTACCCAGTGTTTTGTTATAGCAGCAAGAAATGACTAGACAATCCCCCTCTTCATCCTTTTCTCAAATTTCATTGGCTCACTTGCCGATACTTAAACCAAACTCTGCAAAAGTTAGACTGTAGTGGCATAGTAGCACAGGCCTGTAATCCTGGCAACTCTGGAGGCTGAGGCAGAAGGATGGCAAGTACAAGATCTTTAACAATTTAGCAAGACACTGTCTCAAAATTAAAAGGACTAGCACCTTGGGTTCACTTTTTAAGAAGAATGCTCTAGTATGATTTTTTTTTTAAGAGAGAGTGAGAGTGAGAGTGAGAGTGAGAGAGAGAGAGAGAGAGAGAGAGAGATTTTAATATTTATTTTTTAGTTCTCGGCAGACACAACATCTTTGTTGGTATGTGGTGCTGAGGATCGAACCCAGGTCGCACGCATGCCAGGCGAGCGCGCTACCGCTTGAGCCACATCCCCAGCCCTGATTTTTTTTTTTAAAGAGAGAAAGAGAGAATTTTTAATATTTTAGTTTTCGGTGGACACACATCTTACATCTTTATTTTATTTTTATGGGGTGCTGAGGATCGAACCCAGCGCCCTGCGCATGCCAGGTGAGCGCACTACCGCTTGAGCCACATCCCCAGCCCCAAGTATGAATTTTTTTAAGCATGTTTTTAAAAAGTTTTACAGTTTACAAAGTCATAATGTGAAGACATGATCAAGCAGAGCAATAGCAGGGGGGAGGAGGTATTTGTTTATTGGAAAAAGTCCTTTGACTCAGAGATTCTGGAGTAATCGGTCATTGGGAGTCACTGAAGATAGTTATCTTGTAATAGGTTCAAGACTTTTTATGTACTCTCTTAATCAAAATTTTAATGACTTAAATGAAGACACAAAAGACATGCCTACCACTTTTTTTTTGATGAAACTGGAATCAAAGTAATAGTTTTGATTGGAGTCTAATCAAAGAAAAGCAGATGAATTTTAAAAGCAAGAAATAATTGTGCTATATTCAAAGACCAAATACATTATGTGTAAATAAGCTGTGTACTGCTAATAGTCTTTAAATTGATGGTAAACTCAGTTTGAAATCAATCTATGTTTGCCTATAAAAACAACAGTAAAATCCAGCAAATGAGTACTATCATGGAATGAAAGAAATATGTCATCCAGATCAAGAAAGGCAGTATTTTCAAGTAGACAGTATCCAGAGTATTGTGTTTTAAAGATGGGGCAAGTAGGGCTGGGAATGTAGTATAGTGACAGAGTGTTTACCTGGAATGTGTGAGGACCCTGAGTTTAATCTTCAGTACTACAGAAACAAAAACATGCTGAGCAGAGTTTTAAAATGCAAAATGTGAAGCTTAAAAGTATGGAGGGCATAGTATAGTTTTAGGAGCTGATTTCCAATACTATTTTTTCTTTTAATATTCTAGGAATAGAATGGATGCATGAATATCACAAAGAATATAACTGCAGAATTTTCCTCAGTGACAAACCATGATTTTAATAAAATAATCAACAGCAGTCTATCCTATTATAATCATGAATCTCATACTCTTTCAACATTCTCTGTAAAGAATTTAATTATGACTACTCCATACCATCACACTAAATTACCATGAAATTGTGTATGTGGGTGTCTTGCCATGATACCCCTGGAGAAGGTGAGAATAGCAGAGCAAACAATGGAATTAACAGACCTTTAGGAGTATTCGTTTAAATGTTATGTAATTTAGATTAATCTTTAAAAAGAATGGAGGGTACTTTTATTAATAATATAAGGAAACCTATTAAACCTAAAGCATTTTTATCAAAAAAAGATTATAATTATAAGTGTGATAATTTTTTTGTTAATTTTTGGCAGATATTTGTTCAGTCTAATCAGGGTGAAGAAGAAACAACAAGAATTTCGTATTTTACTTTTATTGGTACTCCAGTCCAGGCAACAAATATGAATGACTTCAAACGAGTAAGTTTGTTTAAATGTAATTAGAAGAATATAGTTTTATAGGAATAATTTCATATTTATCAGTAGTCATACTTTTTTGACCATAAAGACCCAAAATCGTATTTCCTGGAATTTCATAAGGTTAAAGTAGAACAGTTTAATCACATTTTGAAATATCCATCTAAAAGGATTGTAGCAGCACAGAAGATGTTAAGTGTCACAGTGTTACTTGCGGCTGTTATCTGGCAGCCACACTAGGACATGAGAAAAAGAGTTGTCCTAGGGCTGTGCATTCCTAAAGAATGAGGTGTGTTGGGGAATTGGAGCTGTAATGTTTTGTGGGGGGTATCTGCTTATCTGATTTTAATTCAGGTACAGAAGAAGTAATTGAATTATGTAATATTGCATGGTCTTATAATAAAATCATTGTTTTTACAAAACTGAAAACCTCTGCAGTAGATATCATAACTGGTCTTTTTTTTTTTTAACTACTCTCTTTCTTTCTTATAACTTATTAACTTTTGGAAGCTATCGGGACAATTATACAATTATGTACATAGATCTGTCATGTGTGGATTTATAATATATGTATAATACCAGATCAGAAGCAGCAGAGATTAAACATCTACATTTTTACTATAAGAGAAATGTTTTCCTGGGGAAATGTATGAGCAACAAAGACGTTTGGGCTTCCTGTTTTGCTGCTTTGCCTATTTGAGTTAAATGCTATTGGACTTGCTTTAACTGTGACTTGCATAGTTTTTCATTAGCTTTGTTCTTTTCTGCAGCCTATTACAGTAAGCATTATTTTTCCTACCATTAATTTGGATCTAGTTTCCTCTTTTTCACCTCTGCTCATGTATTTGGCTTCCATTTTTTTCTCCTATAAATAGTTACCGTTCTGTCTTCTTGCCAGCTTGCCATTAATTAAAGTTTTTCTGATTTGCATTAATCATTGTTTATCTAAGTATCTAACTCTGCCTTTTTGTTTTATATACTTCCTCATATCACTTCTAGCCTAGTCTTTTCTCTTTTTTGACTGCCAAACTTCCCTTTTGAGGGCTGTCATTAGTTAGCACAGGGATTGGATTTCTTTTGCTTGAGAGTATTTGTGTTTGTAACAGTCATTGGTCAATTTAACCTTTTTGATATTGTTTAAATTACTGTAGAATAAAACTAAAGTTGTTATAAAGTTGTAGAGTAGCAGTTCTCAAACTTTTTGGTTTCAGATTTCCCTTTAAGCCATGAAATATGATCAAAGACCCAAGAACTTTTGTTTATATAGGCAGTATTTTTATCTGTTAAAAGTTAAAACTGGGGGGCTGGAGATGTGGCTCAGCGGTAGCGCGCTCGCCTGGCATGCGTGCGGCCCGGGTTCGATCCTCAGCACCACATACCAACAAAGATGTTGTGTCCGCCGAGAACTAAAAAATAAATATTAAAAAAAAAAAAATTCTCTCTAAAAGTTAAAACTGGGAACTTAAAAAATATTTATTTCTAACTAATAAACTCATCATATTAATTAAATATTATATTTTAATTCAAATGAATATATTTTTCCAAAAGAAAACCAAATTTAATAATAAGAAGGAGCATTTTGTAATTTATTTTTGATTTCTTCACTGTCTACCCTCCTAATAGAGTTTTCTTATTCTCATGTCTGCTTCTGCATTCAGTCTTTTGTAACCCTTGGAAACCTCTTCTGTACCCTTGTGAGAATGAGAATTAAAAATGCAAATAACTGTTTAGCCTTATTCTGAAAGTAGTTTTGACCTCACAGACTTTCTAAAAGAGTATCAGGGACCCCAGGCTGGGTGGGCCACATTTTGATAACTGGTATGAGAGTAATTTGAATACTCTTAGGTTTCTCCTTCATAGATATTCTGCACTTCTTAGCTCTTTCCTTTTAAAATCTGATGAATGTAGAGTGGTTTTTCTTAATTCTTAATATTATATTACATTTCCTTGTAATAGTTTCTGGATGAGATTTGTTCTGCATATAGTCATTCATTGTCTTGTAGGGTTATTCCTCAAAAGTAAGCTAGTATTTCATTGTTTTTATATTATATGAAGCCACAACTTCAATGAAGTAAAAAATTAGAGAGTTTAAAGTTTAATTGAAATCGGTCTATTTGGTCCTTGTATGGAGATGCTTATTAAAAATTATAAATGAGTTTGGGTTTCAGTGAAGGAAATAATACGCAGTTTAGTACTTTTTGACCCTGTAGTACTATGCTAGTTCAATCATGATTCCTGTCTACACAGAGATTATCTTCTTGTAGGATAATTCAGACATATGGAAAATTAATCAAAATTTTATTCAAGGGTCTCTTCCTCCATAAAATATTCTCAGATGTTTTTAGTCTCCTGATGTATTTTTCTTCCAAACAATCACTGAGAAAGTGTGAAAATACTTTATGAAGAAAGAAGGATTTGAAATAAAGTTCAGAAATAGAATTTGGGTGGAGAAGATAGTAATGGGCATTTAAGAGTGAAAAAGTAGAGAATTGGACATGAAAATAGGAAGGTGCAGGAGTCATTCAAGGACAAGTCAAGTATGACTCTTCTTTCCCTTTACTTTTCAGTCAGTCTGAAATTAAAAGAGATTATGCATTATAATTAAAATTTAAAATAGATTTGGCATGTATTTTATAGGCACAGGGAAGAAAGTTTTGATATCCTCTTTGTAGTGAAAAAACTACACAAAATGGTTTAATGAATGATAAAGAAGTATTTAGCATTTTCAGTTTACATTTTTATGTATGTGAGTTATTTGTAGATAATTTTAGTTTTCAGAGAAATGTCACTGATGTTCCCCTTATGTCACTAAGATGACAGAAGCTAAGGTAATGCTGATGAATCTCGGATGTGGATAGAAATCTTAGACTACCTTGCATGCTATCACAACTTTATGAGGTTATACATTTAAGATATATAGACTAGAGTACATCTTCCACTTGTCTGCTTTAGGCTTTTAAAGGCATCATACACAAAATATGATATATACTTTGGCTATTTGTTGTAAATGTGTCTTTTGTGTTGCAGCATGAAAAGCTTTCCATTTTAATTGGAAGTAGATGTTTTCTTTGCTAAAATAAGCTCTTTACACAGATTGCTTTATTTTAATATTAAAATATAAGTGTATAAAAACGAGAAAATTGTAGAGGCTTCTGCTTCTTCAGAATTGAGGCGCATGTGAAAAGCTGAGCAGATTTTTATCACTGTAATAAAAATAGAATTTTCTAAACTGGCCATTCACCATATCAGCTATATTTGTAACATTTCTATCTGTTTATTTTTCAGCTTTTTTAATCCAACTCAAATGAACTAAAACCAGAAGATTTTTTAAAAATGAAGTAATATACAGATTGACCTTGTCTCACTCTACTCCCCTCCTTGCTTCTCTGCTCATCTAGCACCTACCCGCTCTCACCCTTCCCATATTCTCTCCATTGCTGCTGCAAGATTTCTACAGCTTCTGTCATCTGGATCAGCCTTCTTGTTACCTAGATTTCCTCAACCATCTCTTCCTTCAAATCTCATCCTAGCCATGTTTCTGAATTGGCCTTTTTGTTTTGGGCTTGCAACTAGGAGCTTTAATTTAATTACCATACTGTGTTGCTCACTGAACTTTTTGTTTTTGCTTTCTACTGTTTCATTTTTAATTTTGTTCTTCATTTTGAGAAGTAATATTGAAATAAAACTAAAGTTATAAATGTTTTTAGATTAAATTAGTTGGATAATGTTTTAATCTATTTTAAATTTTTTAAGCTTTATTTTTAAAGAACCACTTAAATATAAATTCTGTTATACTTGAGCTAGTATATCAACGCTTTAGTTGAGAATAATAGCTTTTCTTTTCTCATTGGAACATTGGCCCCAAAGTCTTTTTGTTGGTTGATTGTGATAATGATCCTCTGTTTATGCCCACCTAAGTGAGCTCAAGGCCAGTAGAAGGACTTATGGACTGAATGATAGGTGGGGCTAAAATATTAACATAGAAGACCAGTGGATTCTTTACTGAATAAATGTCTTTGACACCTAATTTTGATGTACCTAGACTTTTGTTTGAGGTTTAATATAGACTTAAGAATAATAAAAGAGCTTTATATTTGGGGTAAAAATCCATATTGGAATGCTGAATTTTTTCTTTTTTACAGAGAATACATATTGGCAAGTTGAGAGTTATCAACCTGTGAAACAGTATGCAGATTTGCGTCCTCAACTGTATCACATCACCTGAATTTTTAATTTTTAATATTAGTTGTTTTTGTTTTCTTTTGCTTAATCTAATAGCTCAGTGTTTGCATTTCCCAAATAATACAATGATCAATAATGCTTTCAGTGTTTATCAGCTTAAATTCATTTATGATACAGATAGTATCATCTCCCCTTCCTTCTAGTGTTAGTGTCTCTTTAATCCTAGTTTTCTTACTCTTATCTACATTCGTTTATGACACTATCTTTTTAATCATATTTCTGGCTTGTTGAGCTTTTCTAACCTTTTTTTTTTCAATCAGAGAAAATTCCTTAAAATAATAAGACTGCTTTTTTTTTAGACTGACTACATTAACAGCATTATGTGATTGGGAATTCAGTGGAAAGAATTTTAAAATCTTCTCTTGAAAGACATTGACCCAGCTATTTTGTTTTAGATCAGACATGTATTGATGACCTTTATGAGTTTTGCTTTGTATATATACTATGACTTGGAACAGACTCAATTTAAAATATGAAAATTACATATATAAATGTAATAAGGTCTTTTTCTATACAAACATAACATGTAATATCTGGCAAGTGGGTTTCTTTAAAGGCATATCGTCTGTGAGAATATATTAATTAATGATAAACTCTACATTTGAGGTAAATTACTATTAGAACCTAGAACTCTACCACAGAGAATTTGTTTTCTAGAATGGTTGGTAGGCAAGTTTTTTCTTTACATTTTTATGATGCTAAATTTATACCAATCAGGACATGTTTTAAAACCCACAATAGAAGAGTTTTCTAATCATTGACAGACACAAAGTTTATTCTTTGTTTTGTTATAGTATTTTGTAGCAACCAAGATGTGTGTGTGTGTGTTTGATTTTTGAAACTGGGAAAAAGTAGTCATTTTTAATCTGTTTTCATTGCATGTCTCATATTGAAGGAAAAGTCTAGAAACCTGTCATCTTGGGCATGAAGACATGAATTTAGCTACTCTTTTAATTTTAGATTATTTTGTGATCGACATTTGATTTCTAATTGCCTAAAAATAGTATGCCAAATGTGTTTTACTCATATAGCATCATCTTTTTTTATTAACTTCTCTAAACTGTCAACCTTGTTTGAGTAAATTATATTACTTTTTCTTAAAACAGGGTGGGAAACCAAAAATAGCCTGCATGTTTTTCATTTTTAATTCCTTGTGGCCTGGGGAAGGGGTGTCACAGTTTGCTTCCACAGTGAAAGTACACTGCATGCACAGAAATTCAAGAATAAAAATTAATACCAGGTGCAAAAATACCTACCACATCAGTATTTTTGAAAAATACCCACATATTTCTAAATCAGTAAGTTACAAATTTGAATTTTTTATTTTTGTTTTTCTAGGTAGTGGGCAAAAAAGGAGAAAGCCACTAAGGTACAAAAGATACTGGAAGACCTATTGCAATCAGATTTGCAGCTCCTGGATAATTGCTTGATTCTCTCCAGAGACTGTCAATGTTTCATTCATTGCCATTACCAATAAATCATTGCTTTTGTTGAGATGGTATCACTAGTCTTTCTGTTGTAATCTTGATACATGCAATTGTAAATAAAAGTCACTACTTTTGCCAAGCTTAAATTTTGTCAGTCTATATAAGTATTTCTTCTTTCCTTTTATTTTAAAATTAGCCAGCTTCTGATTTTAGAAGAGATTTAAATGTTTGGTAGCATATTGACTGAAGCCTAATTTCTCTTTTTAGAGCATCAAAACTGTTGTAGGGAATCAAGGAGTACAGGTATACACATGCACATAGAGCACTCAGTTTTGAGAATGGACTTGGAATAGCTAACCATGTTCAAATGAGTATTGTCTCCTGTTTTCTTTAAAAGATATTTGGGTATAAACTTTAAATTTTGATACTCATTTTCTGTAGTAATAAAGGAATGTTAAATTCAGACAGCTGGGAAAAATACAGTACAGTATTTGAAACAATAGGAATTCTTTGTAAACCAGTAATTATCCGAACTACTAAAACATGCAACATAGGTATATAGACAACATGATTTAAGGTTGGAAATGAGTTGGCCAAAACTTTGTGTTTAAAAGATCTTTAACAAAAGGTTGGTTAAATATAGCATCTGTTATTTGTTATTTTTTTAATCTTAAAATTGTAATCTGGAAAATAGTGATAAATTTAATTTTTAAGTAAGTATTTTTAAAATTTAATGTTAAGAATACCAAGACATAAAGTGTGATTCAGCTAATGCATTTGAAGACAGTCTTGTCTAAAAGTATGGTAGAGATGCTGTTTGCCCTTGGGAGGCTAACGTTTATATATGATTATGAAAAATTATGTGGAAGTTTTAATGTTGAAGTGGTCACTTTCTGAAGCCCAAGTGTTACTAGTTAATGTTCAGTTTATTTGTATGAGAGTACAGTACCTGGTGGTGTGGTGATGTCTGTAGTTTATGTATTTTACAGTTTTGTTGCCTTGGGTCAAGTGGAGGCAAAAAGGCAAAAAATAAAAGTTTATATCACTCCTAATATAGACCATCTCAGATTAATCACGCCTGAAATTAGAGATAAGGATTTTGTTTTACATTTTTGTATACTTAACCTTTTTGGGTAATTGTTAAAGTGCCTCATCTTAAGTATCACTGACCTCATCCTATTTATACTTAACAGTTTAAAAACCCATAAAAATGATTTCATATTTGTAAAGGATTGGGCATCAGGTTTATATTGTTTATGTGACTTTTCTATAACTCAGTTGGTTGCAATATACAGACATTCCATAATAATTCAAATTGTAAATAGTGAAAATGTTTATAGGTAACTGTAATGTGTTTCACTTATGGGAAGTTTTACTATTACAAATAAACATGCTTAACTGACCTTATTTAAAATATCAAGATGAAATGCTGTTTTCTCCTAAAATAGTATATTTATATATGTGTATAACATTTATAAATAACTGAATTTTCTAGATGAATAAACGTTTGAGACAAAGGTACCCCTCATTTCAACCAAAGCTATCAATTACATAGTACTTTCTAGAAAACCAATATTGTTTATTGCTTGTTTTGTCACATATAAAAATGAGTATTTTGTTTGCATACCTTGTTATATTTTACATTGGGGTACACCTCTGATTGAGAAGCACCAGTGAAATACCCTGTCCAACAGAAGCAAAAGTGAAGTATTGCAGTACAAAGTTCATCAGCAGATGGCTAAGGACAGGATACCATACTTTATGTCGGTGATAAGTCTTTATAATCCATTTTGGCCCTCTTTGTCATTAAACCTCAAGTTGTTGCCAGTCTCAATGTAGTATTAGAGACAAGCACTTAGCAATTCATTAGTAGTTAATAAGTGAGTTGAAAACTCTGCCATCCTTGTCCTAATATTTGAGGACCAAGTTTTTGCAGTGTTTGCAGGAATGGTTGTTAATGTACATTTGGCTACAGTCTTTTATTTATGGCTGTCATAAATAAAGACAGAGTCTTCCCATGTTTCTTTTAATCTCTAAAATATTTAATACTGTAATAACAGTAAAGTGCCAGGGCTGATTAAGTTAGTTATATTCTCTCTTGTAAAATTTCAAAAAATGACATTTTGGGCTTACATATATGGCTTATATTGATATTTATATAGATGAGTTCAGTAGGTTAATTCTTATGAAGGTAATTATTTTTTGTAATTGGTCATTTCTAATTTTAAATAATTTTTTAAGACAAGTAATTTGTACTAGAAAATTAAGTGAACCACTGAAGAAATTTAACAGGCATATTGAATTCATTTAGCCTTTAATTCTTCATTATTAGAGGTGTAGTAATGCATTCTGCAAAATTTTCTAAACACAAGTTACCTGTGCTTTATGATGTAAATGTAGCATGTTTGGTAGGTAGATAAGTTTAAAAATACTGGCCATTCCCTGGTTATGCCCATATTGCCTAAAGAGCAATCTTGATATCATTTTAAGCATGCTTTTAAATTTAAATTTGTTTATTTTTAGATAAGTTTTTTTATATGCCCAGCACCATAGGGATATGTGGACATACTGGATATTTTATAGGTTATTAAGATCACTTTTAAACTTTATGGATTATGTAAAATCATTAATTGAAAAATGTGACTAAATCAGATAATTTTGTAAGATAAAAGAGATAACCAGAATTTGGATATGTTACTGAAATTGTACACAACTTGGGTAATATTAAAGTCTTACAATATACAAACTTAAAACTGCTAGATTATTTCTCCTTCCTCTATACTTGCTATGCTTCTCTATGGGAGGAGGAAATTCAGTTACGTAGGAGTTACTGCTCCAGGATTATTTGTGAAAACATTGTTTCTTGGTTTATACTTGGACATGTGTTTGGAGAAACTGGCTCATTATGCTACTCAGGAGCAAATCTCTGAAGTTTGAATCTCTTCCTGCACTAGTTAACTGCCTCATGAGCAAGTAATCTTCAGAGCTTGAATTGCCTTTTGTGTGAAAATAGAAACATTTACCTCTTAGGCTTGTTTTGAAGATTAAATGCACCTTACTTTGTATCTTGGAAAATAGTAATCTTCTATACCCTGACTTCTTGTCTCAATGCCATTGTCTTTAGACTATCGTTTTTTTGCTTAGCATACAGCAATAGGCTCCTGATTGTCTCCTGGCTTCTGACTTGGTCTTTCTCATGTATCTTCCGTATGATTGCTGGTTATCTTTCCTTTACATGGTTTTCAAAATGATCCCTCTGCCAGCCTCTGTTTAACACTCATTTCCTCTGTAGGCTGCATCCCATTTTCAATTACTGGAATGTACCCTGGTATCTTATGCCTTCCTCTGTCCTAACTTGTCCATCTGACAAATTACTACTAATCTACAAGACTCAGTCCAAGCAAAATAGACACAGCAAACACTCAACAACCGTGTGCACATCTTCTGCTGTCAAAGCACCATCCAGTGATACCATCTTGGTTTTTATCCAACAACTTAACAATCATTTGTTAGTCTTATTTGTCCTATTAGACTATGAACAGTAATACAAGGATTTTGTGCCTAATACCAAACTGGTTTCTTTGATCTCTGTTATTGTTAGTGTTGAACACATTTTCAGGAGGAAATTGCTTGAGATGCTTGCAGTTAAGCAAGGTAAGGAAGAGAATTTAGCCAAAGAAAGGAAAAGTGTGTGGTGTGTTCATAAATTGAGAATTAGGTGTAAAATATTTAAGGAGTTGAGGAAAAAGATGAAGCTGGCAGGCGAGTAGAAACCATGATATGAGGCTCTTCTTGCCATGTGAAAGAGATTGGACTATTCTTAATTTATTGGGGGTGAGGTGGGGTCGACAAGGATAGTTTCAAAGTTTCTTATTTGTACAAATGAGTGGAGAAATAATTCTTAGGGGAAGCAACAAAGTTTGGAGGGGAAGATGAACATGGTTTTGGATATAAGGTCTTGGGCAGTGTGTAAAACACATTTTTGGCCTTCAGTGGAGATGTCTAGTAGGCACACAGGCAAAAATGATTTGGGGCTAGATGTAGGGAACTGAGTTATTTGGAGATACAGTGGGAATATGAATGGAAGCTTCCAGAGAGGGTTTTTTAGGGGGCAGAATGAACTGAAGGAGCCCACATTAGGGAATACTGTGGAACAGTAAGGTAGAGGAAGAATGAGATGGTAGTGATGAGGAAATAATAGCCCTCATATCAGAAATGAAGAACATTGAAATGATCAGGGATGTGCACTTGTCAGCCCATTAAATTGTGAAAACAATCGTGTGTTTATGAGAACCATTGATTGTATTAATAATCTTTGGGTTGAAGGAATTGTCAGCAGATAGAATGATTCTGAAACCCTTCCAGCAAAGAATTTTGGAAGTTTTAATAGTCTACAAATTGAACAGTTTTACAGGACAATTAGCAAGGCTTGGAGATTGATGGCAACATTCCATAAGAAAATGTAAAACACTGCTTTGAAGATTTAATTTTAAGCCTTTAGTTTTATTATCAGATTTTGTTTTCCTCCTATTTTGTTTATGATCATAACTTTTATTCTGTCATTCTAGAACATTTTTTTCAAGACTGCTTTGGCTCTCTTAAATGATACTTTCACAAAGAATTTCTTCTGTCAGAGTCCTAGATGTGCCATTTATTTTCTTTAGTAATAAACTTTATAGGACAGCATCAAATGCCTAAGTTAAAAAAAAAAAAAAAAAGCCCTACTCTTTAGAGGTTTTGAGTAACGAGAAACTTCATCTTCCAGTGACCAAGAATAATAGACACATTACCACCGTTTCATTTCTCTGACCACTGGATCCTATCAAAGGGGTCGACACATTGATAGCATAAGGATGGTGCACCATGGATTTGACCAGGTGACTTTTTTGTTTAAAAATGAATATATAACTCAAAATGCACAGTGTCAGGGCGCCTGGGCACAAAATCAGGCCGAATGGAACCACTGGGATAGACTTGTGCAGAACTGATTAGGTGTCCATTGAAATGTCTCCTCTTTTTTTATTATTATAATTTGTTATATATGACAGCAGAATGCCTTACAGATCATATTACAATTATAGAGCACAATTTTTCACATCTCTGGTTGTACACAAAGTATATTCACACCATTTGTGTCTTCATACATGGACTTAGGGTAATGATGTCCGTCTCATTCCACCATCTTTCCTACTCCCATTCTTCCTCCCACTCCTCCTCCCTTCCCTTCCCACCTTTTGCCCTATCTAGAATTCCTCTAATCCTCCCTGGCTCCCCCTCCCCAGCCCACTATGAATCAGCCTTCTTTTATCGGAAAAAAGAAATGTCTCCTCTTTTGTTGTCTCTTCGAATCTAGCAATGCCAAGGGGTAGACATTAGGGTGTTTACATTTTTATTTTTTTAACTTGAAGATTTTTTTTTCCTTTAATTTAAAATTTATTTATTTTTTCTCTCAGTGCTGAATATTAAACCCAGGACCTCACATGAGCTAGACAAGCATTCTACCAACAAGCTACATCCCACAAAACAAAACAAAACAAAAAAAAACCTTTTTTTTTTCTTTTTTTTGAGACAGGGTCTTGCTATGTTACCCAGGCTGGCTTTGAACTTGTGATCCTCCTGCCTCAGCCTCCCAGGCAGCTAGAATTATAAGTACCCAGCAACATTTTTTTAACCTACATTGTATGTATTTTTTTTTTGCTTTCTCTTACCAATCAAAATATGAAATCCATTGAATTTGGAAAATGCTAAAAATCTTTTTTCCAATGTATTCATTTTACAGAGTGCCCTAAAGCAATTGTTGTCAGGGTTCTTTTTAATATATGCCTGTCATATCAGGCATTAGTTATTTTTATGAACATACAATTTTATCGTAAAGAAAACAGGTGATTAATTTGATAGACTAGAATAGACCCCTTTAGATGGTTTACAAAACATTCTCTATAGCAGTTCTCACCTTAAAAAATATCTCAGATATGTTTAGAGAAAAACATCATCAATTGCCTTAGAATGGTATAAGCCCAAAGTGTGTGGTCTTGATAAACAGTATGTGTGCCCATGTATAAGGTTTAAATACAGTATAATAAAAAAACAATTGAGGAACAGTAAAGGTTCTCAGCCTGATAGAGGAATTTTACAAAACTCACAGCTAATATCATACTTAATTTGAAAAATTGGATACTTGCCCCCCTCAAAGAACTCCGCTCTCACCACTTCAACATTGTACAGGAAGTTTCAGTCAGGTTAATAAGCCAAGAAAATAAAGTAGATTGGAAGTGAAAGTACATTCACAGAAGTTGTGATCTCAAATGCAGACTATCCTAAAGGAATCTAACAAACTATTAGAACTAGTAAAAAAAAGTTCAGCAGGATAAAAAGATCAACATCCAAAAACCAATTGATTTCTATACATTTAAATAAATACCCTGGGGGGCTGGGGATGTGGCTCAAGCGGTAGCGTGCTCGCCTGGCATGCGAGCGGCCCGGGTTCGATCCTCAGCACCACATACCAACAAAGATGTTGTGTCCGCCAATAACTAATAAATAAATAAATATTTTAAAAATAAATAAATAAATAAATAAATACCCTGGGAAGGAGATTAAGTTCCACTCATGATAACATCAAAAGAATAAAACAGGAATATTTTTAACAAAAGAAGCAAAACTTTCTGAAAATCATAAAACAGTTAAGAGAAATTAGTGAACATGAAAATAAATGAAAAAAATCCCATATTCACGAATTAGAAAACTTAAACATTGTCAACATGGCATCATATTCCAACTAATCTACAAATTTGATGCAGTCCATATCAGAAGCTCAGCTGAATTCTAAGTAGAAATTGACAAGCTGATTTAAAAATGCATATGAAATTGCAAAGAATCCAAAATATCCAAAGCAATCCTAGAAAAGAAGAACAAAGGAGGACAATTCACACTTCCTGATTTCAAAACTTGCTGTGCAATAACAGCAATCAAAACAGTGTGATATTGAAACTATAAAACTCTCATAAGAAAACAGGGATCAGCCACATCCTTGGATTTGTGAAGGATTATAAAGGTATAGCACCAAAAGTAAGAGCAAACAAACAAAAAAACCCAGGTAAATTGGAATTTCATGAAATTTAAAAACTTTTGTGCTCTGAAGGACACCATCAAGAAAGTAAAAGAGATGGGAGAAAATATCTGTAAATCATAGTAGTCCCTCAGGCGATTTGTTCTGGTACTCCCCGTTGATACTAAAATCCATACTCTAGTACCTTAACATAGTATGATTTTTATTCTTTTTAGTTTGTTAGGGTGTGTTTTATGATTGACAGGGGTAACTATGTCCTTGGGTTTGGTGAAGGATTCTTAGATACAATACCAATGTTGTTGTAACAGAAATTATGCAACTTGATATATGTTCCACGTGAGCTTGAGTAGACTGTGTGCTCTGCTGCTATTGGATGAAGTAGTTTATAGATGCCAGTCATATCCAGTTGATTGTTGGTGCTGTAGAATTCAACAATGTCCTCACTTTTGTGGCTGCTGGATATGTTTATTTCTGATACCAGGGTGTTAGTCTCTGTAATAGTGGGTTCATCTATTTCTTCTTGTTGTTATGTCAGTTTTTGCCTCATGTGTTTTGCTAATCTGTTATTAGATGCATGTACATTAAGGTTAGTCATGTTTTCTTGGAGAACTGACCCCTTTTTCATATTGTAATGGCCCTCTCTCTCTGATAGCTTTTCTTGCTCTGAAGTCAGCTCTGTCTGAAATTAATATTGTTACTCTGCTTTTTTTGGATTAGTGTTAGCATGCTCAATCGTTGCCTATCCCTTTACTTTTAATCTACATGTGTCTTTAATTCTCATGTATCTGATAGACAACACATAGTTGTTCTTGATTTTTGATCCACTCTTATAATCTCTGCTTTTAATTGATGTGTTTAGACCACTGATATTTAAAATGAGTATTGAAATTGAATTAATATTTACCATTAGTTGTTACTATATTTCATTTGTTGTCCTTAATCTTTGTTTGTTTGTTTTTTTGGTCTTCCACACTTTTTTTTTCTTTTTTGTTTTTTATTGAACCTTTTATATTATTCCATTTTCTCTCAGCATATCAAGTGTATTTTCTTTCTACTCTTTTATTGGGGGAGAAAAGGGGATTGGAATTGAAAGGAGTGCTTAACAACTGAGCCACATCCCTAGTCCTTTTTATTTTTTATTTCGAGACAGGATTTCACCAAATTGCTTAGGGCCTTGCTAAATTGCTGAAGCTGGTTTTGAACTTGTGATCCTCCTGCCTCAGCCTCCCAAGTGACTGGGATTACAGGTGTGCACCACCACGCCCTGCTCTTTCTACTCTTTTAGTGGTTGTGCTAGATTTTGCAAGTCTACTTTCAAATAACACTATATTCCTTCACAGACAGTACAAGTACTTTGTAAAATAAAATAATCCTAATTCCTTCTTCCTGTCCTTATATCATTGTCCATTCATTAACTTACACATAAGCATACACAAATAAGCATGTATATGTAAAATCCTTTATAGCAGATATTATTTTGAACAAAATATTACAGATCAATTAGTAATAAGAAAAATGAAAGTTTTTTATTTTGCCTTCACATATTCCTTCCTTTGTGATTTTTCTGTTTTCATGACTGAAATTTATTTGTTAGTTTTGTGGTCCTGGGAGTGAAACCCAGGGCTTAGTATATGGTAGGCAAACATTCTACTTCTAAGTTATATTCCCAGCCCTTTTTATTTCATTTTGAGACAGAATCTCACTAAGTTTCCCCAGGCAGACCTTGAGCTTGGAATCCTCCTGCTGCAGCCTCCCAAGTAGCTGGGATTATAGGTGTGTACCGCTGTGCCTAGCTCAATTTTTTTTTCTTTAAATAAATTTTTAAAAGTCTTGGTAGGCAAGATCTACAGGCAACAAATTCCTCTGGTTTTTTTTTTTTTTTTTTTTGTCTAAGAAAGCCTTTCTTTATCCTTAACTTTTAAAGATTAATTTCACAAGGTACAGAAGTCTAGGTTAGTGTCACTCCACAGCCTTGCTTGCATGATTTCTGAGAAGTCAGGTATATTTCTGTAGGTCAGCTGTTTTTTCCCTCTGACTTCTTTCAAGATTTATCTCTGACATTCTGAAGTTTGATTATATAGTTTATATAAATACCAAAAAATTTTTGGTATTTATTTTGCCAAAGCCACCAAACTGTCTGAGCTTCCTGCATCTGTTCATGGTATCTTACACTAATTTGAGGGAAATCCTCAAGTCATTATTTTTTCAAATATTGCTTCTGTTCCTTTCTCCCTTTATTCTTCTGACATTCCCATCCACATACGTTACACATTTTGTAGTGGCTCCATTGTTCTCAAATATTCTGTTTTGGTTTTTTTTTTTTTTTTTGGGTCTTTTTCTCTTTGCTTTTCAGTTTATTTAGATTCTAACCTATATCCTCAAGCTCAGAGATTCTTTTCTTACCCATTTCTAGTCTACTAATGAGCCCATCAAAGGCACTCTTCATTTCTATTTAGTGGATTTTGTTTGGTTTGGTTTGGTTCTCTAGGGATTGAACCCAGGACCACTTAACCACTGAGCCACATCCCCATCCCTTTTAATATTTATTTAGAGTCAGAGTCTCACTAAGTTGCTTAAGGTCACTAAGTTGCTGAGGCTGGCTTTGAACTTGCTATCCTCCTGCCTCAGCTTCCCCAGCCTCTAGGACTATAGGTATGAGTCACCTTGCTCAGCTCTGTTAGTGTTTTTGATCTCTAGCATTTCTTTTAGATTCTTTGAATTTCCATATTTTTGCTTACATTCTTCGTCTATTTTTGCATGACTTCTTTTTCTATTAAAGCTTTTGGCATATAAATCATAGTTTTTTTTTTAAAAAAAGGTCCTGCTCTGATAATTTTAGCAATTCTGCCATATCTGACTATGGTTCTGATGCTCATCCAGTCTCTTAAAAAAAATTCTTTTTGTCTTTTACTACAACTTGTAACATTTTATTGAAGGTGGGCATGATGTACTGGGTACCAGGACACGGACATATGCTTTTGGTAATGTCATGGTAAGGTGTAGGGGGAGGAGACCTGTCCTATAGTTGCATGGTTAGGACTCAGTCTCAATGAGTCTATGACTGTGAACTTCACAGATACTTCTCAGTGCTCACCTGATTAGGTGGGGCAGGTTGGATAGAGTGGGCCCCAGTTTGGGTATTTCCCTCTCCAGGTCAGGTAAAACCTCAGCTGGTTAAGCTCTGGTTAAAATAGATTCTTCTTAAAGCAGATCTTAGGAACAAAATGCTGTGGCAAGTTTCAGTATGGTTAGTTTCCCCTACTGCAGGCATCACAAAGGGATTCTTCTCTGAGAACCCAGCAGAGCTCTGGGAAGTAAACTCACAAAAGTGTGTGGACCAGGGCTGGGGCTGGGGCTCAGTGGCAGAATGCTTGCCTAGCATGTGTGAGGCACTGGGTTCGGTCATTAGCACCGCATACAAAAATAAAATAAAGGCATGCTGTCAATCTACAACTACAAAAAAAAAAAAAAAAAAGTATGAGGACCTCCTATGACTGGGCCCCACCAAGTTTTTATCTCTTGCCCACAGTAAGCCTCTGTCAACTATCAATTACAGTTTAGAAGCTCTCATCTTGGCATTGGGTCCTGAAGAGGTTTCTCCCCCCATGAGTTGTAATTCTCTGTATTACCTGCCTCTCCAATTTTGGGAGCCATGTTTTGCCAGGTTACTTCACTTCTCTGATGGAGCCAAGAAGAATTGTTGATTTTTCAGTTTACTGAGTGTTTTCACTTGTAGCTCACACAGAGTGGTGACTCCCAGGTACCTTACATTGTAGACGGGAAACCTGAAGTCACCACATTCATTTTCTGATCATAAATCCAAAGTTTACATCACCTTACAGCAAGGTGAAGACTCACAGTTTTCAAACTCTTTTGGAAAACAATTATTTATAGTATCGTAAAGTTAAAATGCATTTCTTACTAGATAGGTAAAGGTAGTTTTCAAAGAATATGAATAAATTTCCTCATCTCCATTTGTCTACCTCTCTCTCCCAGTCTCCAGGCTTCTCCCACAGGGAACCACCACTTCTTTTCTTTCATGAGCCCTTCTGGAGAAATTGTTTACCTACATGTTAATAATGTCTTTTAGTATGTGTTCTGTTTCATCTCTATAGCAGTAGATCAATATATATATATATATATATATATATATATATATATATATATATAGTATACACATACATATATATATATATATAGTTATTTTTTGTTGAATTCAGATATATTTGTATGTATTTATACATTTTTTATGTAAAGTTGAACATAATAATATATCCAAATTTATTTGTGCATGTATGTTAATTTGTATCTTTAAATTCAACAAAAAACAAAGCAAATTGATAAAACCTCCTGGATTTGAGAGAGCGATTACATGGTTTTAAGACTACTTTCCTGTTTACCAGGACCAAGATATGAGCAAACTCAGTTGGAATTCTGCCTCTGTTAGAAGGTGAGGATGTATTTCCGTCGCACAGGGGCACTGTAGGTAGAGCTACAGTGCAGAGACGGATGGTGGCTGGCGTCAGAGCCTCAGTCTGCCAGTGTGTCTGCGCTGGCACGACCGTCCCACATACCAGGGAAGCTCGTGCTGAGCAGGGATTAGGATGCCAGCATCTGATGCTCAGGGTTCTTCCTGCTCCCCCTTGGAGTCCTGACAAGAAATGACCTTGTTCAACCCTGCTGAGCTTCCTAGATTTACTGGGCTTATAGCAACACATGGGAAGGAGATTATGTTTATTTTTAAAACATAAAAAAATGCAACCTTCCCAGGGCCTTTGTGGTGTCTGTGTGCAACAACACAAATACACACGCACACAGGCAATGTATGTATAATCACTTCTAATTAACTTCAGCTCTTCCTGCAAAACTAAGTGTGAAGTCTTAAAGACTTGTCAGCTTCTCTGCCTGTGAAATTTATCTACTTCTAATTGTGAATAACAATACATTCAAGGTTAGCTATAAATGACTCAGCTTTCACAGCACTCGAAAAACTTAAAACCACATTTGAAGATGAATACATTTGTGAAAAAGAAATTGTGATCTGCTTCTAGATCAAAACACAGTTACTTATGCTCATCTAAAATGCTTTTTTTCCCCCTAAAAGAGGGGGATATTTCTCTATGACATCTGTGAAAAAATAGATGTGCTTGATTTGAAAGTAAATCCAAATATAAAAGTTATAAAATAAAATAACAAGGGTGCCTAAAATAAAGATGAGTATATAATTATAATGGATTGAAAAATGATTTCAATTTGCAATTTGACAAAATAAAATATTCAAAGAACAAATATCAAAGAGGATTAAGATTTCCGCCCCCATCTTCCCACTGGCTTTGAGAATATAAGAAGCTCTCCCAGGTTTCACCACTAGATGTCATGAAGAGCCCAGTTAAATACCAAGGCAAGCTTGTGCATAGTCTATTACAGAAACTTTTAAAGTTTTTCCTGATTTTGTAGTTAATCTAGATAGGAAGCTATTTCCTTTGGGATTTTGTGTCAAAATATTCACTGTGGATTAATTTTAAGCAAGATATTGGAAGCTATTAGAAAATGTGATCACTTGTCAAATGCTGGGAAAGGAACCTTGTAGGCATTAGAATTTTCTCTAAGGAGAAGGTCCAGGGCTGAGTTGAGTGTCAGAGCTGTACTAAGGTCTGCTCTGAAGTCCTTAGCTTGAGACACTGCCCCCTTTCTTTCCTTTTGAAATAGGCATGGACTTGTCAGATGTGGGGTGACCAAGACTTAATAGAAATTTTCATAAAAGTAGACCAGTGAAATAACCAACAAAAGGGAGAGAGGGTTTAAATGACCAGATGAGAATGTTTGTATTTACATTTATTTTGGTACTGGGAATTGAACCTGGGGCGCTTAAACACTGAGCCAGATCCCCAGCCCCCTTTTAATATTTTATTTAGAGACAGGGTCTCCCTGAGTTGCTGAGTCTGGATTTGAACTCATGATCCTCCTGCCTCAGCCTCCCAAACTGCTGGGATTACAGGTGTATGCAACCATGCCTGGTTGTATTTAGACTTGGAAATTCACTAGTCAAAGGGATTCTGGGAGACTAGACATGATGGATTGAAACTTGGAGAACTAGAATTTGGTATAATAAAAGGAAGAACTTCCTAAAAGAAAATAGTTCATCATTTAACACACAATGCCTTACTGAAAGGCTTATGTAGAGTGGCCCTTGGTGGGGAGATATCCTAGAAAGAATCTATACTAAGAGTAGAAATGTGGACTAAGTGACCTCTAATATCCTCAGATTCACAATTTTATACTCCATGATGACAATCATTCAGCCAACCAAGAAGGCAGAAAGAAAAGAGTTGGGGATGGGTGCTAGGTAAATACAAATGAAACATTTGAGGTTAGGAAGGCCAAGGAATGTAGATAAGGCTCTGAAAGAAGACTCTTGGGAAGACTGTGCTGTATGTGGGACTCTGCCTTCTCAACTGGTGAGAAGAGACCAGTTGGCTTCAGGATTTCTCTTTTCCTCTTCCCAAATGCTCCCCACCAAGGAGCACATCTCTTCACTTCCAAGGGACATGTTTACCGGCCCCTCCTCTGCTAATCAAAAGTTGACCTCAACTAAATCCTTAAAAAGTAAACCTAAGGGTAACTTTTTAAGTGAAGACCTTTGCAGTATGTTGCAGTTCATTGGAGGACGAAACCTTAAAGCTAAACTAAAGGAACTGACTCAGTTTGGGAATGGAAGGTCCCAGCTGGCCTGGAGGGGAGGAAATGGGCCCTTGTTTGACCTTGTAGCTGTGGCCTTTGCTGCCAAGACGATAAGCCCCAGAGTATGGCTGGCTCTTGAAGCACATCACGTGAATCCAGAGACTGATAAAAACAAAACAAAACATTTCCACATACTTTGTGCTCTTAAAAAGAGGACTACAGCCAAGATATGGCATAAGCCCACCCCAAGACCTTGAGATAGAGTCTATGAGCTTAATGTATCAGTGGGTAAATTCTATCCAAATACCTTCTGTAAAAACCAGGTTTTATTATATTTTTCTAAACTAGAGTTTGATAAATTATCACATGGGTAGCTTTTAAGATGGGTTTAATATATTGTTCTGATACCAAGAGTGAAAGGATTTACACATGATCACATAATCTAGTTGTGCAAAAGAGTTAGGAACTGGACTGATTACCTGGATTCTTGACCAGATATTAAAGGAAATCATTCTCCTCCATTCTTCACCACCCACTGTATCATTGATGTTCACAGCTGGAGTGATCCATAGTGGATCACATGAATCATTCAAAAAAAACCCTCTTAATTCCACAGATGAAGAAACTGAGGCCCAAAGTGGCTTTTCATGACTGGCAGCTTATTGTCCCTCCACCACCCTGTCTCCTTCCTAAAGGCAGTGTGCTTGAGACATAGAGAGGTTTATTTTACACTGTCCCTGGTACACATCCTATCTGCCCCTGAAGGAAATCAAGAATAAGAAGCCTAGTAAGAGTGAAAATAAGATCTATTGCTATTAACTCTCTCAATGGTTGGTTCTTACTATTTTACCAGTAAGGACTGACATGTTTTAAAGATCAGATCTACAAAAACAAACACCCTTTGTTATGCATTTATTTCCCTAATGAAAAAAAGTTCTAAATGTGTATTCCTATCAATCCTAACCTTTGGGCACAGAAAGCCAAGTTCTTTTTGAACTGATATTGGTCTAGCCCACAACACACAAACTTGATGTTTTAACCCAAGCCATCTTCCACAAGATTTACTTCAGGAATATTGACTATAGGAACCAGCTGCTGATTTCAGTGGTCTGGAAACTCATGTTGGCTTCCAGGCCATTTGACCAAGGTGGACTCACAAGATTCCTCAGCCTTGATGTTTGAGTTCCCTTGGCTCACTGTGGAAAGTGTGTGAGGCAACGGTGCTTTCCACTGGGACCGTGGCGGCTGCCTCACTGTCTATCTTATTGCTTCCACCCTGCCCCATCTTTCTTGAGTCCATGCTCCAAAGAGCAACTCTTAGGGTTATTGAACACTCTCCAAGCTCCAACCCCTGCAGTGACTCCACATTTCACTCAAAGCAAAAACAAAGTTCTTACAATGATTCCCAGAGGCCTGACCAACCCCTCCCAACTCTTCTGATTATCTCTTATTTCTCTGTTCTGCTCCCGGGGCTGAACTACACCATAGCCTGTTGCTTCTCAGTCAGTTCAAGAACAGCCCAGCTCTCATCCCACACTGGCTTCGGCTGCTCCCTACAACTTTCTTCCTCCAGTTGTCCCAATGTCTAGCTTCCTCATCTCCTTCAGTCTTCACCCAATGTCATCTTCTCACTGCCTCCTCTTCTCAGCCAAACCCATCTAAAGTTGCAACACTCCTATCACCATCCCAAAGTCATCAACACTCCCCCCCACCCACCACCCTCTGGACTTTCCATACCTCTTCTCTGCTTGATTTTTCTCAATTGTTTTTTTTTTTTTTAATCAATACCTAAGAATGCGAATATCTTACTTATTTGTTTATTTTCTGTCTTCCCCCAGTAGAATGTGAAGTTCATGAGGATAGAAATTACTCTCTGTTTTTTGTTTGTTTGTTTGTTTGTTTTTACTTTTGCATTTTGAGCCTAAGAGTGTTTTCCACATAGTTAGCACTCCATAGTCAGGGAATAGATGAGCGGATGTCAGCTAGCTCATGGTTTCTCACAACACAAGGCTAAGGTCTCAGGGCTTCCTCAGCAAAGTCATGAAATATGTGATAAGCTCCAGGTGCAGTGTTTCAGTGGCAATAACCCAGAACCACAGGGGGTTGGGAAAGCCCTGGGTGGTCATCTGGGCTCTGCTTAAGTCTCATACACCATCACCTTTGACCAGATGTGTTTTCTTGTCCTACTATACAGAAGCAAAATGGCTGTTGGTCTTTTGGCTCTCAGAAAGTTTAAAAGACTAAAACAATGAGGTGAGGCATATGAGCACTCTGAAGAGCTAGACATTCAAATGTCATGGGTTATTCTTCATTCCAAGATGAAGTGCTTATTCAGAGTAGAAAGCACTGAGGGAAAAATCGAGAAAGGAGTAAGGGAACAGAAGCATGAAACTCTACTGGCACAACCAGAAACAGAGATAATTTAGAAGAGGAAGTTGAGAGCTGAGATTTCTGGCCCACATGGCTGTGAAACTCACAGTAGTGCCTGGGGAGGTAAAATACTTTTTTACCAAAAAAAAGTTAGGCCAAATGGTGAGAAGGATCAGATCATGTTACGATAGTGGCAAGAGTTTAAGTTTAAGTTACATTTAAGTTACTTCCTATTTTAAAATCTATACTATGAGTTTAGCTAGATTGTTTAATGTTTACCTCACCACGAGTGAGATTTTGTGATCTCTGTTTTGTAGATCAAAATACTGATGCTCATCTATAAAGTAGGGTCAAGAAGTTAAGGAATTCAGCCAAGTTCAGACAGCAACTGTCCCTTTTCCTGAGAAGTTCCTTTTCATTCATTCTCAGCCAAATAAGGGAGAAAAATTCTGAATTCTTAAAACAAAATCTGGAATTTTTACAAGATGAAGCTGTCATTTTCTTCCAATCAGCATCTCACTACATAGTACCTAATCAAATGCCATTTTTCATCATTCTCTGGTCTTTGTGTTTGTATCAATCTTGCTTATCTAAACAACCTTGACTTGTTTGGGGGATGGGTCCTCAATTAATTGTTTGGTTAAATGAATTCAGTTTCCTAAATGCTGTTAAGCTGCTACATGACCATTCTGGAAAGTCTAGCGCTGCAAGTCATGTCAAATCCTGTTCCTACTCTTCCAAAAGGAAATGAATATTAGATTAGGGAAGCTG
This sequence comes from Urocitellus parryii, assembly GCF_045843805.1. Classification (NCBI taxonomy): domain Eukaryota; kingdom Metazoa; phylum Chordata; class Mammalia; order Rodentia; family Sciuridae; genus Urocitellus; species Urocitellus parryii. The sequence goes on from NC_135543.1 coordinate 18,360,884, forward strand.
GTGGGGAAGAGATTCCATTTAAGGACTTCTATAAGAACAAATTGCTGGTGGTGATTTTGACTCTTATTTATACATCTACAAGTTTCAGGAAACTTTAACACTTTAACCCAAAACACACTAACATATCCATTCAATTTTGCACCCTTTCCAGTTTAGAAAAAGGAAGTTAATCATTTCCAGAACTTCAAACAATATGTAAAAAAGGAATTCATCTAATTTTATACCCAATTGTATCATTCTGGGACATTCATGGCTTACAGTGCCTAAAATGTGCTTGAACGAGAAGCCAATTTTTAGAGAAGTGTCTTTTTTCCTGCAGGACTATATCAGAAACCACCTCACAGACTACAACTATTATGGTCTAAATTACTGCTTAACCTAAAGGCCTTTTAACTCACTTAGAAAATGATTGCCCACAATTTGGCATCAAGAAGGCTAAAACCACAGCTGAAGTAACTAGAATAAAAGAGGAAAACAAAATGTAATGAAGATGTTTACCTTTATTTGAAAGTCTACATGTGTATTTAAATAGCAGTTATAACCCAGCCTGGCTTTCAAGTTTCTTAGGAAGTTTTCTCTTGAAGGGAGAGGGGTGGGGAGAAGGGATTCTTCCAAATCAGAAAGTCCAAGTCCAGGGGAGACAAAAAGTTAATTCAGCTGCCCTGTATTTTATATCAAAGGACATCCTATAGACATTGAAATTAATCTTGTGCTTCTTCATTTTTTTCACACAATGGAAGAAATGTGCTCTTTATTTTTTTACAGGTGAGAGTACGGAAGCACTCTGTATATGTAGTCTCACTCTTTAGCCCCCCTCCACACGCATACTTTTACATACTGATGTTGAATGACATCAAAACTCCCATGTTGAAGCCCAGGTTGAAGTTGAATTTTAGAGACTGTTTCTTCTGTTTAAGTTTTATGGATACATAAGTTAACTCATATATTTTCCATGTGGTTCTAAGTTCTGGTTTATATATAGTTGTAAAAGTTTGGGTTTTTAGATTGTCAAGTGTTGTACCATCCCCCAAGCAAACAGCTGAGATGTCTGAAAGAAAAAGAAAATCACTCGCATGCTAGGTAAAAAGGAAGGAAAAAAAAGCAAGAGACAGCTTCTATTGACTCTAATTAAAGAATTTTTGCAAATCATTGCCTACACTTTGGCTTGTACACTGTGCCGTCTGCACTGGCTTTTAATTTGCTTTCAAGTGCAGTTCAAGGTGTGGATATTGATCTATAAACCCCCGATGGTTGGTCCCTGGGTACCGAGTGACATCTCTTTGTGTACCATTGTGACAGCTGAGGTCAATTAGAGTGCTGGCTAACAATCCTCAAATCTAAACACTTTGAAAAGGTGTCCTTGATAAACTGCCCCCAGCTCAAGAGTCTCCTTTCCTATTTGGCCTGGGTCAGAAAGGATCACAAAGCAAGCCCACTTAACGAAAATCTCCATCTGACCCACCTGCTTCCTATAGGTCAATTCACCATTTCAGGTCGGGGACTAACTCTTTCTTTAAAATTTAATTTACTCACTTCTGGGCATCATGACTAGTTCTTGCTGGGACTGTTTGTGTCCACAGACAGTGCTGAAGGCAGGTTTACTCAAAGTATGGTCCTCCAACCAGCTGCATCCCTCTGGAGACTGTTAATTAGGCCAATACTTGGACCCCACCCTGCATGAGATGAACCAGAAAGTCTAGGGGTAGGGCCAGCCATCTATGTTTTAACAAGCCCCCCATGTGATACCAGTAGCTGCTAGGAACCATGACAGGAATGATTTCAGGGACCAGGGGAGCTCCCCCTACTGGACCCTCACACCATTACGCCATATCCTTCCACCTGTTACACACCTGAACTTTTCACAGAGAAACATCTTCTTTGTTGTTTAAAGCTTTGGATCTTAAAAGACAAATGCCTAGAAGCACTTTAAGCTGTCATCAATTATATCTTGGTGTGAACAGTTTAGTGTTTTTTCTGGTTTTATTGGAAAAACTGATTCAAGATACTGACCTTCAGGTGGGAAGAGATCACTCCAGCTTTTGAGAAGAATATGGTACACCCAGAAAAGAGTGTGATACTAATAAACACTCTTTTGGGGTTACAATGTTGTGGAGAAAGCTTTGTATCTTGGTCATTTGAGACAATTTGCAGAGGAATATGAAGAGGCTCAAAACTTTGGGGCAAACAGCAAAAAAAAAAAAAAAAAAAAAAAAGCAAGGATCCAACATATTAAACAAGGAGGAGTCTCTCCATAGAGAGGAAAAATGGCAGATGAGTTAGTGCTTCCCCCAAATGTTATTAACCAGGAAAATGTCCTAACATGGAAAATAGAGTGAGACACAAATAAGGGCGAAATAATTGTCCAGGGTTTACTATGAATTCTTCAAAGGCTTTCTTTACCATGGAAAGAAAGTAAAGGTTACAACTGAGTTTCAACCAATAGCAATATAGCTTGCATGAACTTTAGAGACAGGGGGGAATTTTTATCTTCCTCATCAAAAATTGCCACTGTGGAGCCTGGCAATTGTCTTAGAAGGAGAGGACTTGCAGGTGGGCTGAACAGGAACCTCAGCGACTTGGGAGCTGGCTTGCTTAATCCTAACTCCAGCGTAGTGTTCAGACAAGCCCTGGGCAAGTCTCTTAACTTCTCTGTGGCTGTTCCTTCCCTGTAAACCAGAAATAAAAACATTCACCTGGCCCTCAGGGGGAGGCTGGGGGCCTGACTGGCAGATGACAGTACTGCCCTTTATGTTTTCAATGTGCCACATGAAAGCTGTTTTGCTTGTTGGGCACTCTTTGTTTGGTTCCTCGCTGAGCAACCTTTAATGGTGCTTTAGAAAATCAATTCCGTTTGTAAACTCTATCAAGTAATCACATGGAACTTGAAGATTTAACTTCTGAAACTGAAGTTGCACAATAGGAAATTGCCAAATGTGGATATTATAGGAATTTTAACATGCTGAACGAGGCCTTGCATTGGATAATAATGGTATTGAGGAATGTGCAGCTGTTTGTATTGGAGTGAGTAGTCCCAGTCCTTGGAGAGCGGGGAATGGCAGGAACTGCCTCTAACTATTGTAATCTACAAGATTATCCCATTAATCATATTTGTCTCTGGGAGTACCTTGGTTCTAACTCTAAGTGTTGTTTTTCCCTCGATGCATCACATGCATGAAAGCTAATTGAAAACATTACAGGGACAAATTTCAAAATGTTCCTAAATGCAAGATGAGTTTTAGCTGCCAATAAAAGAAGAGTAAACTGCACACATCAAAACCTGGTCTGATGAGATTCTTTGGTTTTCCTGTTTCTTTGTCTTTTTTATAACTTACCAAGTGTTCTCATGTGCTATGATCTGCCACACTGCAGTCTTTTCCTCAATTGGCCCCAGTGCCTGTATTTTCAACCAGACAAAATGGCCAAGAGTTTCAGAGCCATGGGTAGCAGGGGAGTGACCCACTTCTTCTCTCCTTTTTACCCAGAATTAAGCAAGATCTGCAAGATATAGATTAGTCTGAGGACAAAAATAAAAACACGCTTTAAAAACGAGACTCAGATCCATAAGGTTGGGATGATGGATTTTTATTAAGAGCCTCACATCAGTAGACATTAGCCGAGTTGCAGCGAGTTTCCAGGCCCAGGCAGCTTCCCCTTCAGCAGCTGGAGTGACTTTTCATGCTGCTTCAGGAGCTTTCCCCCACTGAGAAGCTGCACAAATTTTTAGTGCATGTGTGTTTCATGTCAGTAGCTGTATAAGAATATGGTATGATACTGATCTCAGAATCTAAAAATTTGCTCTGTGCTTTTGTATGCACCTCTGTAATGAATATCTGAGCTGTATATATTCACACACACAGACACACAGACACACAGACACACACACACACACACCATTCACACAATAGCTTATAATATACACCAGAGTTAAAGACCAAATGCTGATAGTAGCAGAGAACAAACAATAAATTTGTTTGTTAGCCTACACTTAGACTTCAAGAAAAGAGACATTTTTTTTTGTTCAACAAAAAAGAACTGTCTTGATTATTGACTGAAAGTGATCATTAATGAAAGTGATCATTTCAAATCTGAATAAAATTCAAATGAAAAGAGTAGATGAGGGAGTAGAGTGAAATATAAATACCCTGTCTTTTGGAGCTGAACTATAAAACCAGAAGTAGAAAATTGCTGTGTTTTATATTAACTCAATAAATTGAGTTTATTGACTATTTGTCCTGTGGTCATCATTACCTTGTAGCCTTGGGTCAAAATGTCTATATGCACAGACATTATTACCCAATGTACGTGTGTGACTGCACAAATGGTGACTCTGCATCATGTACGACCAGAGAAATGCTAAAGTCTGTATGCTAGTTATACAACTGCATGCAGCATATGTTGAATGCATTTATTCATTCAACAAAATTTACCGAGTGTCAATGATGTACCAAGCATGGGAGGGGGTGGTGGATACAGCTCTCATTCAGCATCAAATAAATGGTTGGATTTTTACTTTCTTAACCATTCTTTGTTATTTCTCTGTCTCTACCCCACAAATTTCTAAGGATCTGAAAAAATGTAATTATAATATATACGTAACAAGAACCTTTTGTTTTTGAAACCACACCTTTCGAAAGTTTGGTCCTTTAAAATCGATTGCTAAAGCATTTGCCCTCAAGCTCAGCTGGCAGGGGAGTGTTCTGCAGTGGACCCAAGAGAGACAGAGCATGGGTTTGAGTCCTGATATGCACCCACCAACCAGCTCTATGATCTTTGGCAGGTCACTTTGGTCTCAAAGTACCCAGCTTTGCAGTCAGCAAGAGAGTCACAGTTTATAAGTGCCTCATAAACTGTAAAGTGCTCTATAGTGTTTCAAGGACACTGGCTCAAATCCTGAAACAAGGGGCAGAAGCAACCAAGGTCCTTGTCCCCTGAGGGGTGAAACTCATTGGTCCCCCTTCATTTTCTCATGTCATAGTCAAAAATAGAACAGGAACATCTGGGGCCCCACATGGGGGATGTGGGACTCTGGTAGGAGCCACAGGGGGCCAGTGGGCTGAAGAAGCCCAAGGAGCCACGTGAGGCCACAAGGGGAACTGAGCCCAATCTGTCGGTGCTCACATGCACCCAACTCCCCATCAGTCATGTTACCCTACTGCTCCCATCCATGGGCAGCTGTGGTCCTTGGTGCAAAATCAGCACTGAGCCTGCTCTGGTTACAGCCTGATTCAGGTACTTTGCTTATAGTAGAGCAGGAAAAGAACCATTAAACAGGACAGGACAGGGAGATCCAGGAACACCTTTTCACTCCTGAAATTCCCTCTGAGTTGTCCTGAATCCAGCCAGATCTTTTCTGCCCAAATAACATGCAAAAAGCCAGGGGTATGCATTCAGCCAGAAAGAGAAGGACAGAAGCTGGTGGGCTGGCTGAGGGAGATCCATTATTTTCAATCTCAGCTTAGAAATCACCTCCTTTGGAAACCTTCCCCCAGTCCCTAAGTCTCCCCCGGCCAATGCAGCATTTAGGACTTTCAGGGTGTGTTTACTCTTCTCTACCCCAAACAAGTCCATAAACTCAGGAGGGCAGGAACCCATCCTGTTGGTCCCAGGACCCTAAGGTGCATAAATGATCCCAGACATTTGGGATCTGAGGTAGCTAGAAAGTGGTATCAACGTGTGGGGGAGGACTTTCCAGATTTATGCCCCTGGTCCTTCAAGGGGAGGCAGTTTCACTGGACATTCTTGCCTAACTTGGCTCACCCCAGGCTTCTCTTCTTAGCCCCTATTCCTCTGGGATGATCACAAAGCCATTCCTTTCTGGGGTTCTGATCATGGCATTGTATGGAGGGCATACAACTCTCCACAATCTCACAAAACCTTGCAGTCTGGTGGGGAAACTCGGAAATTCCTCCACCACCTTCCTTCTCTCCAAGATTCTGTTCCTTGGGATGGAGAATGAAAGGCTCAGGAACAATTCTTTTTTTCTGATGTGGTTGTGGAAATTATCGGCAGTGGCAGCAGGAGGGAGGGCGGGTAACAGCAGAAAGCGAAGGCACAGGCATTCACGAGGAAGGCAATCAGTCCTGGGGGTGGGGATGGAGAGTTTTGTGGAGGCTCCTCTGGAGCACAGAGCCTCAACAGTAAGATGAGCTCAGCAGCCCACTGAGCGGCTGCAAAAAGAGGCCCGCGCATGCGTGTGGGAAGCAATGGTGTGGGAAGCAATGATGCAGTATGTGGCATTAGCCTCTTGCTTTTGCCAAAAGGAATTGGGACTCCAGATTCAACTCATAAGAATATGGGTTTCTGTAGAGAATCCTTTAATTCACTTTTTATGTTCAATTTCACTAAGTGCAATCTAACTATGGTTGTATCCTTATTCTATAATGTAATTAATTCTGGTTTAAGAACTGTAACTTGTTATTGTTTGTAGCAGAAATGCTCAGAACAGGGCAAAAGGCAATAATTGTAACTACCATTAATTGAATGTTTTCTATATGCCAAGTTCCCTGTTCAAGTGTTTTATCCACATTAAGGGACAAAACCCTCAACACAACTTTTCTTGCTTGCAATATCATCTTCATTCCACAGTTGAGGAAAAGCAGCTGATTTGCCTGAAGTCCCACAGCAGAGGCAGCAGAGCCGGGATCTGGATGGAGGAGCCTGTACTGAAAACTCTCTCAAACAAGAGGACCCTGTGCACCTGGGACTCCTGGGTGCAAGAGGAAGACTGCAGGGGTCTGCTCTCTTGCCTCTGGCCAGGCCAGCAGGCAGCAGGGTCATGATCAAGGCTGGTAGTACTTGTACTTTGTACCTTGTACTTCCCCCCTCATTTTTACTGAAGGCTCTGGATTTACTTTCCATTTTATCTTTGAGCATCTGACCACTTTCTCCAGTTTCCATTTTTGTTACTGTTAGAGTCTGTAAACAAGTCAAGATGGCACCTGGCATTTTGCAGAGGGAGTGGTTTGTGAAGTAGTGCCAGCGAGCCATTAAGTGTGGAGATTCCTTATTGGTTGACTGCTGTATCTAGTTTATGTTAATTAGATAAGCTGTGTGTAATGTATATATACCCCTCCTGTCCTACAATAAATGGCTCCCACTCCTGCTGTATCAATGTACACAAGTTGTTTGCCACCCACCCCGGTTATTTTGCTGCAGCCAGACTGTGGCAGTTACCACACTTTCTCCAAGGTGCATCACAAAATGATTGCTGTTAGATTAGAAAATCCAAATTCTAGATTGTAGCATCTCAATTTTTTTTTCTAAGAAAGATTAAAGCAGTGGCATTTACAATACCAGTTTTTTTCTTCTTAACTGCCAGAAAGCTTCCTGCTTTCATCTAAGTGACTTTTTAAGAGATTTCAATAATTTAAAACTTTTCTTTAGTCATCTGTAGTCATCATTTTACAGTTGCTCTCTTTCTCTCCACTCTAAAACTTGAAGATAAGTGCCTTCTTGGGTTAGGCAATAATCCTGGCTTAGCAATGTAGTATATAGTAAAATGATAATCAGCTCCCTAATAGTATTAAGTTTTTATTGCAGGGTGAGCAGAGGATGCCTGAGAAGCAGGACACATGATTGAATTCTAGGCCTGTTTCTGCCACCAGTCCTCGGGGCCAGTCACTTTAGTTTTCTGACCTCCAGTTTCCTTATCTATTAAGTAAGGGAATTGGACTATTTGATAATTGAAGTTGCATAGCTCTAGAAAAGTTTCCATGTGGTTGCAAGGTGGTGCTGGACTGTTGCAAGGGTTTCTGTGCAAAGACATTGAGGTTCTATTTTCCTTTTCCTTACCAATACTTTGTCCTCTTCTCTTGTCCCCTGCTTTGTGAATCCCAACTGAGATAACTTAGTCGGCATCTCCTGTAGTCATCACCAGTAAAATTCCTCATATTTTTCACTGATTCTGTGCTTTGACAATGTTTCCCCTGCCACAAAGTCTCTTCTTTATATCTTCAGATTGCACAGAATGTCTGGAAACCAACTGTCAAAATATTTACCCATAAGGATAGTACCTTTGGACACTTCTCTGAGTGCTTTCACATACATTTTCTAGAATCTCTGCCATCAACCAACAGAACTCTTTGTTCTTAGTACTTACAAGGTATTCAATACAAATAAAATATATAAAAAGAATCCTCTAATTCTATAGATAAAGAAGCGAAGCTAGAAAAATGACCCAGTGTTTTCAAGGCTCCAGCAAACTGTTCCCAGGGATCAGGATGGTCCCCAGGTTGGCCTAATTCTCCCTGAAGACCCTTTGAGCTCCAGCTGCTGGGGCCCATTTTGTTTTCTCCTCTAGTTCTGGGATAAGGAGTCACTGGGAAGATGCCTGCTTTCTATGCTTCTCTTTAGCTGGTGTGTCTCTGATGGAAGCCACTATGAGGTGGTACCAGCACACTGCCTGGCTACAATGTGCTTACTGGTTAAAAAAAAAAAAAAAATCCAAGGCTTGAATGAATGGCTGATCACAAATCCACAGACCTGGAGCTGAGTCTTGTCAGCACTCCAGAAAACATCTGTAGAATTCCTAGTTTAAATTGGCCCATTCACAGATGTTCTTAACCGTCAGGTGTTCAGATACCTCCAATTCATTTGCTAGTCTACCTGAAACAGGTGACACTAAACCATCACACGTTTAGCAAATGTCATGGGGTCCATGGAACCTTGATGTCTCAGTTACCATTTTTCAGTCTGGACCAACAGTGTAATAGCAGCGTAGGTAACTAAGATCTTCAACTGCCTTCTAATCATATACAAATAAGGTTATATGTATATGTATGTACATCCATGTAATTGTTTTAGAACTGTCAACTTCTTTCTCCTGCTCTTAAATATAAAGCAGTAATGTTCACGACTGCCAACAAGAAGCAACACTGATGGATGTGGTTTTCAGTTTCTTTCTTTTCCCTCTTCCTGTCATGCTGAGAAGTCCAGTAGTCAAGGACAGAGACCGCAGCTGGCAAAAGAGACTGATGCAAATAGACACTCGGAGACTGGACTTGCAGTCTCAGGTTGACCCTGACATGGAGGAGTACTTCCCTGTCCTTGCTGCTCCTTAATTGACTCCCTAAAAAGACTTCTGTCTTCTAGTCACTGCCCTGGACAACTATAAACCTCCAGCGCCTTCCCAGTGGATCCAGAAGCTACTTTTGAGCAATTTTTGTTTTTCAAATTCCCTTAAATACAAAGTATAAAATACAAGCTGCTGCAAATTTTGTACTTCAGAGCATCGAGGGGTGTTACTTATAAATATTTAACAAATGGGGTAGCACACACAGCATATGGATACTTGTTTTAAAGGGACTTCACTTTTGCTTGCTCATGCAATGCACCCGCTTTGCATGGGAGTCAGCAACCACGGTGGCCTGGCTAGCCAACGTCCCACTCCCGGGAAACTCAATTACGCCTGCATAGATTTCATGCAGTGAGCCGAGCCCAAGGAGGCCAGCTGTGGATCACTGTGCTCTGCACTGGATGGTGGTTCCTGTGATAGGACCATTCGAGACGCACATGAGAAAGGAAGCGTGTAGCTGTTGACAAACCATCCTGTACCTTTTAATTTATCCCAACTTCATAGATGGGTAACCCTGGCTTCAGGGATGTGCCCAAGGTCTTGGAGTTAGCTTTTTAGAAACAGAAAGGGCCCCTAGGGGTCTGACTTCCAGTTCCTGGCTGGGCCCTTCCCTGTAGGAAAATAAAACTCATTAATAGCATATGCTAATGCTTTCCTCTCTGTCTTTTTTTATTTGGTACTAGAAATTGAACCTGGGTGCTTAACCACTGAGTCATATCCCCAGCCCTTTTTAAATGTTTTATTAGAGACAGGTCTCTCTGAGTTGCTTAGGGTCTCGATAAATTGCTGAGACTGGCTTTGAACTGTCAGTCCCCCTGCCTCAGCTTTCCAAACCATTGGGATTATAGGCGTGTGCCACAGCACCCAGCTCCTCTCTGTCTTGACCGACACTACTGCCCACGTTCCTGTTGTGGTGAGACATACAGCATAGCTGTACCACTCAGCCATGCCCAACATACCTTAGCATTTTACACATATTTAGAATTGTTTTTTTTAATACACTAGCTGTTTATACACACAAATCTTACCTCCTTCCCAGGATTGTGAGCAGTGTTTTTCTAAGTTGATTCTCTTCTCAGAGTTATATTTTCGCCATTACTCTTATTTGTGATTGGACTTCCATATGTCTTCTACCTCTAGTCAAAGTGATCACCTTTGTTATTAATGTGTCTAGCTGTGTCCCCACTCCCAATTTCTCTGTTAAGTAATGATAAATCAGTAATGTTCATTAAATCTAATTCTTTATGATGGAGAGTCAGAATCACATGAAGGTCATGAGAGTAGGATCTGCAGGTTTGATAAGACCTGGGCAGGAATCCTGGCTTTGCTCAGATTATGTGGGTCACCTTAGGCTACTTAATTAATCTCTCTGTAAAATTAGGGTAATGATCCTCTTAGGGTTGTTGAAGCAGAACATGAGATAAAGTGCATGACTACATCTAGTACCGTGCCTGACTCAGTAAACCCTCGGTAAGCTTTAGGTGTCATTATTGAGCTGCAGTGGGTCTGTGCTAAGCTCCTGAGGACAAAAAGGGAAGCGGGTTCCTTCCACTGAGTCTCATGGGGGTGATAGGCAAGCAGACAATTATAAAGTATTGTGACATGCCTCAACATAATTGGGCTCCAGGTGTTGACAAGGGTGCAGGGATTTGGATGTGGCATTCAGCAGGGGCTCAATCTGTGCACAATGTACACTCTCTTCCTTCAACATGCCAGACAACTGTATTTTCATATGTATATCATATATATTAAAAATTTTACTCACAAAGCCATATTACTAGATTTTAGGGATTTTTGAAGGGTGACTTTAACGGTTAATGATTCTAGCTTTAATGAATCTAAACCTCCTTCCTCCTGTATCTAGGTTTTCTTGGGGAGCTGATCAAGCTCTGCTGGATTGATTCATTCATCTAGTTCATTCATTTAGCTGGGAAGCATTGAGTGGCCACATGTCAGTAGGGTAGGAGGATACAGAGTAACTCAATCTAAGCACCCAGGCCTTGTCCTCAAGGGGCTTATTTTTGAATGAGGGACCCAAACAGTCAAGTTGTGCTAAATATGTCACCAGAATTTTGAAGTGAGCGCTGAGTAGAGCCGTGACTTCTGCCGGGGCCAGGAGCAGTGGCAGAAGGCAGGGAAGTTGCCACGTGCAGGGTGAATGAGCATCACTGCCAATTAGAGCTAGAAAATATTTTTCTTCTTCAGAGAAAAGCATTGCAGGTAAGTGCCTACAGGCATAAAGCATGAAGCAATTAAGTCAGACAAATCCATTACCAAGTTTCATTTTAAGGGACTTGAAAAGAAGGTGGTATTCTCAGTGACAGGGTTTTATTACAGGTTCCTTGACAACACTGGGTTTGCAGAGGTCTTCTCACTACTAGGCAAAACTCATACCTCCAAACTGACTTTAAAAAGAGATTAATGTATTGTGTACTTGAAAGTTGCTAAGAGAGAAGATTTTCAATGTTCTCATTACCAAAAATGATAAGTATGTGAGGTGATGGATATGTTAATTAACTTGATTTAATCATTCCACAATGTATACATATATCAAGACATCCTGCTGTACACCATAAATATTTATAATTTTTCGTTTGTCAATTAAAAAAATAAAAGAGATTAATGAGAAAGTAAAGTAGTGATATGAAACATGCTTTAGGAATATTCTTTTTGTTTATTTAAAATTTAAATACAGATGTATTCAATTATATAATTAATCAAATAATACATGTAAATTCACTTGTTCTCATTTTCAAAAATGGAGTTTATGGCTGGGTGTGATGGTACACCCCTGTAATCCCAGCAACTCCAGAGGCTGAGGCAGGAAGATCACAAGTTCAAAGCCAGCCTCAGCAACTCATTATCTGTCTCAAATTTAAAAATAAAAAGAACTGGAGTTATGGCTCTGTGGTTAAGTGCCTCCGGTGCCAAAATAACAATCAAAATGGGAGTTTAGTTTTCAGCAATATTTTACAGCAAAATTGGGCAGATATACAGTTTTCATGTGCCATCTACCCCTAAATGTGCATAGCCTCCTCCACATCCCCAAACTGCCCACAGCCCAACCTATAGTGTGTTTGCTGTAATCACTGAACCATAGACACACCAGCATCACGCACAGTCTACAGGTTATTTTTAGGGCTCATTCTGTGCATTTGGAGGAATGTATAAAGACAGTGATCCACTGTTAAGGTAACATAATGGACAGTGTCATCTCTCTCAAAATCCCCCGTGCTCAGCCTCTCCAACTATCCCTCCTTTCCAATCCCCAGCATCTCCTGAGCTGGTAATTGTGTCCATCCCATGCCCTGGGACTGTGACAATTGAAAGGATAGGAGGAGATGTTGGCCTTTCACTTTATTCAGTTTTTTACTTGCTGTTAGGACAGAGTGACAGCATCTAAGTTGGATGGAAACAGGCAAGTTCTAAGGGAATTAGTTTTGATATATTAAACTCATTCTATGTACTTATTTATAGTCTGTTTTTCAAATGGATTTGAGGTAGTTTAGATTTAACATCTTAATTTCTTAAATTTTATTCTTATGGCCAAAATCTGAATATCACTAATTTTTACAACCTGGCACATTCACAAATTGCATCCCAACATATACATTTTTTAAACTTATGATTATTTTTAAAGTCAATTGTTTAAAGATTTATTCCATTACTTGGTCATTACTTAGCCATACATTGAAGAGTGATTACAGTTCCTGAATATGTTTCAATTTCACAAATTTTGCATTTGTGTTAAAACCTCCGAGATAGGAGCCTTAATTAAGCAAATGATTAGTAATGAGAACGAAAGTAAACAGAAGTCCTGCTAAGCATAATTAGGGGATATATCATCTTACAAGGACACTGATAGCTTTTAGCATTAAAATATATGAACCTAAAATATGACTTGGTGTTGATAATTGCAGGACGTGCAGTTTTTCTTTTCATAAGGAGTTATACTGTAAGCCTACATGTGAACTTTATTCTTATGCTCTGGAATATAGAGACTACCCTTTGGCTTGAATTTCCAGTTATTAAACCATGTATTTAATATTAGTTAAAGAATGGCTTTGGGAATGTCTTCTAAGGTTGTGTCCTTTGTCCTTGGGCATTCTCATGAGATAGGGCTGATATAGTAGAGTGCCACTTTTAAAGACTAGCAAAGAAAAGTAATGAGAAGGTGATGCTCAGCCAGCCCAGGGGCACCAGGCCTCCAACTCCTGAGCCAGTGCTCTTCCCAGAAGATGAAGTTCTCTCCCTTTTGTCAATTTCATCGAATCTGAGGCTTCCCTGAAAGAGATATTTGAATGGCTCTACACAATACCCAAGACACAACCTCTGGAAACATTACCAGTGTTTCATGGACAGAGCAGGATAATGGAGGGGGTCCACTGGCTAAGGTTCTGGAGACTAGACACTTAGCTTGGCCTCTAACCAGCGGGTGACTCCAGGCACGTAACATCTCTTGATTTTAGGAATAGCTAACTTTCAGGTAGTTATAAAAACACATGGACAAGTATAAAGTTCTCTGGGAGTAGAGCAATTGTTTAAAAAAAAAAGGAAGAGATAATTTTTTCCCCCGAGTGGTGACTTTTCCCTCTATGGGTGTGGGAGCTTTTTGGATTTGCCAGTGGCTTCTCTCTCGTTTGAATGTATGTTCTTGTTTGGATTTATCAGCTACTCAGTTTAGCTAGGTCACCCTCCCCAGAACCAGTTTTTCAGTTTGAAGACTCATGAGTTATCCAGGCCTGTGCCCACAATATGTTCATGCTTTCTTTGCTTCTCTGATGCCACTGCTTCTAGCAAAGGGCTGGGAGTGGAGGAAAAAAAGCCAGTGTGAGTCTATTTGGCTACTCCCAGGAGTTAATGAATTTTTGTCTGAGAGGAGGTTAAAATTGACAGATAAGGTGAGGTGGATTGGTGAATCTTTTTTGTTCGGCCTCTTTCTGTTCCTATTTACCAGAGATCACTGCAAGATCGGCTGGACTTTCAAAAGAGGGATTTATGATGTTTTTAAGGAAGGTAAAGAGAAAATAAATTTGGTTAACATTTTCTCAGTTCTTGAGGGTTCATTTTGCTTTATGTTTTGACATTTTTGTTTTTATCTCAGGGTTTGAGGGGAAAAGCAAGCCCAACCTACAATTTAATATGTTGCAACAAATTATAGGGCACACAAGTATATTCTGCTGCTCCCTTCTTTAGAAAGAGAGTTGCTATTTGTCTTCAAATAAGGGGGATTTCGATTAAAGTTATGGAATACGTGATTAAAGCCTAGCATCTGAGATGAATAATAGAGAACTACGACATTTTGTCATAATTTAATTTTTATTCCTTTCTTGAAAAAAAATTGCTCAACATAACATAAGCTAGGCCCACTCAAATGGGGGGCATGCATATGTTACCCGTTCTGCCAGGCTCACCACCAATTGGAGTGTTAGCTATTTATAAATTCAAGGTTGACTGAAACCATCTCACCACCACACAAAGCTCCCTCCTTAATAAAGAAGATCCACTGGTAGGTGTTGGGAGCAAATGTTTAACAAGTGTTTTTCCGGCCCTGTAATATGGAGGGGGAGAGGAAACGTATGGCAGAAACAACGGAGGCCATAGTCTGCCGTAGGAAAAGACTGCAGAGGGAGAGAAGATGCGGTGGGCCATATGGGGGCCCCAGTGACTGGGGACACGGTGGGGGAGGGGTGCCATAGAAGAAAGTGATGAGAAGAGGAGAAACATGGCTCCCCCGTCCAAGATGACGAAAGAGAAAAGCAGGTGGGTATTTTGGACTCTAGGTGGACTTGTCTCCAGCGGGATCTAGAGGTGCTCCTTGGGGAAGGTGAGACAGAGCCATCAGCAAGCTGTTCCTTTGCGTTGCTCTATTGCTGGGAAGATGGAAGACAAAATCTCCTTTTCTTTTCCCACAGAAGAACTTAAATGGTAGTGACCTAATAGCAGGGATGGGAGAGAAAATATCAATGTGAGGCTCATTGAGTAGAAAATGCCAGAAAAACCCAACCCAAACTGACTTTAAAAAATATAATTTATTGCTTGCAGAAAGGCCCAGGGGCAGTTTTGACTACAGGGATGGCTGCATCTGGAGCTAGGTTCTAGGTATGGGTTTTTCCATCCACTCTGTACTCCATGATTGCTGTATTCTTCAACTTGACATGTTAGTACGATGGCTGCCTATTCCTCCAGGACAATTATCATCCTGATTCCTGACTGCTGGAAAACAAAATTAGCTTATTTTCCTCTCACAGTCTGAACCAAGAAATCTCGGACTTAAGTTTTTTCCTGGGTCTGAATTGGTTCATGTGCTCTTCCTTCAGCCAGGAGAATGGAATGTGCTGATTGGCTGAGAGGGGGTCACAGGCCTGCCCTGGAGTTGGGAGTAGAGGCAGGTCCATTAAATCATAAGGACAGTGTGTGTGGGCAGAGGAGTGGATGCCAGGAAGCCAGCACTGAAGAAGGAGCCTTGGATGTGCCCAGTGCACATACAAGAGCTTTGTTCACCGTCTCTCACATACACCTCCCATTCTTTCCATGGGGAGGTTGTTATTCCTGTTATTTTATAACTGAGTGCACTGCGACTCAGGTGGATGACATTCCCAAGGATACACAGTAGGATGTGATGGAGCTGGGATGTGATCTTAGGCACTCAGCCCTGCCAGCATCCTTTTTTTGGGGGGGGGTGGGGGTACTGGGGATTGAACTCACGGTGCATGGCCGCTGAGCCACATCCTCAGCCCTATTTTGCATTTTATTTAGAGACAGGGTCTCACTGAGTTGTTTACTACTTCACTATTGCTGAGGCTGGCTTTGAAGTCGTGATCCTCCTGCCTCAGCCTCCCAAACTGCTGGGATTACAGGTGTGCACCCCTGCCCCTGGCCCTGCCAGCATTCTTGAGGTTCCCAACCAAGGGTTCAAAACCAGGCCCTATTGATCATCTAATCAAATCTCCCAGTTGTCATTTCCCTTTCTTCTTTCAAACACAGGTGTGTCCAGGATGATAAGGAGGCACTTGTTTGTAGGAAAGGGGGAAATGCCTCCAGGCATCAGACCTCGCAATTTAGCTCTGTAGGAACCTGGAAGTCTGAGTTGCCCTCGGGGTCTCCTGACTTGGGAGACCTGGAGGGTGTCTGTCCACTATTTTTTTCCTCCTCTATATCAGATCAGCTCACAGTATTTCTGCTTGGAACCCCGGACCCTTCTTTCTCAGTGCTAATATCCGCTCTAGGTTGTCAGACCAACTTCACGCCTCCTTCAGGCATCTCAGTGACACTCTGTCCTGTTCCTCCAAACCTTAACTCCTCAGTCACTTCTTCCCAGGCCTCTGCACCCTGTCCCACCCCCCTTTCGCCCCTGCCTCCAACCCGCCAGGCCACTCTGCCTATCTTTTTGTTACTCGCCCACCCTCAGCTCTCCTTGGGTTTGTCTCCTCACTTTCCCACAAATAGGTAGGGCTCATTTCCTCCTTCACACCACCCCTTCCTGCTCAGAATGACCAGAGCCCTCAGGGCCCAGCTCTTCAATGAAGTTCCCCTTGACTCTGCCTATCCCTGGGTCTTCTCTTCCCCTAAACAACGTTCATTTTAGTTCTCCAGGATGGACATTTGAATTCTATTGTAAATGGACACATATACCTACATTCACACACATAGACATATACACACATGAGTGTGTTCACATATTCTTAAATATTGTTGTTCTGTAAGAACATGAACTCCATAGAGATAGAGCCCATGTCTCCAATTTTAAAATTTATAGATTTATTTTATTCATTTCTTTGGAGGAGTGTTCTTATCATGCTCAGACCAGTTGTACACTCATAATATATTCTTTGTCAGAAAGAAATTTTGGACTGCTTCAAAAAGTTTATCAAATAATAATAGATATCCAATAATAAAGAGGAGCTTATGATAGAAACAGAAGTTTCTTGCTTCTCTTCAACAGTTTCAGTCTTTATTTCCATTGATGATTCTTCCCGTAAATGCAATCTGTCTAGTCTGTTATTATAGTTATTTCTTGGTTTATAAAATCTTAAGACAATATATAAACTCTCCTATGAGAAAGTTGAGGACTTAATTTGTTTTTGCTGTTTCTTTCCACCCAGTGTTGGGTATTTCCTTATTATTTTCATTCTTTTGGTTATATCATTGCAATTTTTGAATAATAAACTTAAACCTGTTTTTTGTCCTAGTAATAAAAAATGCAAATTAGTATATTAATTAATTATTTGATGGGAAAGAGTTTGAGTTGGTGACAGATTGCCTGGTTATTAATGATTTCCTTTCATGATGTTTTGAATATATCATGGAATGTAATATTTATGCATATCTGACCTGTATAAAACCTGACTCCTTCATGCTCCTGTCTCATGTTGTGCTGTCTTCAAAGAAATATTGACCCTACACTCAGAGTAATTGAAAAGCAATACAGACTCTCATGAGATTGTTAAGTGGAATATTTTAAAAACTACAATGATCTTTTTCAATACAAATACTTATAACTTAAAGTATTTTCTTTTTATCCCTGTTATTTATAGTAAGGTATTACTACATAGTATTGTTAAACTGAAAGGCCAACCTTCTGCATGATCCCTTATTATTGGGTGCTTAATTTAAGTCATTGCTGTTGCAAAGGATTTATCTTGTTCAGGAGAAGAACAAAATGGATGGGGAAACTGCTGGGATGCGGTGAGACAAGATGGTGTATGTGAGGGAGGAGGCCAAAATGCAGGCTGGGCGTTGGGAAGGAAAGCAGGCGGGAGAAGGCAACTACTTTGACAGCAAAGTGTTTCTTAGAATTAGAATATCTTATGATACAAATACCAAATACATGTCACAAAGTTAAAGTGGTGCAAAAATAGACATAGTAAAAATATATCTTCCTCTGATTCCTGTATGCCAGGCACACAGTTATCAGTTTCTTGCTTTTTTTTTTTTTTTTTTTTTGGTACTGCGGATTGAATTCAGGGGCACTCAACCGCTGAGTTACATACCCAGCCCTATTTTGTATTTTATTTAGAGATAGGGTCTCACTGAGTTATTTGGCACCTCGCTTTTGCTGAGGCTGGCTTTGAACTCGAGATCCTCCTGCCTCAGACTCCAGAGCCGCTGGGATGACAGGTGTGAGCCACTGTAATCTTCTGTATCTTAACAGAGATGTGCATACACAGAATACAACTACATTTCCACTTTTCTCCACATGGGGTAGCTTTCTGGAAACCCATACCTATCCCTTGCTTTATTCCTTTCAACAATACACTTGGGGTTATTTGGCAAATATTCATATAGAGCTGCCCTTATTTTCTTTTCACACTATGCGTTATTTTTAATTTTTTGAGAAATTGCCATGCTTTTTTTTTTTTCCCATTGTGGCTAAACCGTTTACATTCCTAACAACAGTGCACAATCCTATTCTTACCAAAGAGTGCTTGCTATCTAACACCTCTATCAATTAATTATAGAATAGAGTCAAAGACTTCAATCTTTACCAGATTGAGAGATAAAAATAGTTTAACTTTGCTTGGCATCTCTCTCTTTTCACAGTGAGTTGGAGCATCTTTTCACCTACTGGTAAACCTACAAACAAACTGTGATGCTATCCTTTGTCCATTTTTCTACTGGGTTTTTATCACTTCTATTTGTAAAGAAGCTTTATACTAAAAAAAATGGATTTTTTTTCTGCAGAATGAAATAAAGTATTATTTCCCAGTTTGTCATTGTGTTTTGGTTTTGGATTATGGTGATTTCATTTTTTTCTAGATGATTCTAATTTTTGTGGTCATATTTATCAAGCTCATATTTTAGGCCTGTGGTGTTAGTTCACACTTTGTTTAGAAAGATCTTCTTCTGCTTCAAGATAAGAGCACATTTTTCTATGTTCTTCAAATATTTTTATACTTTTTAAAAAAATATTTTTAAGTTTTTAAGATCTTTGCTACATGTGAAATTCATTTTATTCTAAGGTGTGAGGTAAGGATCCAACTTTATTTTCCTTGGATTTCATTCATTGTCTGAACAACCTTGTGATGTTCTCCCTGATTTGAGGGAATATTTAGGACTAAAAATATGTACTTTGGAAGCTTTTTTTTATATATACTCTTTGAAATCCATTTTGCTAATTTTGCTTTCTCTTACTTTATATAATAGTACACTTTAAAAATGTTTATTTATTCTAATTTGTTATACTTAACAGCAGAATGCATTTCAATTCATATTATATAGAAAGAGCACAATTTTTCATTTCTCTGGCTGTACACAAAACAGTCACACCATTTGTGTCTTCATACATGTACCTTGGGTAATGATGTCCATCTCATTCCATCTTCTTTCCTACCTCCATTCCTTCTTCCTTCATCTACCTCCCCTATGCCCTATTCAAAGTTCCTACATTCCTCCTGTGCTCCCAACCCCCCACCCCCCCATTTTGGATCAGCATCCATATATCAGAGAAAACATTTGGCTTTTGGTTTTTTGGAATTGGCTTACTACACTTAGCATGATATTCTCCAACTCCATCCATTTACCTGCAAATGCCATTATTTTATTCTCTTTCAATGCTGAGTAATATTCCATTGTGTATATATACACCACAGTTTCTTTATCCATTCATCTATTGAAGGACATCTAAATTGGTTCCCCAATTTAGCTATTGTGAATTATGCTGCTATAAACATTGATGTGTCTGCATCACTGTAGTATGCTGTTTTAAAATCCTTTGGGTATAAAGAGAGGGGTGAGATAGCTGGGTCAAATGGTGGTTCTATTCCAAGTTTTCCAAGGAATCTCCATATATAGTACACTTTTAAAATTAGCTACTCTGGTACGATGGAAGAAACAAAAAAATCAAACAAAAATACAGTTAGGGATTATATCAATGCTTGGATTAGGATTTTAAAGAAAGGATTTTATATATTAACATATGTATAACACAGAAGTTAGAGTGACAAAAGGAATCAAAGTGAGAAAATGCACAAGGAATAAGGAGAGCTTTGGAAAGAGCTGTTGGGTAACTTGCATGGCCTGTTCTTACCCAAGAACCTGGGAACATGAGGTATTCCCCTCTTGTAAATTGGTTATGTGATCGTACTGGTAAAGAAAAGAATGAGGAAAACTTGATATTGTGATTGCTAACTTCTTTAAAGAAGCCTAGGGTAAGAAGATCAATTGGAAGCACTGACATGTTCCACTTGAATTGTACCAGGTTTACGTCCACTTACATGACTTTTGGAGGACATTATTCTTAAAGTGATATATACCTCAGCTTAAAGATGAAATAAATAACAACATGTCAAAATGCATTCTACTGTCATGTATAACTAATTAAATAATAAATTTAAAAATGTAAACATAAAAGAGATGAAACAAATAATGATATTTATTAAATGTTAATTAAGAACATGATTTTATTTAGAAAAAAATTATTCCCTTACCAATGAGATAAACTTAGGGTTCCTAGCTAGGTTGTTTAAACATTATAAAATGCTATTAGATCAGTGAGTACTTTTCTTAAAAAATACCCATTTCTTTCTTTCTTTCGGACTGGAGATTGAACCCAGGGCTGCTTAATCACTGAACCACATCTCCAGCCTCTTTTTATATTTTATTTTGTGACAAGTTCTCTCTGAGTTGCTTAGGTCCTCACTAAGCAACTCACTAAGTTGCTGTGCCTGGCTTTGAACTCAAGATCCTCCTGCCTCAGCCTCCTGACGGCTGAGATTGCAGGCATGTGCCACAGGGCAGGGCCATCCATTTCATGAAGGGAAGAATGCAGGTTGCTATTCTGTTTCTTTCAGAGACAAAAGGGAAACAAAATTGCTTTTGAGTTTAAAAAACTTATTCTTAAGGTAGAGCGAGTATCAACTTACTACTGTAGATTGAGAAAGAATGCTCCGTTTGGAATTAACTCCCTGGACTGACAGATAACAAGAATATGGTTCCAGAGTTGTCCAATTATGTGATGTCACAAGAGGAAGGAAAACTTTCTTGGGAAAGGTAAAAAATAAAACCCTTATAAAAGATCTCACAGTCGGGGCTAGGGATATAGCTCCGTTGGTAGAATGCTTCCCTCCCATGGACGAGGGTTCATGGGTTCAATCCCCAGCACCACCACTGCACCCCATGCGCCCCCACCCAAAAAAAACCTACAGTCTGGAGACCACCCACCTAACAGAGCAATTGAGGAAGAAACTCATCTGAGACAGAAACAGTAGCTGTTGGTTGGAAAATGTTGTAAAAACACTGATGATAGGCCCCAGTTAGGTGGTGTACTTTATACAACATGTCTGAATTAGATGGTACTTTAAAAATAATTTTGAATCTCCATTGAATGTTGTAACTTATTGCTGGGAAAAAATCCACTAAATTAGAGTCCTTTTTATTTTTGCATCACTTTGTATGTAGTTGCATTTAGCCCTGTTTTATATTCTACTCTTTACTCTGGACTTGATTTTGTATCCACATTTACTTCTTGCTACATGGTCAGTACTCATATTCTTTTAGTGGATACATAGTTTAGAGAATTTTTTTTTTTAATTTAAGAAAAGGAGTTTTATGACTTTCAAATGCCGGCAGTAGCTGCTGACAGGACAAGGGGAAGTGGAAAAGTGGAAGTTGCCCATGAATTAGAGAGAATCCTGTCAGGGCTTTAAGGAATAGATAAGATGTGCTCCGAATGAGTTCATCCATCCTGTGAATAAAAACTGCTGGGAAGGTGGTGCTTAAGCAGTTTGTGGTCTATGATGCAAATAGGGTTGACATCCCTTTGCTTACTACATTGTTCCTGCTTCCTTTCAGAGCTGGTGCACCCAAACCTCAGCCTCGGTGCTCACATGCTATGCAGCCTACTGGTGGAGAAGGTCTGTTCTTTAGCCTTGGCTGGCGCACCAGAATTCCCAGAGGAACTTTCAGAATTCAAGAAACCCAGGCCTTGTCCCAGACTGACTGTGTCAAAAAAGAGGTCTGAGTTTGGATATTTTTCAAAACTCCCGGAGTGGTTATAATGTGCAGCAAGAGTAGAAAACTACTGCACAAAAGACTGTGTTTTAACTATTCCATCATCCGGGATGTCTGATTTCTATAAACAGTTCCATTTGAGACATCAGAAAGTACAAGGTTTATCCTGATTCTCGACATAGCAAAATTGTCAACATATGTCAACTGCTAGAGTGAAATGAAGCAGAATGAAATGCCATTCCGATGGGTCAAGAGAGAAATATTTAACTCATTTGATGAACATTTATTAAGCATGTCTATATGCTCTGTTTTGACTTAAAAAATTGTCTCCTATGTTTCCAAAGTATGGCAGAAAGATAAAAAATGTAAAATGAAAAACAATAATATTCAGCAAAATCTGCTTTGACTCATGAGAGCTGTATAGCACAAAGTACAGGTAGAACATAGTGTCACTTCTATGGGGCACAGCTTTAAGGAGGAAGGGCCCCTTGTGATGCTGCTGATTGTTGGGAAAAACTGCACATCCTGGCTGGTGGCGGGGGGATGAGGGAAGATGGAGCAAGAGGAACAGAAAGGGTACTGAGACTGATGGGGGACAATGTGGGCAAGACCCCTGGGAAGGGACTATGGGGAGTACATCAAAATCAACATGTTTAAGTGTGGCCTGTATTTGACAAAGGATGGAAGGGACGAATAATGCAGGTCTTATCAGGAGTCTGCATTTTGTGTTAGGTGTGTAAAAGAGGTGCCATTAGAGAGATTTTTCATTTGGACAATTTGAGAGTGTGTTAATGTGAACATCCAAGACTTAAAAATATTCTATCTTAATAAAAAACTGAGTTGGTTTGGGTTGCTCTAAGACAGTACCATGGACTGGGTGATTTATACATAACCGAAATTTATTGTTCACATTTCTGGAAGCTGGAAGTCCGAGATAGGGGTGCTGCATGGTCAGATTCTGTTCGAGGGTCTTTTTTTCAGGTTGCAGAGTGCAGACTTTCAACTGTGACTTCATATAGTAGAAAAAGGGCAAGAGAGCTCTCTGGGGTCTCTATAAGGATACTAATCCCATTTCTGAAGCCTTCATCCTTGTGACATAACCACCTTCTCAAAGCCCTGCCTCTGAATACCACTGCAATGGGATTAGGGCTTGGACATATAAATTTTGGAAGGACACAAACATCCCATCCATCAAAGATCAGAGAGGTAAAGATGTCTAAATCCACTACTGTGTGGTCCAGGGTTTCCTAGAATTGCTCATCCTCCCAGGGTAGCCTCTGAGAAGGCTGGTAAATGCTGTTTGCTTCCTCTCCCCTGCCACATTCAATCATGGTTAAAGACTTAATTATCTTTTTATGAGCCCAACAGTCCCAGTTTTCTGTTGCTCAAACACAAAGACATCATCTGTCTGCAGCAGACACTTCAGCTATTGGACAGGAGGGGAGGATGAGTCTGTTTGGACAGCAGTGGGGTCTGCAGCCTTAGGTGAAAGCAGGCTCCCAAACCCAAAAGCCCAAGAGAGCTGGCCCAGGACGAAATGCAGCAAATGCAGCAAATGCAGCTAACACAGTGAGGGCCATTGCTTGGTACAGAATCGCCTTTAGAATTAAATGTTCTTTAAAAGTTATTTTATACTAAGCTAGTGATCTCAATGAAGTTTGATTTTTGTATTTTTTAAAAATAATTTAAAGAAACACTTTCCTTTTATTTTCTAACACATTAGGATTCATTATAAAGAGTATTATCCTTATACTTTATTGAAATCTCATTATTAGGCCATATTTGTTTCACATTTTTTTAAAGTAATAAAACTTAAATAGAAACCCTAGTAACAAAACCCCATGCTGTTTATGGTTTTGATACTTGACACAAAGAGTGTTTTACTGTACATATTACTTGGCAACTTCTTTTTTTAACCCAACATTCTGTTTCTGAGATTTACTCATATGGATTCTTACAGTTATAGTTTATTCACTTCAGTGGCTATTTAAGTGTATCATGTTATATGAATATGCTATGACTTGTTTATCTGCTCACAATAGTAGACATGTGGGTTGTTTCCCAAATCTCACTTCACAACTGATGCGTAGTATTTCTGCGTTCTCTTCCCTGTGCAGATGTGAGGGAATTTCCCAGACATATGCTCAGAAGAGAACTGGAGGGGCCACTGGGCATGAGCATTTTCATTTCAACTCTAGGGCCAAATTGCTCTCCAACAGGGTGGTCCCAATTTAAACATGGCTGCCCTCTGTAAAAAACTCATGGTTGCTTCTTACCAGTGTCTACAACCCTACCAAGTCTCCTGCCATGCTGTGGGAGGCTGTATGGGTTAGTGTTTAAGATTTTAGCCCTGCATGAGGGAGGGATATTTTGGGGGTTATTAATATGCTCTTAAATTAGAGTTTGGTGATGATTTCAAAAAAATCACTGAACCATACATTTAAGTGGATAAATTTTATGGTATACAACTTTATCTCTAAAAGTTGTGTTAAAAAAAATACAAAAGATTTAGGCCTTGGCAATAGACAGCTTTGGGTCAAATTCTTGATCTAATACTATGTAGCTTCATGAGCCTGATTCCAATCTGTCAAATGAGGATTTATACTGCCTGTAATTATCCTTTTGTCAGGGTTGGGCTTGTGGCTCAGTGGTAGAGCACTTGCCTGGCATATGTGAGGCCCTGGGTTTGATCCTCAGCACCACATAAAAATAAATGAAATAAAGGTATTTAAAAAAATGTCCTGTTATCGGGGGTCAGTAGATGACCCCTTAGCTTTGCGTCTGGCACCTAATGAAAACACAATAAATGCTGCTTGCCATCATTTCCCCAGCACCCAGTGTCCTTGTGTTGACTTTAATGTTGCACTTGCCCCTTCCTCACTGCTGTGGCTCAGATAAGTATCCCCCAAAGGCCTGTGTGGGAGGTGTTGCCCCCAAGGTGGTCCTTGTTGAGGGCCACAGCCGAGTCGGGATGAGGCATGGCATTTTTGCCAGAACGGAGCGGTTGAGAGGTGACGCCAGCAAGCCATTGAGATGATAATGGTTATGTTAAGCTGTGTATATTAGACCCCTTCTGTCCACCTTGACCTGCTACTTTGGAGTTCTCGCGGGAATTCCCGGAGAGTTCCCATTGGTGGGGGAAGTGCGGGGAGAGGGATTTCCGGTTGGAGTGTGGTGTGTCCCGGGAGAAGGCCGTGTGCGTGGCGTTCGAGGGAGTTCGGAAGTAAAGTTTGTTCCTGCTTGAGTGGCTCGTGATTTGTGCCCAGCCAGACTGCGGCACCTTGGGAGGTGATGAGAACTTTAGCAAGTAGGACCTTATGGAGGTCATGGCCCGTGTGCCCCTGAAGGGGACTGTGAGACCCCAGCCTCTTCCGCTTTCTCTTCTGCTCTTAGCCGTGAGGTGTGCAGTTCACTCTGCCATCTGCTCTCTGGCACTCCTACTGAGGTCGAGAGCATTTTGGAGCTTGGACTAAAACCTCCCAAACTGTGAGCTCAAAGAACCATTTTCCCTTTAGAAGTTGTTATCTCAGGTATTTGGTTGGGGTGAGGGAAACCTGCCACCGCCCCTCTTCCCTGCTGCCCCGCGGCTAAGCAGGTTTCCTCAGCTAACACAGAGTTCTGGCTCCCCTTCCTACCGCCTTCTCTTGTCCTTCACCCAAATGGAATTTGTTCTCAGTCTCTCACTGGAAAAGTTTAGACAGATTGATGCATAAAACGTTACTCATGACTGATAATGGTTTATTTGCATTTTCAACAGAATCACTGAAAAATAAGTAGAGTCAGGAAGTATGCGATGATATCATATTCAGCCAGGGCTGCCACAACAAACGGCCCTAGATGGCGTGGCTTAGACAAAAGAAATTTTTTTTCCCTAGTTCTGGAGACTAGGAAGTTCAAGATCAAGGTGCTGGCAAAGTTGGTTTCTGGTGAGCACTCTTGTCCTGGATGTAGGTGCTGCCTTCTTGCTGTGTCCTCCCTTGGGTTTTCCTGTGTGTGTATACTCCTGGTGTCTCTTCCTCCTCTTATTAAAACACCAGTGCTTTGGGATTTGGAATCTACCCTATGATCTCCTTTAAATTTAATTTCTTTTTTTAAAGGCCTTATCTCCAAATATAATTGCATGGGAGAGTTAAACCTTTAACATATGATTTTTGGGAAACTTGGTTCAGTCTATAATAGATCTTACAGGAGCCATAGGCTATTTGGGCAGGAGGGTAGCCAGATTCCAGGCAGGATGGTCTTCAAAGGGGCGATTAGTGTGATCACCACATCTCAGGCCAATATTCTGGTCATAATTGAAGGTCCAGAGAGAATCAGATTCTTTGGAACTTAGAATAACTAAGTTGACTAGAGACCAAAGTCGAACCCTGAAAGGAAACGAGGAGTGGGGTCTGACGTTTCTGGTAGCCTGAAATTCTTGGTTCTCTGTTCCCTTGTGCCAACATCAGTGCTCTGGGAGGCAACCTTAGTTATTGCAATAGATGGTAAGCGTGGAGTCAGGGCTGAGGTGTTACACACATTTGAGAGGTGCTTTTCCAGGCCATGAAAGTCTGGTAAATTCTCCCTGCTGCATAGCTTGGGACACATTGGCAATGACCTTGGCAGTGTCTTTCTCTCTTCCTTATGCGATATATCCAGACTAGGCTCCAACCTGTCTTATTCTGCAGCCTAAATCTTAACTAGAGGGATTTGGGGCCTCAATTTCACCTGCTTCCTGCAGTTCTTTTTTCCTTTTAGTACTCTATTTATCCTTTAGGTAAATTATACTGTATTAGGCATAATTATAAGAGGAATATACTCAAAGTCTCAGGGATCATCAACCCTGTAATGCCATTATCATATATATAATTTATATATATATATAATTTTCCCCATAAAAGGTGTAAAGAACAGCTTAATATTTTAAGCGAATCTAGCTCCTTCATAAGGATTTCTTTGAGTGTGAAAGTGAAGAACGAGTCACAGTGGGGCCTGGGTAGTAGGTGAAGTCTGGGTCTTTTTTAGTCTTGAATTCAGATCTGCACATCAATTTCACAGTGAATGTAGTTCAAATTCAATCCTTGGGAAAATAATGGGTCAATAAAATTCATAGAATATTGGGATCATTGTTAAATGACATATTAAACTCGGGGGTCCCAATAACCAAGTACATCAGTATACAATTCATTGATTAGACTTCAGATTTCATAGAAAAAGTCACAGTCCTTTTCTGCCCTATTTGAAATGACCCCTCTGTGACCTCATTTATAATCAGGCTTTGTCACGTTTCCTCAGTCACACATTTGTCGGCAAATTTTTAGGACACTGTTCACTATAGGGTAAATTGTTTCCAGAAATGGCAGGTATCACCCAATAAATGTTGACTAAAGTTTATATAATTCGTTTACTAGTTTTTCCTCTCAGAGAGCAACATTTCCAGCTTCTAGGGGTAGTTCAGTTGATTGTAAAAATCTAATTATGGCAACTATCGAATCCTGACTTGCCTTCCACTTTAAAAGACTCTTATTTAGTGGGACCATGCCTAATTCCAAGGAATGAATCTCTTGTGTTTGAATTTTGGACTTCAGGTTGGTAAAGGAAATGCATGATCATGTTTCTGGAGTCCCGTGTGATAGTTGAGTAGCCTTCACTACATCGAAGATACTGAATCTGCTTTTAATTGGCAGTTGCCCCCAAAGGATTCTTCACTCAAGTTAGAGATAGGGTGTGAGAAGAATCAAAATGAGGGAAGCACAAGAGTAGGGTCAGGTTGTGGGTGTGGCCAGCCCCATTTCCTGAAAGGGGCTCAGCCCAGCAAACTGAGTATGGGATCCTCATGTTAGGGTGACATTACTAGTTTGTGGATCTCTGTCAAAATATTTTTGAATCTCCCAATGACATCAATGGAACTGAAACAGGAAATAGGCCACAAAATAGAAAGTTAGAACCCCTAGAAGGAAATGAGATTATGATTATAGTACAAACTTGGGAGGAAAAAAGCTGGAAGCCAACATGGAAGAACTAGCCAAAGGCTGTCCTGAATTACTTATTTGTGAAATTCATGCAGAATTGACCTCCTGACATGTGTAGCATCCCTTGAAAATGAGAAAACCAAAGGCATATTGTCCTTTGCAGATGTAGAAGATGCCAAGTAGGAAATCTATAGACATGCCAAGAGGAAATGATCATTTTATTCATTTGGACTAATTTTTGGAAGATACAAAGTCAAATTAGCATCAGAAAGACTTAATCAGAATATTTTTGTTCTGGTTATTTATTGCCACGTAATAATTTGCCCCAAAACTTTGTGATGTAAGACAACAATAATCATTTTGTTATGCTCATGGATTCTGTGGGTCAACAATTTGGGAGATGCCTAACTGATTGGTTTTGGCTCTGGGTCTTACACATCGTTAGCTATGGCTGGAGCCAAAGTATTGGGGACAGGGGAAAATGCTCTTTCTTCTTTTAGTCTCAGAGCCCCTCCATGTGTGTTTTCCATGTGAAAGAGTGACCTTGGGGCAGTCAAACTGCTACATGAAGGCTCAGCACTCCAAAACTATGTGTCCTAAAAGATCAGGTAGAGGGCTGGGGTTGTAGCTCGGTGGTAGAGCGCTTGCCTAGCATGAGGAGGCACTGGGTTCGATTCTCAGCATATAAATAAATAAAAATAAAGGTTCATTGACAACTAAAAAATATTTTTAAAAAATCAGGTGGAAGCTAAATGGCCTTCTATGCCCTAATCTGAGGTTACCTAACACCTAAAAGTCTCCTGTAGGTGTTACAAGCTCACTGAGATTCAAGGGGAGGGAATTTAGACCCCCACCTTTCCATGGGAGGAATATCAAAATCCCATTGTAAAAAGAGTACATAGATAGGAACTGTCACTGTGGCCATCTTTGGAAAATACAAATGGCTGCAATTTTAGATTTATTTCTTCAATTTTTTTTTCTGTGCTGGGGATTGAACCCATGGCTTTATGCAAGCTAAGCAAGCACTTTACCACTGAATTACATCTTTAGCCCTTAGGTTTATTTTTATAAAATATGTAGACATATATGAAAATATGTACTTGGTGAAGAAGAATTTGCACACTGAATATAATCATGCACTGCCTGGGCTTCTCCTCCTTCACATCCAGTGTTTAGATAGCTTTGTATTCAGGTCCTTGTCCTTGTAAGGCCCTTCAAATTTTCTAATGGGTGATTTGTCCCTTGTCCAGTTGAATTCATATGTTGAGGTCCTAGCCCCCAATATCTCAGAAAGGGTCTTTAAAGAGGTACTTAAGTTAAAATGAGCCTTTAGGGTGGGCTTTACTCTAAGATGACTGGGGGCCTTTTAAGAGTGGAAAATTCAACACAGACACATTGAGAGGAGACCCTGGGGAACAGGGAGAAGATGACCACCTGCAAGTCAAGGAGCCAGGCCTCCCAAGAACCCACCCCCTATGGATACTTCCATTCAGACTTGCAGCCTCCAGACTGAGAAAACAAATTTCTGTTGTTTTAAACCACCCAGGTGTGGTTTTTTTTTTTTTTTTTTGTGGCAGCTCTAGCAAACTGATACCCTTGTCAAAGGTTTGATTGTATGGAATGCATTTTGAGAAGCGTCCTTGAAGGATCTCTTTCTCTAAACCATGTTTTCAAATTTACTTTTTAAAGCAGTGGATGCCTCTTTTCCAAAGCTAAATGTACGTCCTCTACCTAAAAAATATGCATTATTTATTTAGTGTATGATTTGCTTAGAAGTTTGAGATATTTCCTTAAGATAAAGGTACTCAGTGGGAATAATGAGATAGGACCCAGGTACTTAGGACATCTATAGCTTTTGGCCAAAGGTAACTGCCAATCCAACCTGTGCCTCCTTCTGATACAGCCTCTCTCCATTCATAGCCCAATACATTGATTGCTCTTATTCACAGGATCTAGCATTAGATTACTAGAGCAGCACCTCCGTAGGGGAGGTGGAAACGCAATTGTTGGAAGGTTGCTGATCTCTTTGTTGAGCTACTCCTGGTGTCAGCCCCAGAGGGTATGAGCAACTCTGTGCTGTAGCTAAGCAGAAAGATCTGGCGTGACCTACTGACCATGTTTGGCACAGTGAGACTCTTGCTCTTTGTGGTCTGCTGACCTACCTGTGTACCCTAACTTGACTGTTTCTAGCCCTGGTCCCTGAGCCAGACATGTCACCTCTCTGAGTCTCAGTTTCCTCATCTATAACAAATGGGATATGAATACCAGCTTTGTGTGTTCTTGTGAGAATTAAGTGAATCAACATATGTGCTTGTCCAGCACAGTGTTTTGTGTATGGCTTATTAAATATTTCTCGTCCTTCTTCCTGGGAGGACCTCTTTAGGGCTCAATGAGATAATAAATATGGAAGTACCTTGTTATCTATCACAAGTCATCTCTGTGCCAGTTGGACTCAATGATGTGCTTTGATATTGACTGCAGATGGACCTCAAGTCAAAGGATACTGAGTTTCTTTTGGGTAAGAACATTTGGAGGAGAACATGGGTGTGTTAGAGGCTGGGAATGTGCTCAGTGTCATTTGTGCAGGCTGGAAAAGTTGGTAGGCAGAATGAGTTTTGAAGATGTTTGTGCAAATGTTCTTCTCAGTCACCACGTGACCAGTTTTATGAAGGATTCTGGAATCTAATGGAAGGTTCAAGAGTTCATGCCCTAACCCAAGTGCCAAAGCAATTTACGTCAGAATCTCACCAAATGATTTTCCAGGTCATTACATTTGCCATTTGGATTTTGACATAGTAAATTTTATTAAATAAGTTTAGAGTAGAGCTTAGAGTCTGTTTTATAGATTGACCACATAAGAACCAAAAAATGTTTGTATTGAAAATAGTATTTAAATCTGCAAAGCATATAGTTGTTGGGATGTTAAGAACAGATGAGCCCAAGGAAGCTTGTTTTCCTCTAGCATTCCTGAATTTGCATCATAGGTATTGAAGATGGCATAAGCTAATGCTGTTCTCTGCTAAGAGGGGCAGCTGTGTCCACATGAGCTTTTCATGCCACCTGGGGACCCTGCTGTTTATGGGCTGAGTTTTACTAACTCATCTTTGCCTCTTTTTTTTTTTCCTGGTTCTCCCAGTACCATACCTTACAGAGCTGGGCCTGGCTTTGTTATATGCATCCTGCCCATGATTTTTAGACTCTTTTTAGAGACTCTCAAAATCGACGCTTTAACGCGATAAGCATTTGTAAAGTTTTCTGCCCAGTTTTGCAATTTTCTCTTGGGCTGCCTTCTGAAAAGAATTCTTCCCTCTCTCCTTCGTTGACCTTCTACTAGCTTCCATCTCTGGCATACAGCAGGTGGAGAGGAGAAGTGGGTAGGAAGAATAGTGACCTTCAGTTGCTACCTGCTCCTTTGCCTGGTATTGCACATTGAGGGATTCATTCTGCAGGTCTTCGTAGATTTTCCTTTCTTTAATTTTCTTTTTTCATGAAAACTCCCCTGGGAGCTGTTCACCTTACCGACTAATCTCTTAGCAGCTGCTAACACTGTAGTGGGCCTGCAGGAGAGAATAAGCTCCTGGAGGAGCTGGGGTGGGAATGGGTCTTCTTTAATAAAAAAAAAAAAAAGGGTAATGATATGGGTGGTAGAAAGATTCCCCAACCTCTACTTTACAGTTTTCCCTAGGGTTCCCGTGGAGTCATGGGGAAGGATTAATTAAATGCTTTGCTTTGTTTTCTAAGCATAGGAAAGATCAAATTGGATCAAATTGACTCTGTGAGAGTCAAGGGGAAGAGGGCCATTTTGGCTGAAGTATGTGTGTGCCTCACAGTTAAGTGACAATGGAGGGTGGTGATGGTGAGAAATCCTGGGGACTTGGAATCTGACCCTTTTTAGTGAGCTGGTGCTAGGGAGCTACAGAGAGATACTAATTATGCTTTTTCTCTAAAAACCTTCCATCTAATGGGGGAGACAAGACATTGAGAGAGAAAGGTAATGTTGCATAGGAGGCCTGTGTGTTTAGAGGCAAGTGAGAGATGAGGAGCCCTTTTGAATTCTAAGTCAGGCTGGGAAGGTGAAGGAGGCTTCACAGAGAAGGGGGCCTCTGAAACAGGCCCTGCAGAATGGAGGGTGACGCTCAGAGAGGCAGAGATGAAACAGAGCCTCCTGGGTAGGAGCCAGCAGAGGTGCCCAAAGTCTGAGCAGAAGGCAGGAAGGGCACAGTTTGACTGGCATCAGGATTTGTTGAAGAGACTGATGGGGGAGAAGCCAGGAGAGATACAAACACTAGCTGGGGTGGTACCATGGGGAGTCTTTGGCACAGGACAGGAAGAGGCCTGTGAATGTGCAGGTCTGAAATGGTCAAGAAGTAGGATGCCAGAAGGACACAGCATTCACTGGAGAAGGCGATTTGGCTTCTGTGACAGTTCAATAGCTGGAATGCTGTGGGCCACCATGGGATCGTGGCTGTGCCACCCTAGGGAGGTCAGCACCAATATGAATGGAGGTGCCAGAGGGTCAAGCTGACTTGGAGAATCTCAAGGGTCAGCTGCTGCTGTTACTGCTGCTTTTTGTAAATTGCTAACATTGCTTTCAGATTTTTTTTCTCTTAAGATAATATCAAACTTAAAAGGTAGCATGACTAGCTAAAGAACTTTCAAAATCCTAAACCACTTGAGAGTATGTTACCAACACGATGTTCCATCACTCCTGACTACTTTGAGTGTGTCATCCCCACAAACCAGGACATTCTACCACATGACACATCTGATGGTTAGTTTCAGGTATCACCTTGGCTGGTTGAAGAAATACCTAGAGCATTTACCTGGTAAAGCATTGTTTTGGGGGTGTATCTGTGAAGGTGTTTCCAGAGGAGGTCAACATGTCTCAATGGACTATGTGGGAAAGATGTCCCCTAATTTGAGCAGGCACCAGCCAGTCAGCTGGGAGCCCTAATTAAACAAAAGCAGAGAAAAAGAGAATTAATCTCTCCTGGAGCTGAGATAGGCTTCGTTTTTGTTTTGCTCTTGGATGTTAGAGCTTCAGGTCCACCAGCCTTTATATTTAGAACTCACACCAACAGCCCTCTGAATTCCGAGGCCTTGGGACGTGGACTGAGCCATGATACTGGCATCCTAGGTCTCCACCTTGTAGACAGCCTGTGGTACGACTTCTCAGCCTCCATCATTGTATGAGCCAATTTCCTTAATAAGCCCCCGAACCCCCGAACCCCCATATATCTACATCTGAATATTCCTAATGAATACATTGGAAGACAACCATCAAAACAGCAAATGAACAGTAATCCATTATAACCCCTGATCCTTGGAGCTCGTTCCAGTCTCCTTGTTGTCACAACAATGTCCTATATAGCAAGAGGATCCAGCTCAGAATCACACTGTGCATTCGGTTACCTGCCCCTTTAGTAAGGAAGAAAGGAAGAGAGGGAGGAGGAATGGGAAAAGAAAGTAAGCTCCTTTGGGATTTCTCAGACTATCAGGTAGTCACAACAGACATTGCTTAAACCTTTGTCTTATTTATTTATTTATTTATTTCACACAACCCACTTAACTTTCAGTGACTTGCCCAAAGGAAAGGGAGCAGCAGCACAGACAACCTGAAATATTTTTGGGGGGATTTTGTTCATGCATTTTTAATAGTCTTGTAGCTGCCCCCCATTTTATTTAACTTACATAAACACATGCAGGTCAGAGATGTGCTGGGTGGAAAGTAGAAGCCAACCCTTATGATCTGTTAATATTCTGCAAGGTAGAAATCTGAGATTCTTTTTCTACCAGTTATTTCTGGGTATAGCCCCTCCAGCTCAGATCTGGCCCCCGAGCTGGACCTGAGCAGACTTATTTGTAAGGACTGGCAGATGTTCTTTCCTCTCATCTCCTCATCCAGAGTCCCTGGCTCACCATAATTGTTTATTTCATGCAGCTTTCAGCTTTCATTTTGCAAAATGATTCATGTGGAATGTAATATGCATCTCTGAATGATTACTTACCCCAAAATTTGTCTTCTGATAAGATTGCTTATTTCCTGAACCTAAATGGGAATTTTCAGCTAAGGTAGAGAAGGGATAGCTCATCTCTTTTTGGTTGGAGTTTTTGGCATCATTCATTCACCCATCTCTTGCATTCAGCTTGCATTTGGTGAGTTTCTACTGTTCACAAGAAGTTTGCCATTTAACCTGGAGAGAAAGGGATGCATGCAAGTGACCTTCACGGCAGGGACTGTGCCAAGGGGAGGAGCAGATGAAGCGCCTTGGCTTGGATGATCAGGCAGGGCATTGTGGAAAGTGTGTGTCAAGCTGGGCTGTGAAGAGGGCAAAGAAGACTTGGACTTGGAATGAGCTTGGAGGCTCCACTCCAGCCTGGTTCATAGCTGACTCAAAGAGGAACATACCTGCTCCCCCAGTGCCACATTTAATTGAAATTATGCTACTTACATGAGCTCTTTAGGATCAGGAGGGAGTTTATCAGGCAATATCTAGATTCACAGAATCCATCCTAGGATTTCAGAAGGGGCAGAGCCCTCCAATAGCATTTTAGAATGCTCATTTTACAAACAGAAAAACACGGAAGCCCCAAGAGATGAGGTTGTTCTATTCAAGGTTGCTCTGCTGAATGAAGAGAGGCCTTAGCTCTCCTGTCCTCTGCCTTAATGTCCATTCTGCCACTCCCTGTACCCACCAAAGCCAGGCTCAGCATGGTCCATGGCTGAGTGAGACACCTTGGCTCACGAATCAGGAAGGGGTGGGCAGGTCTCAGGGACATTGCGATGCATTCCATTGAAACTGATGGAGCACAGTGACTGTCAATACAGCTGCCGTGGGGCTCCTAAGGGAGAAGACAGGCCCACAGGGTCTAGCAGAGGGTTGCAGAGTGGGGGTCAGGTGAGGAGCTGGGGTATGGGGGTGAGGTGCTGCTTTGTAAAGTTGGGGAAAGATTTCCTTGGACCTCTGACCTACAGGTCTGCTTCTCTAAGTCTTTATCTTTGTCAGTCTCCTTTCTTCCTTAATGTCTAAACTTACCTATATTTATTTATTTCTCTTAGAAAAAAACTCTTTATTTTGAAGTAATTATTGATTCATAGAATGTTGTAAAAATAATATAGACAGACCCCACATCTTCTTTAGTTTCCTCCAAAATTTGCAACCGACATAAATATACACAATTGCGTATTTTTTAAAATTACAATTTTCAAAATATTAAGAAACTTTTAATTTTAAATTAGATTTTTTTCAGTTGTAATGAACACAATATCTCAATTTTATTTATTTGTTTTTATGTGGTGCTGAGGATCGAACCCAGTCCCTCACACATGTGAGACAAGAGCTCTACCACTGAGCTACAGCCCCCCAGCCCTAATTTTAAATTTTTTAAAAAATTTGATCCCTGCCTCTTGCACATTCATTTCCTCTACCTCCCAGTGTTATCAGTCCACCTTGTATAGAATTCAAGATCTTCCTGACAAATATTTCTTATCTATAACGTGAGAGCAATTTGGTTTCCTGGATCCCAAGCTCCCTAACTCTCAGGGAGGATGAAATGGAATTATAACTCAGTAGATCGTCGAGTGAAATGCAGGCATAGACAGAAATATCCTGGCCATCCCAAACAGATGGCTGCCATATTTAGTGAGGACTAAAGGGACCCTTGGGTTTGGGAGCTGAGACTTGCTGTGCGCTTTAGTACCACAGGCTGTGGGAGGCCTCTGGACCGTTAACAGGATAGTCACCGAGTCCTGGGTCCAGAGCAGGCCTGCGACAGGAGAGCAGAGAGGGTTCCCCTAGGCTTCCTCTTCCTGGGTCTTGGCTCCAGTGGTTGTTCCCTTAAGCCATCCCTGATGAGGACAGTTCTTTCATCATTTCTTCACCACGTCACTAAATATCCCAAATAGGGCCTCCAATTCCAAATACAGTGTGGTTCAGAGCTCTTTTTCAAATACTCTTACAAACCTTGTCACCAGGTCCCCTTCCTCATATTCATCTTTCCCGACTATTGCATCAATCTCCTGGAAGTCTATTTTCCTCACCAGCCCCCTGGTGAAATAGCCTTCAGTAATACCTCATTGGCTCTTAAGTCTGATTTGAAGCCTGCAACTGTCTTCCCTTGTGTTGATGCTATTTGAATCTGGCAGGTACTCAGAGCAAACCATCTTTATCTCCTTAGTGTCTTTCTGCAGTCAGGAATGATCTTCCCTCTCCAGATCCTATGTAAACTTTCAGGGGTGGTGAAAGCCCTGTTTCTGCATCAACCAAGTCTCCCCTGATTATTCCAACCCTTAACAAGAGTTCTGGTTAAGAATTTCCGCTGCTCACTGTCCGTACTGGCCTCTGGTGACTCAATCATACACTGTTGTGCATCGTTAGTTAATTCTACTGTTGCATCCTTGTTGCAGCCTATAACTAGACTTTTCACTATTACTTCTTCCAGGCTCTTTGCACATTTGTGCTTTATACTCTGGAGGCAAGCCCTGGGCTGGAGTTTTGGAGGGCCTCACCACCTTCCTGTGCCTGTGTGTTAATGGGAAGAAGGAGGAGTGTCTGGTTCCTTTGGCTTAAACAGAGGGGACGCTCCACGAAGCATCAAGAATCATCCAGGGAAGGCTTTCCCAAAAACCCAGGGTATTTTGCTGCCAAGGAGCTAAGTGTTCAAAATTGGAATTTGAGTTCCAATTTTCTTATCTATGAGCTAAGAATAATAATATTTGTCAAACAAGGCTGTTTAAGAATTAAATAAGATGATATGTGTTGTCACATACAGCTTGGCATTAATCATGATCTAACAAATATGAATGCTTCTCTCTCCCACTAAGAGTTATTACAGAGTTTACTAGGAAAATTATTCCTCACAATTTTCTATAACTACTAATCAGTTCATAATAACTTTATTTTTCCATATTTTTATTGGTGCTTTATAATCATCCATACTGATGGGATTTATTGTTATGCATTTGTATACACACATGTGTTGACAGTAACTTTAACAAAAACAACTAATACTTAAAAACAACTCCCTACTAGTGTGTGTGTGTGTGTGTGTGTGTGTATTTGAATGACTCCAACCCTTATTTGCAAGAAAAGATTGTGACATCCTGCTTTTGTTTTATTTTGTGATATGCCTTCCTTAAATAAAAAGTTTCACTTAGGAGCTTTACAGCTTTTTATTTCATTTCATTTCTTATTTCTGGTTTTGAATTCTGGGTGGATTAGGATTAGCAGACTTTAAGGGTTGAGGAGACTTCTGCCTCTCTCTCTCTGTCACAATTAACAGTACCAAGGGGACCTGGAGAGCTAGGACTATGGGCATCATCGATTTGGCTGAAGATGTGGGTGTCATTACAATTGGCAAAGTCATGGGTAGATATGAGTCTGAGGTCTCTACTGAGTAACTAGCAGTAAACTAAGAATTGATTCTGCTGTGAGGGTCAATTTTTTCCAAAGGGCAGATGGAAGTGCTCAATTGAATACCATCATTAGGTCACAAATGTCAGCCTTTTCCTACCCTACTGTAGGTGTTCCTTCAATGGCCCCTTATTTATTTTGAGTCATTTTTGACAAATATCCACTCTAGAGTTGGGACCCTGTTGCTATTATTTTTGTGAGTGACCTTTACAAACAAGCCATGCTCAGAAGATGAGTCATTTAATCACAGTCTGTGTGGATCCCACCACCTAGTCCCCAGCC
This sequence comes from Urocitellus parryii, assembly GCF_045843805.1. Classification (NCBI taxonomy): domain Eukaryota; kingdom Metazoa; phylum Chordata; class Mammalia; order Rodentia; family Sciuridae; genus Urocitellus; species Urocitellus parryii. The sequence goes on from NC_135543.1 coordinate 18,398,554, forward strand.
TCTGGGGCTGAGGCTGAGGGGGCTGCACTGTCACATCAGGGAAGGAAGTGGGGAGCAGCTTCCCTCACTCACCAAGGAAGGTACTTCTGGGCTGCCATCTGTCAGCAGAAATTACTTCTCCAAAATTGCTAGTATAAGTTAACAGGGCCTAGAGTACAAATAACGGGCACATGGACTGGCTTCCTCCTATGGAGCACAGAAATGTGACTCTATTGGAAGTGGGGTGAGAATTTCTTCCCTCACTTTTCCTTATTATTTGCACTGGGCAAGTACATTAAAGGGTCATACATTCTATAATATGACATCTCTTTGATGCATAACTCTTTAAATATCATCCCATGAAGCGAGTGGGTAGTGCTGCCAGAGTCAGAGAGGAGCCACACAGAAACCAAGGAGCTCAAAACCATTCTGGCTCAATGGGTGTTCCTGTGAAAACACATCTCCCTTTGGATTGATGACTCTCATTTTATTATTTGTTTCTTCCTTCTCTCCCTTCTTAGATAATCAGACCACATGCATTAGGTCTGTGGGTGCATCGGTAAAGATTTGCTGAATGAATGAATGAGGAGCGCTATCGCCAGCACATGTTGACCCTCTGGATGCGTGAGGGTGACTCAAGAAAGAAATGGATGGAGACAGTCCTTAATGAGGTGGTGACCCGAGGCAGGGGGGACTTTGTTCACCTTCTTGGCGAGGCAAACAGGAGCATTGGAAAAGAAGAAAGAAAATGATGAAGACATTTTGGTTTTATGCCATCTGGGATAATGGACTTCTTTTCTTGAGAAAGTACTTAGGAAGTAGAAAGATAGGCTAGTAGGAACACAAGGGGAAAAACGTGTTTTAGAGCCAAATGTAGTCCCCTGGCTGAGAATGGAGATAAATAAAGAAGTGATGGAGATGGATGAGCTGCAGTGAAGTACTAGATGATTCAGAGTTGGGAGACAGCCACCTGAAATCCTGGGGGGTTCTTGAGGTAGCTTGCTGTTCTAGAGACTTAATTACCACTGTAACTCATGACACATAATTGCGTGGCAGATAGGCTGGTTTTCATGCCGAACTGCAGCCTGTTGGAAAGAAATGATGTTTATTTCTCCTTCTCTTGAAAATTGACCCACCAGATTTCTGATACACATCTTGTTTTTCTTTCTTGTTCCAACTTTTTTTTCCCCAACAAAAATAGCAGCCATGATGTGATTTCATCTAAAATTCACATAAAACTTGTAGAATCCTAGGTTCTTAAATTTTTAGAGTAGATTCGAGGTCTAATCTTAATTGCAAAAGTGTTCTGAAGTTGATTAAAGAAGAAAACAAGTGAAATATAAGGGAACTTTGGTTATAAAATAATGTGATTTTTAAGTTAGCAACTTTGCAATATCTCTTTTTCTATAAAGAAATTTCTTTTTTCACTATTTTAGGATGTTCATTCCAAACCCACTATTTTATGAATAAAAAGTAAATAGTTTCCTATGGAATAGAAAGTTAAAAATGGAGCCCAAAGCCATGTAGAAAAATTTGGAGGAAAGTTATTATCTAATCATGTCATTGTTGTACTGAACAGAGCACAACTTGTCCTTAAATCTTTTACATCTGTTTTTCTAAAGAGTGAGCCTTCATTACCCTGTAGTCATTAATTTAAATTTAAACCCAGAAAAGGCATCATGACCAGATGTTTTGAGAATCATTTCTAATGTAGGAGTTTCCCACCTTTTCTTAAAGATATCTCTTTTGGTCTCACATTAATTTAAGATATCTAAGAGGACCTAAGCAAAGGAGCACTCTGTTGTTGAAGATTTATATTTATAGTCCTTGATGAACTGAATACATTTACAAGCTGCATTTTGAAATCATAATAATCTCATGTGAAGCAATCAAAATTCCAAAATCATCTAATCAAGAATGACATCAGAGGCAAACAATCTCTAGCTGGAGTAGGTATAATTCCCTCTGTAAATCTTCCATTTAGAGCAGATGTTCTAATTCTGTGGATTAAGTCAAGAAGTGTTGAGCTAAGTTGCCCAGAACACGGTTATTTAGAAGACCTTAACCAATACGAACTTGAGTTTCCTAAATCAAAAGAAGAGGTCATTATAACCCATGCTCCATCCAGTGGCTCCTCACCATCCTTTCTGAGTCAACAGAGGAGAAGTGAGCTGACAGATAAAGCAGAAAGGTCATTGCCAAGAGGAAAAGGGTACTTTCAAAGAAAAACAGCCTTGTGGTGACCCGCTACCTGCACACGTGAACATATTCTGTCTTCTTTGGGAGATTCTCTCCCTGTTCTTCACCGCCCAGTCCTTCTTTTCCAATAGGATTGAGAACAAAAATGAACAGCAGCAAGTTCTTGCAGCTTTTCAATTCCAGAGATAGTTATTTTGGTTCATTGATCAAGCAAGACATATGTATTTAGAAATACAAGATCTGTATGTTTTACTTCTGCCTCACATCTCATCATTTTGGCATCTCGATTAGGGTGACCTTCTATGGCAGGAGTTTGGGTCTGGAATGTATTGACATGGCCCCAGTGATTGCAACATTCAGGCCCTGGCCCCTGATCCAGAAACAGAATCATCGGCTCCAAAGGTCTGTTGTTAACAGTTTACTTGGTGTTGTCAAAAGCTGCATTCATTCTTTACTGTTTTTTTATTGCTTTTGTAATAAATATTTACAGATTTATTGCATACTTATTTTCCAAATGGATAGACATTTTTAGAAATGACATTTCTGAAAGTGCAGAAGCTATCTGGCACATATACAGTGTATCGTACCATGTGTTTTCTGACAAGAGCATCATCGAAACTGTCTCTGTGGTTTATCTGATGAAACTCTATTGCGATCAGTTGTATCAAGTTTATGGCCCTATTCTTCTCCTCTATGCTTTTTATTTTTACATCTGACATAGGGAAAATGGCAAGATTTTCTTTATTCCCTCGCAAACTAATCTGTAAAAGCCACAGGAACTTCTCTCTCCCTTGCAAATGCAGGAGATCCTGCATTTAACAGCTTGTCTTCTCTGCTAGAGAATTTATTTCTAGTCACATTGTCAATATATTGAGTCGTTCCTCTTAAGGAAAGGGATGGATAAAAGGGGAAAGAGGAAACTGTAAAATGTCGTATTGCTTAAACTATACATTATTTTTAAATGCCTTGATTTAAAGGTGAAGGGTGCTACAACAAAAGAATCCTCTAGATCGGTTGGGTGTCATAGCAGAATGTGAAGCAGTAGGTGGATGATTTTTCTGACAGACTGTGGAATAGTTTCAATACCTGCAGCAAAAGTGGAATTATAGGATAGTAGAGCAGAATAGAGCAAAACCTTATTGTCTTTTTATTGTCTTGGTTTTGAAAGAGTCAGGTATTTTGCTGTGGAGTACATTTTTCTTTAAATGGAAGGTTCAAAAAATAAAGGAATATGTATAAAAAAATTCATAAAACCTACGAATAACACTGTGGTCTCTATGTGATTTAGGTTCTGTTTATGAGAGGTCGGTTTGGAGTTTTATGACAATAGTCAAGTTGTCTGGGTTTATAGTTGTTAACTTTCAAATTTAGTTGAAGTGATATAGAAGATCTATTTTATAATAACTCTTTTTTACCTAATTTGTCCCCAAAATAACCCTCATGGCAGATGAAGTCTGCCATTAGTGGGTAAAAGAGACTAAAATCAGATCTCATGCATCTGTTTAAACTGAAACTGTAATTAGGACCAATGCGTGAATATTTCAAGGAAGCACATTTTGATTAATTATAAGGAAAACTTTTAAACTATAGATGCTTTTAACAATGAAATTGGCTTTGAAAAATAGTGAGCCCTCTATTAATAGATGTGTATACACAGCCTGGTTGATGACCCAAGATCAATTGAGAAGATTCCTGCATTAACGATGTCCCAGGTCTCACACATTAATGTGTCTAAGAGTTAGTATTTTATCAGTTTACACACATAAACTTTTAGTAAAGTCAGATTTCCCTGATTTGGAATTCGGAATAATTAGGCTAAAGCCTTTTATTGCATACCACATATTTTGTCTTTTTAAAGACAGGATAAATAAATTAGAGGAATATTTTTAAAATGCTTAAAATGTGTGTTTAAATGCTATCAATGTATCAGTTTATATAGAAAAATGACACCCACAATATAGGTCATTTATTAAAACATCAATCTCTATTGGATAATACCTCTTAGTATAAACTTGAAAATTATAAAGTAATATGATCTTTGAACATATTCTAATCAGAAAGATATTTTTCCTTTTAAAGTTTGAGTTAATAAGACTTTACATGAACTTATCTACACATGTTAAAGGATATATATCTTTATGTATATCTGTATGTATATGCATACATATGTGTATATATATATATATGTATATGTATATATATATATATATATTCTTTGAGATATTTCTTACTAATTAACAGTCTTCTTATTGCAATAGCCTGAATAAAGTAATCATCATTTTGCATTTTGTAAAAGTCTGAATTATGTTTGTACATGTGAGGGTAAATTTGTTTTCTGGAAATGATAAAAATCACAAATATATACACATATACATATGTTTAATGGTAAAATCACAAGTCAAAATAAAAAGTGAGCATGTCACAGATTTAGCTCATTAATTAATGAGAGACCCAGAACAGAGATGTAACTAGTTTCAGGTAAAATCCAAAACCCAGCTAACATTTATAGGACATCAGGAACGTAAAATAAAATTATTTACATAGATGTAAACCTGGCTTTTCCACAGTGGGAAAGACAAATTACTTGAACCTTCACTGGACAATTTTGGCTTTCTATGGAGAGGAATTAGTTTCATTATGAGCAGATTTTTACAGGGTAACTCCTATCTCATGTTGTTAAATAGGTCTTATCAAAGGCAGTGTCTTTATTTAACACTTTTCTTTCAGATATTCCTTATTAATGAGCATTCTTCTTATAGCAATAGCCTGAATAAAATCATCATGAAAATTGCCAGTTGCATTTTGTAAAAAATCTGAATTATGTTTCAGTCATGTGAGGGTAAATTTGGTTTCTGGAAATAATAAAAATCATAAAGACACAAATATGGTAAAAATATGAGTGGTTGAGTTGGAAGATTTTTTTTTTCAAAGAGAGAGAGAGAGAGAGAGAGAGAGAGAGAGAGAGAGAGAGGATTTTTTAATATTTATTTTTTAGTTTTCTGAGGACACAACATCTTTGTTTGTATGTGGTGCTGAGGATCGAACCCAGGCCGCACACATGCCAGGCGAGCGCACTACCGCTTGAGCCACATCCCCAGCCCTGGAAGATGTTTTTGTGGGTGGCAAAAATATTGCTACGTAAGCATAGATGGTTATTTTTTTGTGTGACATATAAGCAGACCATGAAAAGCAAAAGGAGTTTAAAAACAATCTAATGGTAGCACACTCAAGTAAGTCACAATCTCTTGAGTGAACATACTGAGAGTTCACCAAACTAATATTTTTTTTTTGGAAACAATATTTTATAAGAATAATTTCTACTATATTAAAGGAATCAGTGCCATTTACCTCTTGGTCCCTCAGTTTCCTCCTCTGGCAAACCAATGGTTGGGCTAGATAACTGCTATGTGCTATCAGTTCTTTGGTCTTTTGTGGGTTGGGCCCTTCTAGAACAATCAGATCACTTGATTCCAGCATTTCCAGGTAGCTAAGAAATGAAGAAGTTGAAGGGTTGGTCATTCTTCTCTGTAATTCCCTTCTAATCTCATTTCTCGAATGAAAGCTATTTTATCATGCGGTGCAATTGCCAGAGCTTTCTAAGGGAAAGTAGGTTTTTGTGCATTTTAAGAATCCAATTCCTTCAATGAGGATCATTAAACCCTGGGATAGAGGAAGATTGACGAGGTCTTTGGAATCTTCTACTATCCTTGAAAACCAAGGAGATGGGCTGGGATTGTGGCTAAGTGGTAGAGTGCTCACCTAGCATATTTGTGAAGCGCTGGGTTCGATCCTCAGTATCACATAAAAATAAATAAATAAAATAAAGGTATTGTGTCTGTCTACAACTAAAAAATATTTTTTAAAAAACTAAGGTGAAATAGTTCAAATGTGAGAAGCCATAGAGTATGAATACCTAAAAGCTACGCTCTGTATATGCTAGGCACTGTTCTAAACTGTTTAAAGCATTAGCACTTTGAATCCTTACATCCTATGTAGCAGGGTGATTGTTATCATCACCATTTTACTGTTGGAGAAACTGAGGCATGGGAATTGAGAATAGCAGATGACAGCAAGACTGCCATCTCCCACCTAATGGTGCGTCCTGAACACCCATCGAGGGAGGGACACTTGGATGAACGATGACTTATCTATAGTTGTAAGAGAACTTGGCCTTGAAGCCAAGAAAGGCCTGTTCTCTTTCCCACTCCCAGCCTCTTGCTCATCGCTGGTTTACTCCTGCAGCAGACATCGCAGAGAAAAATCGAATCTCTTTTAAGAGTTCCTTCCCTAGAGCTTGTCATGCAGCAGAATTCTTTCGTGTCTCCAGCTCTTGATAATATGTGGTCTTCGCTAGAACTCCTGTGGTTTGACACCAGCCTATGCTAGAGATTATGGCAGCTTTTGTTTTCTTAAAAAGCTGGCCGCTCTTGGAATTTAGGCTTGAGAGAACAGAAGTGAGGTTGGTTTGGCTCCAACAAAGCAGTCAAGTGTAACTAATACTGTGTTATTAGCACGGGGTGAAATTTTCAACTTTCAGTATCTTGACGAAACATAGACAATAAAAATTGCTCAGTGACTTTCTCTAACCTTTCTAACCTGTATTTTACTCCCCAAGACCACGATCCACTTTGCATTCTCAGACAATGAGCCAGGGAGCTTGAAATTGTGCCACTCATGGCGAAGGACGGCTTCCCCTAAACGGAACAGCTACGTTTGGCAAATTGAAGTCTCAAGAAGTCTTACAATTTTCCAGGTATGGAAATGTTCTTCTTAATGACAGATTGAAACAGTCGTCAAGGCCCCCGATGGGGGGAGAATCGGTCATTAAAAAGTTCTGAAAAACCTAAGGAGCTGAGTTGGTCAAGTCCCCAAGTGTGATAAGAAAGCATTCTGTGCATCCCCGTGGATATTTAATTAATCTAATTGTTTTGAGATGCTCTGTTCTAAAATACAGTAGGATGAAAACAATACAATGTATTAAAATCACAGTGGTCTTAGTCAAGGCCCATTAACATTGCCAGTATAGAAATCTACACACATATCATTATTTGGAGTTTGTCTAGCTTTTCTGTCCTTTAGGCATTTTGGAAGGCTTGGAAAACTGGTGTACGACTTTGAAATGCACTTTCTAACTGTCAGCATTCAGTGATCAGGGATAGCATTTTTTTTTGCATTCTATAAGAAAAAAGAAATGCAATTTGTTACCACCTTATTCATTGTTTGTTAGAAAAAGAAAGCGGCAGGAAGAGGAAGGGCCAATTTCTGGCCTATGTGAGATCAGCTTGGAGACACCTCTTTTGTGGATTCCAGAGCTCTCCTTTCCCCCCATCCTAAGCTCCCTGAAGTGCCCAGTCCAGGTTTTTCTCTCTGGGATGCCCCATGTCCTGGACTTTACAGCTGACTTCTGCCTGCTAGCAGATGCTTTTGGCTGCAGAGGGAAGCTTGTGTTGGAGTTTGGGGAGAGAAGACTCAGGCCTTTGATGGCAGGGCAGCTCGTTGCTACTGATGGGGAAGCAGTAATGTGGACAGGAAAACATGGTTCTCATCTGGCTCTGACTCCAGTGTTTGAGCAAAATTCCTTAAATCCACCCCAAATCAGTGTTGTCTCTTGAAAAAGAAGGAGGTTGGATTTATTAGTAAGCCTCAGATTTTTCCTTTAGCCTCAGGATTTAATTCTCAGGAGAAAATTTATATGTAAGAATAATAAGATTGAAAGTCACAAGTAGAGTCTCTGAATGGGGCCAACCTTAGCCCCACTCGCCCCTTGGTTTCTTTCCTTGTGCTGCTGGGTGTGTGTGTGTGTGTTAGTGTGTGTGTGTTTCTAACCAGAGTGTCTGGTATGGTGCTTTTGTAAGGAACATAAAACTGTGAAGTTTTACATAACAGAGATCCTGGCAAGCCAGAAAGAGGAAGGGGGAAGTATAGAAAGGAGAAGAGAAACAGATGTAGGGCAGGCAGTTGGAAAGATGCAAGTCCTCATCCTTTTCTGGGCCAAAGTTCCAGAGTGAAAAGTGTTTAGAAAGTTGAAGAAAATGTCATGTGTAATTTTTTTTTTTTTTTGTACTTGGAATTGTACCCAGGGTGCTTAACCACTGAGCCACATTCTCAGCGTTTTTATATATTCAATTTTTAAATTTTAAGACAGGGTCTCACTAAGTTGCATAAGGCCTTGCTAAGTTGCTGAGGCTGGCCTCGAACTTGCAATCGTCTTGTCTCAGCCTGCTGAGCCTCTGGGATTACAGGCATGAGTAAACATGCCTGGCTCATGTACAATTTGAAAGGAAAAAACAAAAACAAAAACCTTGTTCTATTTATGGAATTTTTTAGAGTTAAGTATCTATGTAGGAAACAAATGGTTTCCTGTCCAGGTAAACCTACTGTGTGACTGAGTCCCGGATTATATAACTATGTAGCAAGGAAGAGAAACTATGGCCCAGCAGGGGCCACTGGGCTGGAGAGGAGGCTGGGGCTGTCTATGCAAGGAGAAGAATGAGGACGAGTCCAGAGAGGACTCTGGGAAAAGAACAAATAAGAAGGAAAGAAGCACAGAGGAAGGGCCAGAGGAAGGGAAAAGGTCAGCGAGGTCAGCTAGCTATGGACGTGAACACTGGGTTCTCATTCCAAGAACCAAAGGATTTTCAAGTTCTTCTTTCCATCTCTCAAAACAAAATATGAGTAGTCTGCCAAACAAGAAATGCAATGAGATGCAGGCCATGGATTTTATATCTGTGTGGTGACACGCCAGCTTTAACTTATGTCCCATACCTTAATTCTGGTTAGCTGTTCAACAGTTTACGTCCCTGGAGCCAAGGGACATGGGACGAGAGAGTGTGAAAGTTACGTGGACAGGCGGCATTTGTGAGCAGAGAAGGATGCCCACCCAGATTGCACATTTCTGCTTTCTGTACCATCCATTATACCCTTGTTGAGTACCCGTGGTTTTCCTCCTCTGATCAGGAGGTTTTGAGTAGGTTGATGGAGAGAGTGAGACTCCTTTCGTCATTAAATCCAAGTCTCTATGTCACACAGACACATGCTCTCTCTCTCTCTTCTCTCTCTCTCTCTCTCTCTCTCTCTCTCACACACACACACACACACACACACACACACACACACACACACACACTCCATAATCCTTCATGATGTGAAGGCTTAACAGAAACTTGTTTGATTTACTGCAGCCTTCAAATTCATCTTTTCCAAAGATATTTTTGCTCTGTGCTTGTCTTAATTTGGGCTACCATAAAAACAGAATGAAAACACCCTCCCCCCCACCAACAAACAAACAAACAAAAAATTCATAGACTGGTTGGCTTAAACAACAGAAATCTGTCTCTTCATAGTTCTGGAACTTAAAGTCCCAGATCCAAGTCAATCTGGGTTGGTTTCTGGTGGGAGCTCCCTTCTTGAAAATAGGGTCACCAGACCTCTGAGATTAGGGCTGCATCTTTAGGATCTGATTTAACTTTCCCTTGCAAAAGCTCATCTTCAGGTACAGTGACATGGGGGTTAAGGCTCCATCACATGGATTTGGGGGAGGTACCAATCAGCGCATAATAGTCTTTGAACCAATTAAAATTTCTTCATTTTAACAGTGTGTTTTTAATTAAACATTGGAGATACTTGTAGATTCACATAGTTCTAAGACATAAACAGATTCGTTGTACATTTTACCTAGTTTTCCCCCAATAAAAGTGTCTCGTAAAACTATGGTTCAATATCACAGCCAGAATACTGACATTGATAAAGTAAGATAAAAAAACATTTCTTTCACAGGGATCCCTCCTCTTGCCCTTTAATAGCCACATCCACCTCCCTTCTGTGGTGAGGATGTCCCATGCTTTGTTTAACAATCGTTTGGACCACTCATTGATGGGACATCTGTTTGTTTCCAGGTTTGGGTTATTATGCATAAAAGCTGTTATGGACATCCATGCACAGGTTTTTGTGTGAACATAAGTTTTCATTTCTCTGGGATAAACTCCTAACAGTATAATTGCTAGGTTGTATATGAATTATGTGTTTAGTTTTTAAAAGAAACTGCCAAACTATTTTTCCAAATTTCCAAACTGTTCTCACTTTGCATTCCCACCAGCAATGTAACAGTGATCCAGTTTCTCCATATCCTCACCAGCATTTGGTGGTGTCGATCTTTTTTATTTTAGACATTCGGATAGGCATGCAGTGGTATCTCACTGTAAGTTTAATTTGCATTTCCCTCCTGGCTAGTGATGTTAAACATCCTTCAATGAGCTTATTTGTGCATATATACTTTTAAACATCTGGTTGTATCTGGGTTAAAAAAAGCATTTAATTGCTCTTTAGTGTTTTTCTTCTGTACAGTACTCCTGTGTCTCTAGGAACAATGGAAAAAAAGGGCTAGCCACAGAGAAGAAGCTCACAGGGATTTCCAATACACTGGACAAGGAAAAGAAGTAGAGATGTTCACTGGAGGTGGATGCCATTCCTTGCTAAACGAAAAAAAAAAAGTGTTTTATGTAAGCGTCCATGTAACACAGTATAACAATAACAAGGATTATTGTTTTATAACCCCTCACAGGTCTAGTTCTTTTACCTTTTACAATGTTAGGAGTTTCTGTTGCCATCTTAAAGACGTTGTTATCTTTGGCAGAAGCAGGCAGCTTGGCTCAGAAAGCAGCAGTAACAATGATATCAATTCCTTTTGATATATATTTTTTTTCTTCTGGAACACCATGTTACCTAGAATACATGAGAATCTGGCAGAGGTCTCCATTTTCTTCCCCTGTATTCCTTTCACACCATCTGTTTGGGTGTGCTAGAATCCACTGGAATGTCTTTACAAGGTGTCAAAACTCCGGGAACTCCACTCTATTTGGCAGCCGAGAGGGAAAGGATAAAGTGATCATGGGAGTCCTATGGAAGAGAGAATCTGGGGGAGTGTCTGCGACAATTACAGAGGCAATTTACAGCATGGCAGAGTCCAAGGGTAGAGTTACTTCTCCAGGTCTATTTCTGATCAAGGTCTGGGAATGGATGCTGCGCAGCCTCCCTTGCTCTTCAAAGAAGTCCGCATCGTGTGATGCCACACACCGCTGCAGAACCATTCATGCGCCTGTCTAGAATGTTCTCAGAGGAAGAGAAAGCTGGGGTGAGGGTGTGATGGCAGGAGCAGTCCTTGAGTGTAGCACAAGCTGATTTACATGACGGGCTAGTCATTAAGTCATCTCAATGGCAGAATTTCTATTTTGCTTACTAAAAATCTAGAAAAAACAAAACAAGACCAAACCAGTCTTTCTACCCCTGAAACTTGTTTATAAACTGTATCATGTGAAAATCCAACTTGGAAAGAATTCTAGTTTGACTTTAAACTGTTCACAAGCTCATGGAATAACATGGTTCTTGGATTCATTAACTCTTATTTATAAACTCAAGGTTGTTTTGGAATAGGAAGCATAACATTTACTAAAAAGAACATTGAAATGTATTTGTCTTTTTAATTAAAAAAATACTAAGAAATGAAGCCTGCGAAACACAAAATCTTAATATTGCAGTAGGATTTTCCCTCATTAAAAATATATATCAAACCATTGTCTGATTGAAACTAAACACAGTTAAACATATATAGATATAAATTATATAATTTACATTTATTATACTTAATCCAGGTACACATGCAAACACATTTGTATATATAAATTATGTATGAAATACTCATAGCTAAAATTTATGTGGCTATATTTGAAACTGTGACATCAGAGATAGGCTTAAAACACGTTTAATTACATTACCAGCGTGTATAATCAGAGTTAGAACTACTGATAGATTTTGCTGACAAGAATTATGGAAAGTAGCAGCTAATTCAGGATTGTTCTATTACAGATATTACAGGGGAAGCAAGTCTGGAAAGTGGATTTATACTTATACATTCACTTTTGGTAGGAATTTTATCATTATAAAAGCATATTTCTTAAGCTATCTAGGCAGGTAAATTCTAGAATAAGACAGTAGTCATCATCTTTGATAACTTCCTGAAACCTTTATCTTCTATGCAATTAGGACAAATCCATTATAGGTTGCATAAAAACATAAAAGCATATAATGTGAAATAAATAATATATACCATTTCTTGCCTTCCAAAGGAAGAATATAAAAATATGGTAGCATCCAACTGGTACTGATTGGTAGCCAATGTGGTATTATCCAATTGATTCAGAAAAATGATACAAATTGTTGAAAACACGTTAGTAAGGAAAGCCCTTTTCCCTTAAAATGCTACACGGCTCTATGGTCATTACTTTCATGACCCTAAAGTATGCATGCTCTCATTTCCTTTGAGCAATGCATTTAAAAGATGGAAGGATATTTTTCAAGCATAGGTGCCCTAAGTGCTCTATTAAAAACTTTATTTATAGCTTGGAAATATTTTTTCCAGTGAAGATGGGTGGGTTTTAGCAACCACAGCAAAAATTATCTTTGACTAGAAGTCTTAAAGACTCCTCCAAACATAATAACCTTGCTGAAATAAGTGTACTTTTTGGGTTGTATGATCATGCTAAGAAAAATGAGAGTTTGAAATTATATTTAGTAAATTAGTATCATTACCACCAAATAATAGAAGTCTCTTGTCGGCAGCTTTGAAAAGTGTTCTGAATCGTGTTGGTATTCTGCATCACGAGCATTTAAAAAGATACTGATTCATTCATACCCATTTATATCTTTAAATTCTTGACTTAATAGGCTATTGACACATCCCTTCTATAATTAGGGTCTGTAAATTCTTAAGAATGTAAGCCAGAATATGAGAAATCCTGGGGCTGATTCTGGTGTATGCCTGTGACCAGTCTCATTATGGCTCAGTGTCTGGTAAAGTCCTGTGTCAGAAAACTCGGGACAAAGAATAGTCCCTTTAGAGGTTATTAGGTAAACACCATGGCTCAGGAAAACTTCCTTGACTGTGGAACTTCTCTGATCCTGGCACATAAGCTAGCCAGCGAGACTGTGCAGACCAGCATTGGATTTTGGTGTCTGGGTCCCTCTATCTGCTCTTACAGAGTTTAGGGTTGGATTGGCCTGAGGAGACTTCTGCTTGGATTGTAATCTGGCTGCAGTTTACTCTCAAGGTTAAGCTCTCCAAGAACAAATGAAAAACAGTGCCAAAACCCCAAGATAACATCTGAATTTCAGAGTCAATGGCGGCAGTGAGAAATGATTGTTTTGAAAGTAGCGGGGGCGGGGTGGGGGGGGGGGAGATATGAGAGCCCAATAGCACATCAAGTCTCTCTGTACAATGGGAGAGACTACATTATTCTCCCCTCTTAAGAACCTTTGGGGTCCATTTGTAAATGATTATTCAAAGGTGGATAATATCATCAAGTAAATTAGCATACTATAAACAGAAAGATCAGGTGGACAGAATGAGGGAGAACAGATGGCCAGACATTGCTTCCAAACATAATTCCAAAGGCTGATTGTCCAAGGAAATATTCTGGGCTGTCACGGTCTGGATAGCACTCATTCATTCATTCATTCATTCTACCATATTTATGGAGTGCTCAGTCTGTGCTAGGTCCTCTTGTGGGCTCTTGGGATTCAGCAATGAACATTAACAACAGTAAAAATATTTGTTTATCTGTTGGTTCCATAGCTTGGCTATTGTGAAATAAGCCACATTGATGTGGCTACGACACTGTAGTATATTGATTTCCATTCCATCGGGCATAGACCGAGGGGTGGGATAACTGGATCAAATGGTGGTTTTATTCTGAGTTTTCTAAGGTATCTCCATATGGCTTTCCATAGTGTGGTAAATGTACACAATAGAATATTACTCAGTCATAATGAAGAATAGAATCATGGCATTTGCCCATAAATGGATGGAACTGGAGAATATCATTCTAAGTGAAACAAGTCAGTCCCCAAAAACCATAGGCCAAATGTTCTTTCTGATATGTGGATGCTAACCCACAACAAGGGAGGGTAGGGAGGGGAAGAATAGAAGTTCATTGGATTAGATGAACTAATCCAACGAGGGCAGATGAGAATAGAGAAGATGGTGGAATGAATCTGACTTTCCTTTGCTCATATATGAATACATGACCAGTGTAACTCCACATTATGAACAACCAGAAGAATGAAATCCTATTTGAATTGGGTTGTACTGTATGTCAAAATACACTCTACTGTCATGTATGTCTAAAAACAACAAATAAAAAAATTGCAAAAAAAAAAAACCCAATAAAAATAGACAAAACTGTCTGCCTCATTGAAGCTTCTACTCTAGATACCAAGAACACTACCGAAATGTTTAATCATCAGAAAGGCTATTAAAATAACGAAGCACTGTATTTAAATATGTATATAAGAGAATAATAATGCTTAACCTATGTGGAGGAAATTACTTAAAAACCATTGGCTTTCTGCTTTCAAAAAGTAATTTACTTAGAAATAAGGGTTACATGTAAAAAACTCTAAAAACAATTGTAAAAGCTACTTCCAATCACTTTACCACCAACCTCTTAAGTGGGTTATGATCTTAATTTAAAAAACAACCACAACAGGGAAGTTAAAAGTCCTTTAAATGTTGCTAGCAACATTTTATTTCTGAGACTCTCCTGAGCTGGTCAAAATTAAATGGAGTTATTTATATTTAAGTAAATAGGATATTAATTACCTGATAATTATTTTAAGTGGAAAACAGAGCAAAAGGAATGAGAAACAAGTTTTTACAGTTGGCCCCCCAAATCCATGGGTTCCTGTGCATGGATCTGTATTGAACATGTGCAGGCTTGTTTCTCTTGTCATTTCTGAAATGATATATTTTCATAACATTTGCATTGTATTAGGCATTATTAGTACAGTTTAAAGCATCCAGGAGGTTGTATGTAGGTTATATGTAAATATGAACGCCATAAGGGATTTGAGCATCTGTGGGTTTCGGCATCCACAGGGCATCTTGCAAACAAAACACCTATAGATATCGAGGGATGATCGCAAATAGCAAAGAAATACTTTTGAACTTTATGCTTCTTGAAAATATCCTCGTATATTTGCTATTTTATATTAAAGGAAAAAATAGTATGTTAAACTATTTACCTCTGATATAAACACAATACATAATGTAGAGAAAATAAGAAGTTAAAAAGAGTCTTCAGCTCCAATGTGAAAAATGTGTGTGCTTTATCCAATTTGACTATAACAAAAGGAGCAGAGTTTGCTCACTCAATCTCCTTTCCCTCCATTAACCTCATCCATTTCTCAGAAAGTTCTCTTGCAGTGCTGTTTCTCTTTCAGGAGTATGTTGCATGGACTTGGTAGGTGTAGGTTTATATCACTAGAGATAGCAGAACATGTCAGCTTGTTTTCCATGTGTAGATTTACAGACCAACCTTCTCTTTTCTCCGTGAGTTTTAGGTCACTGTGTAAAATAATAAATGAATGAATGAGGAATACTATGGATAGAGACTTGCTCAATATCCTTGTAAATAAATGTCCTTCCACTCAGGTGCCGTCTATCCAAGCTTTACTCACTCAACAGCAATTGAGCTTCTCAGAAGGATAGGTAGGATGGTTAGGGGGCTCTGCAGAGAGGCCCCCATTTCAGTCATGTGGAGATGGCGAGCAGGAGTTTTGCAAGGGGACTGAGGACCTTCCAGACAGAGGGAGCAAGGTACGCAGACAGAAATAGGCGGGGGTGAGTCTGAGAGGAGTAGTGGACACTTCTGGTGCTTCTCATTTACTTGTAGGGGTCCAAATTTCCATCTGCTCCGTATCTGGTATCATTTTTCCCTCTGCCTAAAGTGCTTACATACATGAGATGCAGGGAGGCCTTATTGTCTGAGAAAGTATTTCACTTTCATTTTTAAAATATACTTTGGGGGTATTGACAGTTATTCTTTTTTGTTTTCAGTACTTTACATATGTTGCTGGATTGCCTTCTGGCTTGAATAGATTTGGGTGGCAATCTGCTGTAATTCTTATTTTTGTTCCTATATATGTAAGGTATGTTTTTAATTTGGCTGTTTTTTTTTTTTAAAGATTTTCTTCTTACCTCCGATTTTCTGTAATTTGTTTTGATGAGTTTTGGTGTGGTTTTTCTTCACTTTTATTCTGCTTGGGGTTTGCTGAGCTTCTAGGATCTGTGAATTTTCACCTTTCAGCAAATTTGGGAACATATTTGGCTATTAATTCTTCAAATATTTTCATCTTCTTTGCCTTTATTTCAACTCCAAGTATGTTGGACCCTTTGAAATTTTCCCACCGGTCAGTGATTCTTTGTTCATTTCTTTCAGTTTTATTTTCTCTTTGTTTTACTTTGGATAGTTTCTTTTCCTATGTCTTCCGTTTACTGTTCATTTTACCCAATCTAATGTAGTTTTTAAATGTTCAGGTATTTTAGTTTTCATTTCTAGAAGTCTCTTTGATTCTTTTTCTATCTTCTGTTTCTCTCCTCGTGATGCTCATATTTTCTTCCACCTTCTCGAACATGTAAAACATATTTATGACACCTGTTTTCACATTCTTGCCTCTTAATTATATCATCTCTGTAATTTCTTGTTCTGTTTCTGTGGATTGATTTTTCTCCTGGATGTGGATCAGATTTTCCTGTTCTTTGCATCCCTGATAACTTTTTGTTGGATGATGGATATTGTGAATTTTATATGGCTGTATTCTGGGTTTTGTTTTATTTCTCTAAACGTGTTGGGCTTTGTTCTGGCATGCGGTGGGGTTACTTGGAATGGCTCTGATCTTTGCAAGGGTTGTGTTTAATATCTGCCCTTAGCTTGGGTTAATCAAACCTTGCTGAGGCAGCACCCCTCTGAGGACTATGCATTATGTCCCATGCATTATGCAGTTTTTTATTCTGGTTGGTGTAAGTATAAACAATTCCCAGCTCTTGGTGAACTTCAGGAATCATTCAAACCTACTTTGCAGTCTTTCTCTCATGGACCTCGGGTTGTTTCCTTGCATGCATGCATAGCTAAGAGGTCTCCTTTACAGACTTCTGGAGAGTGCTCTCTCTCTCTGTGCTCTACAGGCCTTGACCTCCACAAATTCCAATCTTTTCTCTACCCTTTTGTGAGAATACTGGGCTTCATTTAGGTTCTCCTTTCTGTACAACAGCGTGGAAACTGTCTCCAGGCAATAACCCTCAGCAATTGCAGGGCTCACTTTGTTTTCCATCAAGCCTTGCCTATTATTCAATGTCTGAAAACAATTGTTTCATATGCTTCTTTTTCTCGTTTTCTAGTTTTTCTCAAGCAGGAGGATAAATGCAGTCTCAGATGTTCCCAGTATTGGGAACACTGTGTTTCTTAAAATATTTTTTATTATGGAAAATTTAAATCATACAGATAAGTAGAGAGAATGATAATTGATCCCAATCTACTCCATCATCTCAGCTCCAAAATGATCAACTTATGTCCAAGATGCTTTAATCTAAATACCTCCTGCTTCTCACAGGGAGATTATTCGAATTTATTTGAAACAAATCTCATAGATTGTATAATCTCATTTATAAATATTTCTGTATGCATTTCTAAAAGATAAGGCTACCGCCTTTACTTACAAACCCCATTCTTCTCAAACTTACTCCTTGTTATAGTTTGGATGTGAGGTGTCCCCCCAAAAATCTCACGTGTGAGACAATGCAAGAAGGTACGCTTTGCCTACACACCATGTGGCTTTGCCACAGCATACTGTAGGGTCTTGCTTGTTTGCTCCCACGATCATGTCGCCAACTGGGAGCTGCTGCTGCCCAGCATTGAGGGAGAGTGTCATCCTGTGGTCTGCCAGCTTGGGAAAAATGTAAAATCAAACTTTGAACCATGGCTTCCACGAAATGCACATTGTCTTCACATCATAAAGTGGAATTTTTTTAAGTCAAACTATGTGAGTTGGGACTGTGTGTATCTTGAAAGATAAAGAAAGCACCGTAAGGTCCCATTTAGTTCTGATCTGATTTGACCTGGAGAGAAAGTCACAGGCAGTTGTGGAAACAATTGCAACAATTGCTCAGTCTCTGCCAGGAGCTCCCAACACATCGAGCATTGCCTCTCGGGGGTGCTTTACCACTGCTCTGATGAGCCTGTCATCATGTGACTTAATTTATTTTAAAAGTTGAAACTATGCAAAAGAAGTCATGAGATATTTATGTTTATCAAAATCACATGTGGGTTCCTAACATTTGGGTAAGTCTGATTGACTAGCATCCAGCAGGACCAGCTTCCATGTAATTAGCAAATGGGCCTTCTAAGTGTGATTTCAGAGAACAGTAAGACTCATGCCTTCTCCTGCCCATTCCCATCCCTCACCTCTTCTTGAAGGCTTGATATGATCTGTATTGAGAAAAAGGCCACAGAGAGAAATGATTTTAAAACAGTTTTAATGACATTTAATTCACATACCACACAGTTCACTCACTCAAAGAGAACGATTTGTGTTTTTTGGTATATCCATGGATACACGCAATCCTCACCACAGGACATTTTAGAACATTTTCATCATCTGAAAGAATCCCTATTCCCATCAGCAGTCACCCCATATTTCCCTTCTGTCCTACTGTCCCGGGGCAAACTGACTGATTTTTGTCTCTATGGATTTGTCTCTTCTGGATATTTCATATAAATGGAATAATATGACATGTGTTCTTTGGTGTCTGAAAACAGAAGTGATCTAAAGTGGTTTGAATTCCTATTTAGGAGGCAAAGACTACTTCTATCCCTTTAAATAGGTTTGTGATGGGGGAGGAAGGACCCTTTGGTCTCTAGAGGAGCAGAGGCAAAGCAGAGTAGCAAGAAGCAGTCGGCCTGCCTTCAGTTTGGCTGGGGCAGGCCCCGGCTGTCAACACTAAATATCAAAGCTTCAAGATGATAATTCAGATGTTGGCATCAAAAGAGAAGGACTTGCCCAAGTGGCCTCGTGTATAGATGCAGGTAGGCTCCGGTTACTGTCTGTCACATTCATAAATAGTGGAAATGAGACTTATAATTAGACTGCACTTAACTGACAGCTCACCTTGATTTCTCACTGAGCTGATCACAGGACCAAAGTGCCTCTTTCCTCTGCCGCGGCTTGTAGCTCGGAGCGCAGGAACAATGTTGCGCAGGCTATTTGCCCGATCAGGCCAGGTAACGGGGCACCAGGCTGTCATTTTCATTATGAGGAAATAGGTCTTTTGGTGTAATTTTCCTCCAGTAATTAGTCTCTCTGTGATTTTTAGACTTCGTGTCATGTTGTGAATGCAACATGTTCGACAGCATTCCTGCCGAGGAAATATCTTCTATGATGGGTAAGCAAATACCATCTTTCATTAAAAACATCAGAAAAATTTCATCTGAAACTTCTGAACAGCCAGGGGGAGGAAAACTCCTAACAACAACAAAAAGCCCACTTGTGCCAAAATCCACGTGAGAGTGTCTTCCAGGGCAGTTTGAGAAGCGTCCATTGGCTGGATGTCTGCTCGCCTGTTAGCAATGACGTCTTCTGAGACAATTGCTTTCTGTCTACCAAATGGTGTTGTTTAACTAAGAAAGGTAAGTGGGTGGCCTAAGTGATAGGTATCAAATTAAGTCACTTGCCTAAGCCAGAAGTCTTGTAAATCAGATTTTGACTCTACTAGTCCATAGTTCTTTTTAGTTTTCTCTGTAGGTGCATGCCTATGGATCAACTTCCTCAATCCTTCATACAAAGAAGCAGTGAAAAATAACTATTATCAGATAATAAGATTATCCTGCTTGAATACATGATATCTGGAAGAAAAATGGGCACTGAAATTCTTAGGTCAAGACAGCCATGCAATCTTTTTGGATTAAGACTGACCTATGATGGTACTATGGAGAGACTAGAATTCTCAGACCTTACTGGTGGGAATATAAAATAGTTTGACTGCTTTGGAACATATTTTGAGGTGTCTAATCATCAAACATTCACTCACCCTATGACCTGGCAGTTCCACTTTGAGATATATTAATAAAAGAAATGAGTGCATACTAACACACATACAAGAATGTTCTTGGTAGTTTTGATCATTCCACTGTCTTTCCTATTCCCAAACCTTGTGCTTCCCTTCATTCCCCTTTGTCTAATCCACTGAATTTCTCTTCTTCCCTGTTCACCCTGATTGTGGTTTAGCTTCTGCCTTTCAGAAAAAACATGGGGCCTTTGGGTTTTTTGGGATTGACTTACTTCACTTAGCATGATAGTCTCCAGAGCCATCCGTTTACCAGCAAATGAGTAATAGTACATACATCACATTTTCTTTATCTGTTCATTTGTTGAAGGGCAATGGTTTGGTTCCATAGTTTAGCTATTGTGAATTGTGCTGCTATAAACATTGATGACCACCTCTTTTTTTCCAAGCATTTCAAGGAGCAATATTGAAAGATGTGTTCCACATAACTATGGTACTTCTAGGTCAGGGACTTCTGGGTGATATTGTATATGTGGGTGGAGGTATCAGAGAGAGAGAGAGAGAGAGAGAGAGAGAGAGAGAGAGAGAGAGAAGTGGGTGTCGTCTGTGTAGCCATGATGGAAGAGAGCAGAAGAGTCCAGAGATCGAGGACCTGAGGGCCCAGAGCAGCACGTTGGAGATGATCCAGATACCTGTGTAGGGGAGGGAGGGCACTAGGGTGAGTCAGGAAGACCCAGGGGAATAACCTGACTTCCCATGCAGGAATCCTCGTCTCTGATGCATGCTTCCCAGGTCTCTCTCCCAGGTTTTTGCTCCTCTCTCTGTTTTTTCTCTGTAGAGACCTTCTCTGTTTCAGTGAGGTCAGTTTTCTGCTAACGTGTTTCACATCCACCCCTGCCCTGACTTCACCTCCACACCCCACCTCCTCATTCTCCCTCCCTCCGCCTGTACATGGGCAGGTCCCATAAAACATGTCTGGAAGGCGCTGGAGGGTGTGGGGCCAGATAGGCTCAAGGATGTAATAAGGTGTTTTCAGGCAAAAAAGGGAAAATTCTAATAGAAAGCTAAAGATTGTTGACACAATGAAAGAAGATCCTGGAAGAACTTGGAGGGGCTTTGCTTTAGGAAGGGGGAGGAGAAGAGGAAGGGTAAATATGGAGACATTTGGAAATAGAGATGCACCTGTCTGCTTCCAGTCTCTTCTCACTGAGCTCTGCCTAGGACATCACTAGCACATGGTTAGTTATTGCTATTTCCCTAGCACTGTGCTATGTGCTTATGGATGCCAACTCATTTATTTTTTAATGACAACCCTGTTAGAAAGATGCTGTTATTAACTTTATTTTTTTAGAAGAGGAAGCTGAAGCTTAGAATATTAAGTCATTTTTCTGAGGTTGAATCCCATGTATGAGTCCAGTCTGTGTGTGGTTACTAAATTCGTACTCATAGCCAGTAGGCTGCAGTGCCTCTTTCTGGATATGTGCCCACCTTTGGTACTTGCCGAGGCCCTCCTTAGCCCCACTGTCTGCCTACCCTGGGCCTGTCTGCATGATCTCAGGGTGCTTTCCTTTTTGCTGTGTTTTGCAGCTGGGGAGATCATACACATGGCCAAGCAGGCAGGGATGGGAAAGTACCCCTGTTTGATCTGTCCTGGCCCCGAATTCATGAATGAAGAGCTAAGGAGCAATTTAATTGGCAGTGCAGAGCCACTGATGACTTTTGATGAGAGCTGAGCTTTAGGGAGAAGAAACTGACAGCCACCAAGGGATGGACTGGAGCTGGCAGAGAGTGCAGGCAAGAGACAGGTCTCCCGCAGTCCAGGTGAGGCAACAGGTCTGGTAGGATGAGGGGAGGGAGGGCTGAAAAGAGAGGATGGGAGCTATCAGAGAAATTGGTCTTCCCAGAGGCCCTGCTGGGGAATATATTTATCCAGCTTCCAAGAGAGCAAGTGGAAAAGAATATCTTGTTCATTTAGCACTTAATCAAATCTATATTTCCCAGCTGAGCTTTCAAACGCCCTTTGTAAACTGATGCCAGCCCTCTCTCCCTATGTTTCCTTCTCACTCCTTCCCAACTTTCATCCTCCACAACGGGCAGGCTGTTTTTACTGTTCCACAAACATATTGTGATCAATATTATATCTCAGGTTATGTCCCTACCTCTTAGGTTAGCCCCTGTTTCCCCATTCTATTCAGCAGGCATTGTGTTGATTATAGCTACTCTTCTTTTATTTATGTATTTGTGTATTTATTTTGGTACGGGAGATTGAACCAGGGAAGCATAACCACTGAACCACATCCCCAGCCCTTTTTAAAAATATTTTCTCACTAAGTTACTTAGGACCTTGCTAAGTTGCTGAGGATGGCTCTGAACTCACAATCCTCCTGTCTCAGCCTCCTGAGCTGCTGGGATTTCAGGCGTGTGCCACCATGCCCGGCTACAGCCACTCTTTATTCTTCGTTCCTCTGATTTCCCCACACCCTTGAAGGCAAGTGTGCATGGGTTAGCTGGTCGTGTGTCTTCTCGAGCTCATTGGAGAATGACTGGCGACCAGCATCTATTATGCTCCCTTCAAGTCCTCCACAAAGCCCAGCCTTGCCTGGAGCACACAGTGAGTTTCAGATGCGTTGGCTGTTGAAGATTCACAGGTGGAGAACATAGCTTCCACGTGGAGTTTTAACCTGCTGAACTTAGTTCTGTCTTAAAACTCAATTTCCAATCAAATGCCTCTTGACTGGAGAGAGGCGTTTCAGAAATCAGGCAGAGGTGACTGGAGACAAGATGGCGAGGGAAGGGCAGGTTTGAAGGGAGAATTGTGAGGAGCTTGTGTGCTCTGCCGTACTCCACTCTTCCTTGCTCCTGAAAACTCTGGAACATGTCTGACCTGGATGCCTAAGTGTCCTCTTCTTTATTTGGGGGGCAAGAGTCAACCCATAGTCAGCTTGGAAGAGAAACAGCAGTAAACACTCAGACTAAAGCGGAGGAACAGAATCTATGTGCATACTTATGACCAAGTCATTGGTAGTAATTAAGGAAAGTTGCCATCTTTGAAGGAAATGAAGAGTCCATTTGGGGGCTTCGTGACTGGCACAAGCCCATGCTGCATTAGCAGCTCCACTCAGGTGTGACTTCCATGGCACCTGTTCCCCCATGAGCCACACTATGGGTGCTAGCTCAGTGCTTCTTGATTGACAACACATGTTGTTTATATAGCACACCCCTCCCCCTCCCAGTGGATGCTATTACTGTTATTGTCCCTAGTCTCATATGAGATAACCAGGACACACCTCTGTAAATTATTAGTAATCCCAAGATCACCACGGCCGGGAGGTAGAAGAGAAGGATTTCAACCCGGGCATTCCAGCTTTTCCGTATCTGCTTTAACTGCCATTCTCCGCCATTCTAACCATTGCTGTGCGGAGTCTGTTTTAGCTGCCTGGGGATAGAAGAGTACTGAAGTCACTAGGTTCCTGGGTGGGGGGCTGGAGTGGTAGGTAAAGGGGATAGAGGAGAGGAAAAAGCTGGGGAAGAGATGGCAAAAAGCAGAGAGTTGGAGACCAGGACATTTGCCTTTCTTTCACCGTCTACCCAGGACTTGGCTGGGTATTAGAATTGCCCTTTACCACTTTTAATTGAGGATTCCTCAAAGCCAATCCCAGGTATTCGAAAGTAGCAATTAGATGTTATTGTCCTTGGTCGTTCATCATCTGTGTTCTCTGACAGGAAGGAGCAGATGCTGTGTGAAGATCATGCTGTCAGGGACCTTGTGGAGCAATTTGGGCTTGATGGATGTCACTCCCTCACTGCTTCTCCAGACAGACAACCCAGGACACGGCAGGGACAAGGAGGTCTCTCATCAGTTGTCTCTTCAATCTAGATGTCTTGAGCCTTCTGGGAGTTTAGCTGCCTTGGTGAGAATTCTCTTACAGGATGCTTCATTTGGGATGATTTGTCTTTTAATGGTCATAATACCTTTATTTTATTTGTTTATTTTTTGTGGTGCTGAGGATTGAACCCAATGCCTCACACGTGCTAGGCAAGCGCTTTACCACTGAGCCACAACCCCGGCCCCTGGAATGATTTTTGGAGTATATTTTTCCTTCCTTCCTTCCTTCCTTCCTTCCTTCCTTCCTTCCTTCCTTCCTTCCTTCCCTCCTTCCTTCCTTCCTTCCTTCCTTCCCTCCTTCCTTCCCTCCTTCCTTCCTTCCTTCCCTCCTTCCTTCCTTCCTTCCTTCCTTCCTTTGTTCCTTCCTTCCTTCCTTCCTCCTTCCTTCTCCCTTCCTTCCTTTGTTCCTTCCTTCTTTCCTTCCTTCCCTCCTTCCTTCCTTTCTCCTTCCTTCCTTCCTTCCTTCCTTCCTTCCTTCCTTCCTTCCTTCCTTCCTTCCCTCCTTCCTTCCTTCCCCCTCCCTCCCTCCCTTTCTTTCTTTCCAAATTTACTCCACAGTTCTGGAAGCAGAGCAACAGTATCTCTTTGTGTGATGAAACTTTTTGCAGGCTAGAATTTTGTTTTTCTTTGAGATGAAGAGCCATTCATTTGAAGGAAATACTTTGCAACAACATCTTTTCTCTTAAAGGTGGCTCAGAGGGAATCATTAAGTAAAATAAATTAAATAAATAGCCAGGTTAGCCTTCCTAGCAGCGCTGGAGCCTGGAGGGATTTGCAAACTTCTCTGAAATTCAAACGTTTGGGGGTGGTGTATGCACTGGAAAAGAAAATGGATTCCTTTTCTATGTAATAGAAAGATCATTCAGTGTTCTCTGTGTCTCCATTCTCTACACAACTAAGCTGACAAAATATTTCATATTCTTCCTGTTGGGACTCTGATCCTTTTGGCTAAGATATCACAACTTGAAAAGTCCCTTCTTACACAGTGAGAATTGGGACCGGGAGGGAGTGTGTGTGTGTGTGTGTGTGTGTGTGTGTGTGTGTGTGTGTGTAACACATAGCTATTGTTATATTATTACCATTGGTTCATAGTCCTAAAAAGAAATCATAAAAATTAAGTTATGTCCAATTATCTGACTTCCTGCTTCATATCTATAACTGATTTGTGATATAAGGAGGGTTTATTCTAGGACTCCCTATCTGGAGGGAGGTGGGAGTTGAGGACAACCCCTGGGAGAGAAGAGAGTAGCTGCCTGGGTACGCCCACCTGAGAAGCCAGGCTGTTTTTGCCTTGGCGTCCCCACTGTGGCTTGGAACACAGAAGAAGCAGAACAGAGAGGGAAAGGAGAATCAAAAAGCTCCTCCCGCCTAATCTAAATTCCCCGGGGAAGATTTTGTTTGTTAATGCTATATAAAACCTCAGTCTGGGCGTGTGTAGGGGTAACTGTGTAGGCATAATAACTTACCTGGCTTATTAAGGGTGTGATTAACTGCCTTGGTTGTTTGCCTGGTAGAAATGTTTTAGATGAACATAAATGAATTTGTGTTTCAGTTAAGACGGAGGGGAAACTGGAACGCGTTGTTTATGAGGCTCCAGTGCTAACTCTGAGCTGGCAACTTCTCAGCCCCGCGGGTGGTCTCCTTTCAGAATGTGCTGGATCCTCCTCCCCCTCCCTCTCTTCCCAGGTAGATCTCACCTGCAGGACCAGACCAAGGGCCAGCCATGCTCACTCAGGAGCAATTTGAGTTCATGAAGTTGTGGCTTGGCTCACTTTTCGGCTCCTGAGTTGGTTTCTTAAGACTAACTTTTGGGAGTCATATTCCAGTCCTGGTGGCCAGATCTCTGTGCTGTCCTCTGAGGTTAGATGCCTCCCCTGACAACCTTCCCAACTTCCTTTGACTTACCTGGGCCTCCCATTTCCAATTTCTCTAGTCCAACATTCCACCCCTGCCCCTTCCATCTTCATGGGACAGAATTTCTGTCTCCAAAACCCATACAGAAAACGAGAGCTGCTCTACTACTTACAGACTTCCTCAACGTCCGAAGAGTGGTTCTGCTCCTTGGCTCCTCACTGCTGGGTCTTGCCCATCCTCCCGGCTGCATTTGTTATACACAACTGCTGTCCTGCGTGCCTTCCTGCATTGCCTCTGGCTTACTAAATCTGCTTTTCTCACATTCAGCATTTATTTGTGTTTGGGACTCACAATAAGCAGTCATCAGAATCACCTGGAAGGTTTATTAAAACATAGGTGTCTGGAGACCATTCTCAGAATTACCAATTCAGGAGCTCTGGGGTGGGGCCTTTTGAGTGTGTATTTCTGGTAAGCTCCCAAGGGATGCTGATGCTGCTGGTTTGGGGGACCACACTTGGAGAACAATTTGTTAAGGCACTTACTTGTCTACATATGCTGCTTGATGGGAGGAGTGTCTACCAACAGCTGGAGCTGAGCCCCTCTAGCTCCATCTCCCTGCAGGAGATAGGACTAGGTGAGGGGTGATGTGCCTTTCTCTCTGGACTTTTTGCACCTACTGTGTAATGAGGTCAATCAGGCTCCAGGTGTCCTGATTTTATTTGTGACAACAACCTGGGTTTCAGGTTAAAAACAAGAAATACAATAGATTTCAGGAACTGATGTGTTAACGAGGGATAACCAAAGGAAATTTTATATTTGTTTTAAAATTAAAAGACAGGCATCTCGATTCAGATGTTGCTAGATTTTATTTCCCTGAGTTGGAGGAAGAAAGGAAGAAAGATGTGTTGGTTTGAGGACATGGCCTCAACCTCAAAACCAGGCTGCTGGAGGAAAACATGGAAATGAGATCTCCGTTGTTCCTGCCTGAGGCTGCCCTTAGTCCAGAGCAGGGTCTTGTGTGTGAATAGCTGGGTTCCTGGGTTTCCAGCCACTCCCCATGGAAACCTCTGTTAGATAAATTTTCCTACAGTAAAATTTTTTGTGACTGCCTTATTTCACTTAGCATAATGTCCTCAAGTTTCATCCATGCCACAGCAAGGTCAGAATTTTCTTACTTTTTAAGGCTAAATAATTTTCTATTATGTACATGTATACCACATTTGGCTCATATATTCATCCTTCAAGAAAGATGTCGTTTTCACCTCTTGGCTATTGTGAATAATGGTGCTATGAACTTGGATGCATAAATATCTGTTTGAATTTGTGCTTTCAATTCTTTGGGGGTATATACCCAGAAGTAGAATTTTTAAAGCATGTGGTAATGCTACGTTTAGTATTTTGAAGAAACTCCTTGCTGTTCTCAACAATGGGTATACCATTTTGGATTTCCACTGACAGTGCCTGGGGGTCCCAACAGAGGCATTTCTTTTTGAAGTTGCTTTGAACTTATCTGACTTCACTGGGTTTCTGTTATAGTCCTTTGTTTGGGAGAAAGTTGAAGAGCTGAGCCGAGTGGAGCCTGGCATTAGATGATATACTTAAAGGGTAGCAGAAGAAAGTGTCAGAGGGGCATGATTCAACACAGGTGAGAACAGGGCTAAGGAACCAGAAAAAGAGGCCAGGGCCCAGCAGTGGTGGGCACGCTGCTCAACATGGCCCTTTGGGTTACCAGAACTCTGCCTCCGATGTTGGAATGAGGGACATCTGGTCTTGCCTTAACTGTAGCGATCGTGCCGATGTTTAGGCAGAAACTCCTTGAGGATAGGCCCTGTGGTGGATTCATTTATATTTTCTCCACTTTTCCCATCTACATTTGCATTTTCCCAGGTCCCTGCCTAACATAATACAGGTCTCGTGCCATTTGGAAATAGGCGACGCTCCCAGTGTAGGGACTGTGAAGAATCTGTGTTTGCCTCCTGTACTATGCTCTTCAGGTTTGAGCCTCTGGAGCGGGAACATCACTACTTTTACTTTTCAAATATAACATTTCTCAGATGTTAATATGTTGAGTAGTATAAATCCTGAAACAATTAATTCCCAAAGTCCCTCTGCCCGGATAATTCTCTCTGCCTAGAAAATTCTTGATGATGTTAGGAAAAAAAAAAGTAACTAAGGCACATAGCTAAAAAATTCAAATAGTAGGAAAAGGTCCCTCTCCTCAAAGGTAAACATTTAAAATAATGTCTTGTATATCCTTGCAGAAAAATATGCAAATATGTCTCCCTTGCAGAAAAATATGCAAATTTCTTTCCCTCTCTCTGTGTATGTGTGTACATCACACAGATGTATATGGTTTTTTTTTTTTTTTTTTTTTTACACTAGAAGATGAAACTACACACAGTCTTCCAGATCCCTCTTCTTTTTCTCCTTCAATTAATGGTGTACCTGGGAGACTTAATACAGAATAACCACTTTATTCTTTTAAAGGTTCCACTCTGTTCACTAGATATGTCATAATTTAAGTATCATTAGCATTTTAGGTGGAATTTTAGGAATACTTTTGAATGAGGAAGGAAAGGTTTATAGCATGATGGAAAAACCCAGGTTATGTATGAAGAATGAGAAAAAAATGGGAAGAAGTAGAAATACCTAAAAAATTAAAAAAATTTAGAACAAAAGAAGTAGCATGTCTGGGAGACCCTTTGCTCTGACTTCTGATGGCAGAGATGTTGGATTCTGTGAAATATGAATACAAAGCAACAGTAGGGACTTGAACTTGGTTCAGAATGACCAGAGGGAGAGAATCTTGGCAGCAGCTTCTAATATTTACTAGACTGGAGAAGCACAGAGGGAGGATAGGCCATCTGGACAACAGTTACATTTGTCAAGTCAAGAAGTGACCAAAACACATGGTAGCATCTTATCAGTGGGAATAGAGAAGGAGGCTCTATAAATCTAGAGTGAGTGGAAGAGCAGAGCCAGAGTTTAGGGCAGGAGAGAGATTTTATCACTGTTGATGGCTTTAAGAAAGGGAGTAAGAAACAGTGTTTGCAGCTTAAAGGAGAGATGACTTAATTTGGTATTAGTCCATCAGTCCACAGAATTAGGTTAATCCTAGGGGTGTATGTGTGCGTGTGAGTGTGTGTGTGAGTGTGTGAGTGTGTTTGTGTGTGTGTGTGTGTGTGTGTGTGTATCTATGAATGCCAATGTTATGTTTTTAAAGAAAATCAGAAAAAGAGATGGTTACAGAATTTTAAACACCTCTTCCTATCTGTCAAACGCTATGCTAGGTCCTTGGTATAGGAACATATGTCTTCTCATTCTATCTATGCACTGTCCCGTGTGGAAGTTTTAATTATCTTCATTTGAGAAAAGGAAACTGAGGTCCCAGGAAGTTGTTACTTGACTAGGACGTGAAACGAAGTCTGCTTGCCTTCAAAACCCTGTTTCTTCTTCTCATGCTTGAATATCGTGAGATCTTTGGCTATATGATGAGAACCTACTGAAACAGTAGGTCTGTTATGTGGGTAGAATATTATGTGGGGGCAAGACTGAATATCTAAGGCACAATAAATAAAATCACTATTTCTCAGCTAGTGTTTATGTGTCCAGAAAAATAGCACAGCAGGCATGGTTTGGAGAGCAATCAGGATATTAGCTTTTATTGTTTGCACAGCCACTGATAAGCAGGGAGAGAGCTAGCTTTTGGATGTGGGAGAGATTTGCTTTTAAAAAGAGCCACGTCCTATCCAGTAGGGACACCGCTTGGAAGATCTATCAGTGATCAGAGGGGTGGGACAGGGTGGAGGTATCCAACAGGGTCAAGGAGCCAGATTTGAAAAGCAGAACAAAAATATTGGCCAAAACATGTTTAGGAAAAGGAAGTGACTTTGAGACAAGGGAAAGGGAAGAGAAGCCCCTCAGGGGATCTATTAAGGTTTGGAGGGAGGATGTTCAGATTCCAGAAATAACACTATCAAGAAAAGCAAATGTTGTTTAGTATGGAGAAGAAGAAATCTGGCAGCAGAGTGGAAGTCAGTAAGCAAACCCACACCCCCCGGAAGAGGGTGCGTGATGTAGGGATAAAGGAGCTGCCGTGGTCCAAGGGCACCATCCCCTGTCCTTTATGAGTGCAGCTGAGGTTCACCCTGCAACTCTTGTCCACACCTCACCACATGTGGAGGATCTGGAGAGCGATGACAGAGAGCCCAAAATGTTTGAAGTCCAACAAAATCATTTCCATATGGAAAAGTTAGAAGAGTAAATAATTTAAACTCAATAAGTGATATCAGAGGGAAAACTTCGACACTCACTTTCAGGTATAGAAAGGTGTATCAAATAAAGCACGTCGACGTACCGACTGGCTCCATGAAGGAGACTCTAGAGAGACAGGGCTAAACCCGTTTGTGATGTTGAACTTGATCACACAAAAGAAGACTCCTCTGTCCCAGTAACACCGGATCTGGAAGAAGTTATGAACACACATTCTCTAGAGAAGATGATGACATTAACTATACAAAGAGGATGTGTTTTCAACTATCTTGGATACTTTAGAGGAAATTTAAAAATATTCTTCGTTTACTTTTTAGGCTTTGGCCAGGTTGGGAAGGTGACAAACTCATGCAACTATATTTAGAAAGAAGGTATTAGAGCAAGCAAGTTCCGCTCATTGAGAATTGATAATTATCAGGAATCTCAAAGGGGAGTCTGTTCATGCAGGGCCTCTCCAGAGGAACTGAAAAATTCTGCAAGTACATATGAATATTAACTTTTTGTATGTGCCACACAGGACAGAACTTTCTATTCTGAACTGAACCTGCGCAGCCCTTGAGGGTCACCTTCTCTCATGGTGGCCACTTTCCAGATCTATCTATCACACAGGCACAAAACAATCATGATCATTAGTCACACTTGAAGATAAAGTTGTATGTGTTAAGCTGTTGATATTCTGCTGCTTAAACCTCTTATTGTTTTAATAATTTAAAACAAATTTTATTTATTTTTAATTATGTGAGTATTGTGTATCTTTAAAAACCAATTAATGGTAATTAAAGTCAGGTGAGTGGTTAATTTTAGGAGGTGTCACTGGGAGGGGGAAGAGGGAGTTGTGGGAAGATAGAAGTAGCCTCTGTCTAGGCAGTGATCACCTGAATGTAAACAGATGTAAATATACAGAGAACTGTGTATTTGAGGTCTGTGTCCATTATGTAAATTATACTTCATTAAAAATAAGCAAATGCTACTCCTCATAAAAATATTTTTAAAATACAGAAAGGTATAAAGAAAAAAAGCCATTAATTATTCAGAGAATACCATGGCTAACCTGGAATATTTACTTTTTAGTATTTTGTTTTCAATGTAAATCATCTACAATTTGAGCTTACAATACATATGCCGTTTCTATCTCTTTTCTCCCAACATATTCAGCACCAACATTTTTCATGTAATCTCAAATTCTTGAAAAATGTTGTTTTCCCCTAAAATGCTGGTGTTGAACTGAGGGTACCCACAGGCATGGGGACATGGTAGTGATGTGCTGCTGAGCTGTTGGACCCCGTGTGGCTAGGTGGGTGCTTTGCATGAGTGACATGTAGATTGGGCTGAAGGTATGGAAAGATGAGGGGCTTGAGAACTTTTGATTGGCAAGGGGAAATTAATTTGGGGATAAAAGGGTGTGCTAGGTTCTAGAAGACCTGACAAGGAAGTCAACAGAGTTGTGACATACTGAGAGATGCTTCTAATATAACAAAGTCTAGAACATGCTCCACTAAGGGGCAGAAATGAGGACCTTGCCTCAGAACTTTCCTCTTGGTGTCGTTAGTGGATTACAGGTGAGTCTAGGTACTCATTTCTTAATCCCCCCAGGTGTCTGGGGGAGACCTCTGTGGCTGGAACTCCCATGCCCCAGGCAGCCTTTTCTATGTGTGTCACAAGGTTAAAGTGGCTGGGAAGTCCTGCCCCACATGACAAACTCTCTCCCTTCCAAACCTCTGTCTGTGGCATGAGTGTGAGTGTACGCCACCTGAGTGTGACCACCCCCTAGAGTAAAGTCATTAGGCAGTTTCCCCTGAAGATTTGTAACTCTCCAAGGGAGTAAGAATAGCATATTAAAAATGTCTTTCACATCTCAGCTCAATTTGTCCTGACAAGAAACCTACAAGGTAGAGGATATGATTTTATAACTGAAGTACTCCAAGGTCAGAATGGCTGATGGTTTGCCCAAAGTCATATTATTAGTAGGTAGCGGAGTTGGGGTTTAAATCCAGTTTTTTTTTTTTTTACCCCTCTATCCAGCATTTCTACTATTCAAATGGGTATTAATTCTTATTTTTAACAACTAAAAACCTTTTTTCACCCAAATGTTGAACAGAACCATGTTACATAGAAGACATAAACATGGAGCTTCTGTGGTTCAAAAGGAAGTAGGGCACTCTGGGACGCTTCAGCATAGCCCTCCCCTGGTCCTCCTTGATACTTCTGAGTCACTTCTTTGGAACCCACCACTGGAGCCATCCATCTTTCAAATGCTGCCCTCTCCCACATTGCTCCGTCAGGGTTAGGTGGCAGTCCCTCATTATCCAGATACGGAACACCTAGAAAAACTTAATTTGAGCAACAAGTATGTCACATATGGTATTTTGTTCACAGAATTGAAAACTTGGGACTTAATAGGTTAACAAGCAGAAATCCCATCCTTTTATCCCAGGTTGTTCAGGTTGTAGTAACAAAATACCTCCGGCCCAGCAATTTATAAACAACAGAAACGCACTGTTCACAGTTCTAGAGTCTGGGAAGTTCAAGATCAAGGTGCCTGCAGACCAGGTGTCTGGTGAGGGCCTCTTCTTCCCAGATGATGCCTTTCATCGGAGGCCACACGTGATGGTGGTGAAGGGGCAGGTTTCTTCAAGCCTTGTTTATAAGGGAACCAGAACGCTTATGCTCTCTCTATCACCCCCCCAGTGGCCCACCTTAACCCCACCATCACGCTGGGGGTTAGGTTTGGACATGAATGTGGAGTGAGGGAGGCACCAACATTGAGCTCAAAGCGTATCATTGATTTTTCAGTTTTTGAAATATTCGTTTTGGTTTATCCTTTTATCTACTGATTCAGTTGTAATATGTAGTTCCTGAAGGGATGGTAAGGGTTATATTGTCCTGACCTTATACATATCGGATACTGTCTTAGGTTCCTATTATGCAAAATTAATAATTTGGCTTGATATAAAAATTCATGTTTACCAACTTTCAACCTCAAAATTCTAGCTGTTACTTCATTGTTCTCTTTCGTGTTGCAAATGAGTTAATCACCTTCTGTGATTTTGCTGGCTTTCTAATTGTCTGCCCAGATTTTTTTTTAATATTAATTTTTAGTTGTAGCTGGACACAATATTTTATTTCTTTTTATGTGGTGCTGAGGATCAAACCCAGGGCCTTGCACGTGCTAGGTGAGTACTCTAACGCTGAGCCACAATCCCAGCCTGTCTGCCCAGATTTTGGTAGGGTGTTTTAGTTTGTTTTTATAATTAAAAAATATAACAAAAGTCTATTGTTGTCTCTTTATGATTTTGTTTGTAATGTGGTAGCTCCTTTCAACATTCAAGCCTTTTCTCAGGCTCACAATATTTTCTATAACTCTATCTTCATTTATTTCTTTGTTTCAAGAGTTATAGGCTTTTCTACACACATATTTTTAATTATATGAAAGACTAAAAACAACCTAAGACTTTTCTCATTATTTTCATCCACATGTAATTTTCCTGCAAATTCCAGGAAAGTGTTTCAAGTGTGTCCTCCACATCATTCACTCAATTTCCCCCAGCTTTGAATATCACTTTTCACTAGTGCCAGTAGACATATAAATATTGATATTGCATTTAAAATTTTTCTTGCACTCCTTGCTTCAAGGATTAATTGTTATCTCATTCTAACTTCTTATCATCTTGGTCTTTTATTTTTTATACATTTTTTGTCCTTATTACATAACCTTTCCCTTTATCATTTTCTAAAGGATGACAATTTATTTAGTTTCTCTGACTCCCTTATGGGTAAGCATTCTGTGATTGTCATCTATGCAGACATCAGAGAAAAACTGTAGAGTAATTAGAATAAAAGAAGAAGAAAGTGAAGGACTGATCTTTATTAGGTAGCACTGTATAAATAGAATTGGGAAATATGATACAGCCACAAGAAAGCTCTAAGTAGAATACTTAATGCTTATAAGACATGCAATAACTGGCAGCTCTTAATGCTGTTAATTTTTTTATGTGATTTTGTCCACACAATCTCATTTAACAACTTTAGGCGTTACCATTCCTGATTTATAAATGAGGTTTGAAGGTTAAGTGATCTTCTCAAGTTCATGCAGCTAGTTGATGTTAGAGTCAAACCTTCTTTCAGTCACCTGAGGAGATCATCTGAGGCAGCAGTCATCTGGAGACAATGTAGTTTAATATCCTCATGTCCCAGACAAATAAACAAGCCTAAACAGGAAGATGATTGTTAAGGTTTTATAAGTAATGGTAATGTCTGGACCAGAACTCACTGCCCCACAAATAAATCTTTTCTTCCCCCCTCTATTTATAGAAATCTCATAGCAAACAATGACAAGCTATTTGGCTTTATTCTTCCTTCCACAGAAACCGTCCCCCACTGACTGGGTTGAGGTTTCTGTCTGCACAGCATCCCTTCCTTCGGGAAACCATCCTGCTCCTATTCCATTAGTTCTGGCAAGACTGTCAGTCATGGTGGCTGCCCACCTGTCTGCATATATTGCATATAAAAGGTGCTTTATAATAAAAAATTCCCTTTTTTGTAATGATGTATGTTAATGGGGAAAGGGGTTGACTAGTAACAATAATAGTTATGATAATTATGTTTACAGAGTAAAAGAAATGAAGTATGTCTTTGTGAGAGAGTATTGGATGAACAGAGCTGTGAAATGTCACATATAAAGAAGGGAATGTACTGCTCTTTTTCTGCCTTTTCCCTTATATCAGAAAAGGTGTGTGTGAGAGAATGCATGCCTACTGTGTCTACCTTGAGGACAGAGAGTGGTATGGTTGTGCCTGAGAAGTGATGCTTCTAATAAAAATATTCCTTTTCCCTTCTCTTTTCTTCCTTAACCTACTTAGGTTAATACCAGCACCTATATTTTCTATAGATTATAATAACACTTATGCCATGTGTTTTCCTGAAACCTTGAGTATACTTTTGAGCCAAAAGTAAAAAGAGAATATGCTTTAGCCATAGAAGAAGAAAGAGAAATCAAAATCAGAAGCAACACTCCCCATAGACTTGAAAAATTTAACGGTTTGATCCAAACAAATTAAGTCCAATTCTACATGTGAAGTAACTCCTGACACTCATGTCAAATTTTGTGGAGCCATGGTGACTTAGGAACCAAATTAAAAATAGTAACTGAGAGTGACATCTCCATGTGCTAACAACTGGTGAGAACAGTATAGAACCCAGAAATTCCGAGGTGTGGTGTGACCCTACCCTCTGAAGAAAGTCACACTGAGGGAGGGACAGAGTGGTTTAGTGGCATGCCCTTTTGTGCAGTAAAAATTATGCTTCTGGAGCTATAATGGAAGCTTAGTCATTTGGACCCCTGGGGGCAAGGGCTATAAGTAAATGGTGGCTTCTGTACAATTATCCTGTGCTCACCACCAGAAATGATGGCATGGAGGAGGAGGAGGAGGAGGGGGAGGAAGGAGAGGGGGAAATTAGCAGCCTTATCTTGCATTGCATGATGCCCTCCTGCTGGGAAATGGGTTGCCTTGGAGGTCAGAAGACCCAAATAGACCTTCCTCCATGACTCAGAACTCCCCTTGCCCTTGCTGTAAAGGCTCAGTTTTCCTGCTGAAGTGCTGTGCTCAACCCCCTTGAGAGTGAGCAAGCCCCTTAGTAGATAGATGGAGACCAAAGCTATGTCCACGCCACCATGCCAAGGGTCTGTGATAACCACCTGTCCTTGAATGCCCTTTCCCTCCTTCTTCCTCATATATTTTGCCAAAGTATAACAAATACCAGGGATGATGGGCTGACTTGCTGTATGCCCACATTCTTGCGTTGAAGACTAACCTCTAAGACCCATGGAGATAGAGTCTTTAAAGAGGGAATCAAGTTAAAATGAGATCATCAGGTTGGACCCTAATCCAATACAATTGGGGCCTTTATAACACAGAAGAGATCAGGACACAGACACATACAAAGGGAAGACTGTGAAGATATAAGGAGAAGACAACCAACAGCAAGCCAAGGAGCAGGGACCTAAAAGAAACCACTGTTGCTGACACCTTGATCTTGTGATCTTCTAGTATCCTGAATTGTGAGAGAGTAAATCTCTGTTACTAAGTCACCCAGCCTGTGATACTTTGTTATAGCAGCCCTAGCAAACTAATACACCAGGATTATTTTTTAATCTCATCCCATCTACGCTAACCATGGCCTTGGAGGGTCCACACCCTGGCGGAGTCTAAATGGCCTACACCAAGACCCCTGGCACATGTACATACAGCACATGGCTCTTCACTTGGGGTCCATACATTTCCAAGTGCCAGGCGACAGAGTTATTATTTTCTTCACATTAAAAACGTCAAGCTGATCAAAGAAACAAACACTTTTAATGAAACATATGTGGGACACTTAGAAGGAGAAGATTTACAATGTGTCTGCTGTGAAACCAGAAGGCTTATGGAAAGTGTGAAGTAGGAGGAGAAAGATAACGGGCTCTGATGCCAGAGGAGACATGGCCTAAATATTAAACAGAAGGAAAAATAATTCCCGTCCATAAAATCACAATTCATTTCCGTATCTAGCATAAATCACTAATATACACAGAGGACATTTTCATCTAACCACACTCCGTTCTTTCCACACCCATCATAATAATGTGCACTTTGATCCTGGGGAAGGAAATTAAATTCAGACATTGAGATATAAAATTGTCAGGATTGCTTCGAAACCCAAACTCTTAAGCATACCCTCTCCCCGCATTTGAATTTTAGGGGTTGATAAAAATGTGGGTATATTTGCCTAGTTTTAAATATTAGACAGTGTCTTAACTTACTTTTGCAATTTTTGAATCTATAATAAAATCCTGCATAAAGTTTGGTGCTTCTTATGAAATGATGATATTCTACTTTGGAATACTTGTGTGACCACATTAAACATGGTGTCATCATATATTTTAAATGGCATGAAATCTGGTTTTTAATATTTTGACTAGATATTAAGTTAATATTAATCATACATCTCCGGAGGCTTTCAAACAAGTATTTGGGAGGTTGTCTATATGTGCTTTTTAGGGAGCATAATGTGTGTGTGTGTGTGTATATACACACACACACACATTTTCTATAGTCTTCCAATTATGACCAACACCTTATATTTCTTGTGATATTTATAAGATTTTCTCACCTTAAAATCAGATTGGAAATATCCACATCCGTATTCTGCTGTCCGTATTCTCTCAAATTTAGGTTTTCCTTTCCTGTTGGCAGTTTCAAATTCAGGCTAGACACCTGGTGGCAAAGGCGGGATGCAGCCAGGATACAGAGCACAGCTCCGATTGGCCTCTGGCTGCCTCTTCACTCCTGCTTTCTCCTGTCTCAGGTGGGTTCCCAGGAGAGGGGTCTCTGACCTTCTCCAAGGAAAGAATAAAAGGCTGTTCTTTTTCTTCTTCTAAAAGCATGAAGGTTATCAGGGAGCAGGGTCCTGAGTGAGGAACCAGAGAAGGGGTGTATATCATTTGAGAGCATGTGTGGGAGTATGTGAATGAGTGTGTGTGTGTGTGTGTGTGTGTGTGTGTGTGTGTGTGTGCAAGGGAATGTATAAGTGTCTGAGTGAGTGTGTCTGGTTGCACTGATGAGACTGGAGGTATGGAGATGATTTGGGGTAACTCCACTCCTTGGGGTTCAGTGAGGAGAGCCCAGGGGGCCTTGGTCTATCTTTCCAGATCCAGGTCTGGGAGTGGAGGGGGATGGGGTGAATGGCTCCTCCTCATGTGGCCTGCCTGATGATCTCCCTTCACAGGGACACCCAGCCTACAACAATGCCTAACTAGCCAAGGCAACCCCTCTTTCTTCACATCTTTGTTTTTATCTGAAATTAAGTCATTTGTTCCCAAGTTGTGGTCTACATGTCTCTGAGGGTCACAGAGGTGTGAAGGTGTGAAGACACTAAGCATGACTCTGGACAGACTCTTTTGATGTGGAAATAGGTTTGAATTATCAAATGTATGTAGAGTCCTCTTGGGATTCATAAAACAAAATTTATTGTAAACTACTGTAAAATTCGGGGAAATTATTTTTGCTCATGGTTTATTTCCTCAAATCTATGGATTCTAAAACACAACTTTCATCTCTTGGAAATCTGCAGATTTGTTTTTTTTGACTTTGGAACAGTTCTCTCCATGGGAGGGGTGGTCCAGATCCCTTATATGTCCCCTGCGTCTTGGTTATGTGAGCATAACTCCAAACCCAGCTAGTCTGGGGTCACTGGTCAATGAGAACAAACAAGTGTTAAAGGCATAATGCATGGGACAGTTAAGGAGGTGGTTTCATCCACCTGTTGCAATAAAGAGAACATCCATTAGTAAAGAATGTCTCAGGGAAGAGAAAGGAGGAGGAGCCTAGGAGATTATGGAGGTGGGGAAACAACGGAGCCATTCTCGAGTCTCATGGAACCTGGAGGGAGAGAGAATGCACCTGATCTAGAATATGGAAGAACAGGATGGTGTCTTCTTTTAGCTCTTTCCAAATAAACAAAATGGTGCAGGGGAGAGAGATTTCCTACCCATCACTGTCTTCTAGGAGCCTCTTCTGAGTTCAAAGACACTAGAACTAGTCAGCTGGTGTGCTGTTCTAAAAAATTGTTACCCTAACTCTCTCCACACTTCTACATTTTAATAATTCTGACCATTGCATTTTCTTTTCATGGTTGTCTTTTCACATGTGTAACCCTAACAGAGCAGGAACACATATGGAGCTTCAACATAGTGTGTACTAGAAAATTTTTTTTTGTATTTATTCATTGACTCAAAAACTAGACAGTTTTTGAGTCAATGAATAAATAGAAAAAATTATACTATATACACCAGTTTGAAAATTAGTTACTAATGCTATATAGCTGGCAAGAATTTGGTAATTCCATTTAGCAAGTTTCCCTAAAAGTTTAACTGCAACTAGAAATTCTAAGCCCTCCCCCCAAAAGAATGTGGCTAGATAAAACACGAAGATAATGAAAATAATCCCATCCCCCAATAAAAATTCTCTTAATGCCCACTGTCCTCCACTTATTGAATCAATGACATTCAATGAATTAGCCAAAAACAAGTCAATAGGGGGCATAAACAGGTGTTTTACATACACAAAGAAAAAAAAGAGTTTGGAAAACGGAATTTTTCAATTGTAAGACTAGAGCTTTTTGAAGAAGAAAAAGGGTTTTGATCTCCAAAAAGCTAACAATCTGCAGGACTCAGGGTTAGAGATTACAATTAAACCAGAGAGAAGTGGAGAATGTCTGCTAATGTGACAGAGGTTTTCCGGTCCCAAATGAGATTCATGCTGAACAGGAAATAGAAAAAGCAGGAAGCAAATGAGAACAGAAGAGTTTGGATACAGGTAGACTTAGATGGCATGCTCCCTTCCCCTCAGACCAAACCCTAGGCTGGGGACAAAATTCTGTGAACCATAACTTTTAGGAACCCCACAATAGGTTTAGGGTCCTCCAACCATGGGCTGGAGGTGAGATAATCGGCATTCTTACGGAGAAGACCTGTTTCAACATAGGTTTGAAACAGTCAGTTAGAAACGGTAGTGGGACATGTGTGCAGAGGGGGTTTATTAGAGTTCCCTGAGTCTTCTCCAACACAGGTGAGGCAGAAAGAACATCTGAATTTCCCTATGTGCAAGAAGAAGGACTCGTGCAAACCTCAAGAGTTCAGCGGCACACACAATTGTAAAAATTTTTAACGCAATCAGTTAAGACCACTCTCTTTTTCCACTCCAACTTCCCCTCAGCCACACTTCCCCTTGTGTCAGATGGTGTTCATTGAGGCCGATAGTGAGCCATAAACAAGTGGATGGGGAAGGACAACTTACAGGGAGGACATCAGACATATACATCAAAGAGGGTCCCCCAGTCCTGGTCACAGGGTACTTCATCAAAAGAAACATCTGGAAAATGGGAACTGGTATGCCAGAACTCCCCCTGCCACTGTTAAATATAACCCCTTAAAGGAACTATTGTGTCAAGATCAAGTCACACCCTCCCCTTGTGACCAGGTCTTCACACCCCTCCCCTTGTGACTAGGTCATTACGACCTTCACACAGGAAATTTGCTGAGGGCTGTAGAAAGGGTAATAAATCACTTAGAGCAAGAATGTGAACTAAGGCAAGAACAAAGGAATCCAAAACTCTTACAATCCCTGGACTCTGTAAGGGCCACCCATTCATTCTCTCCAGAGAGTGTCTGATCTGCTCAGTGCCTGGACTGTATGCTTACCTCTCTTATCCCACTATCTGTAATAAGCTCCTACCTGTTACTCTGTGCAACTTTCTTGATCTTGTGGGATCACAAGTACCTGTGGCCATGAATCCCTGTGGTCACTTTGGCTCTGTTGGCAGGTCTCCTTTGCAACAGTGTTGGAGTAACCATTGGCATATTTTGGAAGAGGAAGTTAAGAATACATTTATATTTGAATTTAGTTGGGTATATTTTCATGGTTCCAGTTATTTCTGTGTATAATTGTGTTTGCTAGCTATCCAAGTATTCATATCGGTGCCCCAAATCCTCCTACCATCTACTATGCCCACTTATGCAGAGGTGGAAAGTGTGGCTTGGATGATGCTCACAGGAACAGGAAGAAAACAGGAAGCAGATGCAAAGCAATCAATCCTTTCTGCCCCATTTCCAGTCTTCTAGAACTCCTCTGACAAAGCCTATCAGGAAGCCAAGGTCAAAAGAGAAATATGATTTGCAGAGTTTCAGCCTTACTATCGTGATACAGTGTTTGGGAAGAGATGATTGTATAATAAAACATTTGGCTGGCTTGTCCCTGAATTCTGGAAGTGAGACTCCAATTTCTTGGGATTTCCTGAGTCAATAGTCAGGCTTTTGCTATTCACGAGCCTCTTGGATCACACCTGAGTTTAGGCTAATGAGGTTACTTGATGGGTCTGTTCACTAGAAAGATCAACCAAGGAATTAAGGGCAGGAGCTTCGAGCCAATCTGATATCCAGGCAGGAGAGCAGGGTTGGGGATTGAGTTTAACCACGTGGCCAATTATTTAATCAACCAGACCTTTTAAATTAAACTCCAATAAAAACTCTGGTCGCCAAAGCTCAGAGCTTCCTGCTTGGTGAACACATCAATGTGCCAGACAGTGATGTACTCGGATTTCGTGGGCTAAGAGAACAAAAGCTCCAGGTTGGGACTTTCCCAAACTTCCCCTAGGTGTCTCTTAATTTATCTTTTCCTGATTTGTATCCTTATAAGGAAACTATGACTGTATGTGAGGTGGTTTCCTGAGTTCTGTGAATCATTCTAGCAAATTACTGGGCATGAGGCAGGTCATGGAAATTCCTTGAATTTTTAGCCAATTGGTCAGAAATGTGAGTGGCCTGGGCGCCCCTGAAATTGTGACTAACATATGAAGCGAAGGTAATCTCCTTGGGGACCCTGTCTTTAAACCTATGGAGTCTGATGCTAACACAAAACTTACTACTTCAGGAATGATGCTCACAGGTTTTGTGAATTCAGAAATTTGAGGAAGGCTCTTCTTTGCTTCATGATGTCTGGGTGTCATTAGTGTAACTTCAGTGGGACCACTTTCAAGATGGTGTCTGCACTCACGTCTGGTATTTGGACTGGGAGCTCAATTTGGACTGGAGGTTGGGACCTGAATGTTGGGCTCATCTGGGACTGCTGACCAGCACATCTACATGAGATCTTTTTGGCTTAGAAGTCTCAGGGAAATTGAATGACTTATATGCTGGCTTTAGGATATCTAGTGGACAACCTCTAGTGAACAAAGGGAAAGTGGTCTTTGAGGTCACATAGCATCACTCCTGTGGTAGTCCACTAGTCACAGCTGTCAGGCCGTTGGATCCAATGAGAAAGGACAGACCTTACTGTCTCATCATAGTGTCAAATAATTGGCTATGTTTTAAGTCTGCCCTACATAGTATCCAAAAGGTTATTGGTGTGATAAAATTTGATGTAGAGCAGCTCAATTATAACCTTTAAGAGGGACTCACAGCTATGTACAGTTCAGGCCCAATATCAGGTGACTCTACCATTAATACAAAGGTGTTATATTTGAAAATAATTCCAATAATACACTATAAAATGTAATCAGATACCATATTGCCTTGCAACTATATTCCTTTAACTCTGTCTTGACTCATCTTTCTGAGGGCAGGTCTCCGTGTGGTTCATTATGATACTCCTGGTGCCTGGCATTATATTTGAAACATAGTAGGCAGAGGAGATAGCTGAGGTATTAAAAAACTTATAAAAATTATTAAGATTTGTTTTGTGGATATCATATGATCTATGTGCACTTGAGAAAAATGTGTATTTTGCTGTTGTTGGGT
Source organism: Urocitellus parryii (assembly GCF_045843805.1). Classification (NCBI taxonomy): domain Eukaryota; kingdom Metazoa; phylum Chordata; class Mammalia; order Rodentia; family Sciuridae; genus Urocitellus; species Urocitellus parryii. The sequence continues at coordinate 18,440,965 of NC_135543.1, forward strand.
GGAATGTCCAGTATATGTCTGTGAGGTCTAGTTGCTCCATATGTTCAAGTCCTTTAGTCCTTTTTGGTATTCTTTTTGTTCTATCCATCCTTGAATGTGAGATTTTTTTTAGTTTCCTGTTATTGTCAAGTATCTACATCTGTCTTCAAAGTTGTCAGATTTGCTTCTCATATCTGTGAGCGCTGATGTTTGGTGCATTTATGCTACTAATTGTTTTATCTTTTAAAAAATTGACCCTTTTAGCAGTATATGATGCCTTTCTTTGTTTGTCTCTTGTAATTGTTTTCAACTTTAATTCTTTGATATTACTATAGCCACAACTGTTTGTTTTTGGTTACTCTCTGCATAAAATTTCTTTTTTTTTTTTAATTTAACAATCCTAATTGGCTTCATTTTTAATTTTAAAATCAGGTAACACTTCATTCCATAAAACAGAATCAGTTTTCCTATGAGCCAAGCACTCATCAAAAATAATTTGATGAGTTAACATCAGATTATTTCTTTTTCTTACACAAAATAAGGAGAAGGGAACTTAACTATTTCACCAGTTGAGAATGGCTGTTCTCCCTCCAATCCAGATTTCTCTTGGAGGACCAGATGTGTCAGTTGGTTTGATTGACTCCATGTCCCCCCGTCCCGTCCCCCCCCCCGCCCCGCCCTGGAATATTGTCTCTGTTGAAAAACTGGCTTCACAAAGAAGGTGGCAGCAGGAAAATTTCAGAATCCAAAGCTTAAAAATAAGTCTTGGGCAGTGTGGGGTCATTTTCTGTCTCTGGGGGGGATCATCTGGTGTCTGAGGCCTGGGGACAGAGGCAAAATCCCCAGCCGCCAATCTAGGAGATGTCATTCTCAGTAGCGTCTGGTGTCCTGACCTGTGCTCGCCCAGGATGACGGTGGGTAAGGAGCAGCAGGTCACAGGGGCCCCCTGACCCTCTGGGAGATAGAGCTCTCCCTGGGCAGACCCCGGGACTGAGGGTCAGTGGCCAGGGGAGAATCAACGAGTGTCCCCAGGTCCCTGAGGTCCTGGGGCAGGGATGTAGGAGGCAGCCAGTGTCACAAGATGTCCCTGTCCCCAGCCAGGCCAGGCGCCTGCCTAAGCCCTGCCTAAGCCCTCCTCAGGGCCTGGCCCATGTGCCTGGTCTCACTTCCTCCCCGGCACTGCCTGGAAGGGGAGGAAGTGACACCCAGGGGAAGGCTGGGAAGTGAGGCTACCATCACATTCAAGTTCAGGGTGCGATGGCTCAGTCTGCCTCCCAACAGGCCCCATACTCCGTTCCCCTACACGGGCCACATCCCTTCTGAGAGTCACGCCCTGCCCTTTAGAGGCACAAAGACCCAGAAGTTCTAGAGACATGTCCATGTTTAGGCCCTCGGATCCAGAAGTTCCAAAGGTGCACGTCCATGTTTAGGCGCCGGGATCCGGAAGTTCCTCGGGCGCACATCCATGTTTAGGCCTTAGCATCCAGAAGCGCTTCAGGTGCACGACCATGTTTAGGCTCTAGGACTGGAAGTTCCTCAGGCATCCATGTTTAGGCTCTGGGATCCAGAAGTGCCTCAGGCACACGTCCATGTTTAGGCCCCCGGATCTGGAAGTTCCTCAGGTACATGTCCATCTTTGGGCTCTCGGATCTGGAAGTTCCTCAGGCATCCATGTTTAGGCCGTAGCATCCGGAAGTTCCTCAGGCACACGTCCATGTTTAGGCCCCCAGATCCAGAAGTTCCTCAGGCGCACATCCATGTTTAAGCCCTAGGATCAGAAAGTTCGTTGGGTATACGTCCATGTTTAAGCCCCCGGGTCCGGAACTTCCTCAGGCGTCCATGTTTAGGCTCTGGGATCCAGAAGTTCCTCAGTCTCCCATGTTTAGGCCGTAGCATCTGGAAGTTCCTCAGGAGCACGTCTATGTTTAGGATCCGGAAGTTCCTTTGGTGCACGTCCATGTTGAGACTCTAGGATCTGGAAGTTCCTCAGCACCCATGTTTAGGCTCTGGGATCCAGAAGTGCCGCAGGCATCCATGTTTAGGCCCCAGGATCCAGAATGCCTCAGGCATCCATGTTTAGGCCCTCGGATCCTGTGCATAAAATTTCTTTTTGCATCTTTTTACCGTCAACCCTTGCATGTCCTTAAAGTGAATTTCTTGTAGACAGGATACAGTTAGATGAGCTCATCTTTAAACATGAGGAAGCAGATTCAGAGAGTTTAGGTAATTTGTTGAGATAGCAATAAGTGGTGCAGTGAGATTTCTTGAAGAGTCTAGACAACTCTGAATTAGTACAGGCAAAGGTAAAGGGTAGGAAGGCATATCTAGGAGAAAGTTCAGCATAAGCAAAGATCCAAAGGCATAAGAAACGTGGTTTGTATGAGTGTGTGGGGCCATATCCAGGAATACTTTGGTATTTTGATGTGTGAAGGGTCACCACATGAAGCCAGAGGCATGAGCAGGACCCAGATCACCAAGAATGTTGAATCTTAGGCTAAAGGAACCTAGATTTCATCATGGGAGTGATTGGGACCACTTCAATAGAAAAGACAAGCTCAAATTCATATTTGATAACTTTTTTTATATTGCATTCTGGAGAGTGAAATCAAGAAAGAGAAATGAGAGAGGGGCAGATGGTTAAGAACTCTTGTAATAATGTGTAGAAGGAAGATGAGATCCTGGAACAGAGTTTTTGTATCAGTGTCTTCTCTCAGGACTTCCTGAGGCTGGATTCAGACCTACAAATGCTCCCACCATGTGACATTAGAGACAAAGACAACTTAAAACGATAAAACACAAGCTTATGTGCATGCAAAATAAAAAAGGTTTTGTATTACAAAAATGTATGTATATTCTTTGAAGTTGAAATTTTTCTCTTGCTCTATTTGCCTCTAATTCATTGGTGTTCTTCACAGGAGTTGGTGTGCCCTTTGAGTAATCTAGCACTGCATATCAGCAGTGATCTGCTGGTTACAGTGTCAGCTGAACAGGCTGATAGATCATTGTCTCGAAGAGACGAGCTTATTGGCATTATTGGTATTGATTATTGTAGTCATCTTCTAAATTATGAGAGCACGTCTCTACAAGCTAAGCCCAAGATACAAAAGCCAGAGCACTTGAGAGTAGATGTTATACTGATCAAGAATTTGGAGCCAGACTGCCTGAGTTTATATTCCAGCTACATATGTACTAGCTTTGTGACATTGGACAATGTATGAATAAAGAAACAAATAAAGAAACAGCAACAACAAGACCTCTCTGTGTTTCAGCTTCTCCATCTACAAAATGGGGTCATTGCCTGCCTCCTTGTTTGTTATAAGAACTAAGGGATCAGTGTCTTATGAAATAATTAGTGTAGTGCTTGGCATATAGTAAGCATTGGATAAGCAGTAGGTCAGGGGTCAGTCCTCCAGATTTCCTCCTCTCTTCTTGGAATTCAACCAGGCCTAGGGCTCTAAGGTACTATTGGCACATTAGTGACTTTGATACGTTTAGTTCTGATTTTTCTCTGAGTTCCAGGATTGAAAGTCCAATTGTTTATTGGACAGCTCCTTATTTCATGATGAAAGTTTGAAAAAAATGAGTTAATAGTATAGGCAAAAAATGATGGGTCATGACTCATCTAACTTTGTCACTAACCAGTATGTTAGTGACAAAGTATGTGACTTTGGACATCTCAGTTTTGTCATCTGGCCTGGATGGTCTATGAGCTCCCTTCAACTCTGCTTCCTAGAGGTAAAAGTGAATTGCAAACAATTAAAAGCACAACACAAATTGAAGACTTTTAAAAATATTTTACTCTACCCAGTTGTCCCTGCAAACATGGTCTCTTGGTGCTCCAAATACTAGACTGGTTGGTCTTGTAGGTGAGCACTGTGGTGGGGGCTTCCTGGTGCAGCAGTAAGAGCTCAAGTTCTGGAGTTAGAAGTAGAGGTTAGGTCTACTTCTAGCTCCACCACCAGTCTGGCTGGGCAAAGTTATTTAACTTGTAACCCTCCATTTCCTCATATAAGCTCATTTTGTATTCTTTAGGATGCATTTGGATATGAGTAACTGACAACCAGACTGAAAGTGGCTTAAAGACTAAAGACATGTATTTACCTCAAAAAACACTCTTGATGTGGAGGTTCCAGGGTTGGTTCAGTAAAACCACATTGACTGCTACAGAATGATTTCAGAAGACAGGAAGCATGGAATCTGGCTTTTCCTTGTCCAACTTCTTCTTTTGTAAGACACCAAAATCTTGCTAAAAGACCCGACCCCAGCCAAAATTTCCTCAGGTTCCACTGGACAAAATTCACTTCCTGTTTATGCTTTAGCTGCAAGGAATGCTGGGAGGGCCAGCATATGGATTTGCAGCCCCTATCAATTGGAGGTTGTCCTACCCACAAGAAGGGGAGAGGGCAAGTGGCTTTTGGGAAGAGATGCCAGTGATGTTTGCAACAAAAATGTAGCTTTGAGGATTATGAAAATCACATGGATGAGTGAATTTATTTATTGAATTTGTTTAAATTAATCTTCAGGCTTATCCAATGCTTATATAGGGGTTAATATGTGCCAGGAACTTTTAATATCAGATCATTGACTCCTCATAACTCCATGGAGATGAACTGTTAGGATTACTGTTTTACAGATGAAGAAACTGAGGTAATGAGAAATTAAATTAACTGGTTAAGAACTCATAACCTATAAGTGGTAAACATAAGACTCAAATCTGGCTCTAGAGCCCGAATTCTTGATCCCTGTAACAATGTCTTTCCAAACTGTGTATTCAGGCATCTCATGGGACAGCCTGCTAGTAAATACTGGTTTCCCGTCCATCCTCTGATTCTTCCAGAGAGCATTTGAATATCAGTTGGAAAGGACCATTGAGTATAATATGCCCCTTGTATTTCTTCCTCCGACCCATTCTGATTTTTCTCTGTTTAGTTTTTCTCCTCTGGAATATTCCTGTCAGTTTCAAAACTACTTATGAGATCTATTCCAAAGTTCTCACCCCTACTTATTTTATTGGTTTTAAGATGTATATTAAAAGGGTGATCTTATTTTCACTCCTAATTTTTGAAAGCCCAGACCAAAGGAGAATAAATATTTTCTGTTTCTAAAGATGAATAGAAATGGGTTGCTGGAGAGACCAACAAGGCCTGATGGAATTCGTCTTTGAGCATTTCTTGGGAAGAGGCAGTTCATAATGTTGAAAGAACTTCACAATGACCTGGTCTTATAGGATTGATTTCAAATAGGGTCTTTGGAGCATATTACTAATTAACCAAACCTGGATGGCATTCCAGAAGGGCAGGACTTTTATTGACTTCTGCAAGATTCACACACTGATGGAGAGGCATCCGCAGGGGCATCGTTGGAAGGATCCCCTTGTCTAAGGACATGAAGGAATTGAGCCCAGCATGTGTGACACCAACCAGTTACTCAGGAAGGAACAGGAGAGGACTCTTGCAAGTTTCCTAGCTTGGAACACTGAAAATCTAAAAACAAGGTCATGTGTCCACACGATGAAGAAAGGAGACTCTGGAAAAGGAGGAAAAAAAACAACCAAATTTAACTCCACATAGAGGCCATCAGGAAAACATCCTCCTTGGCTTGACAATCCACCAAGAATAACACATGAGTTCATCGAGCCCAAATCAGAGGCAAAAGCTAAAAGCATTAGCCAGCTAATTTAAAAATTAAGAAGTACATTTCTCATCTTCATGCAGAGGAATGTTCCGGAGCAGATCCTCCTAGAGTCGAGCTAGCCCCCTAACGCGGGGGTTTCCTGTAGAGATGAAGCAGCTGCACCTTTGATGACTCCTTGGATATTAGCAAAACACTTGCTAAATATAGATGCACGTCAACAAGTCATAAATAAGGGAACAGGAGTGGGAAACACCATACAAAAGGTGAGTGGGCAAGAACAAAGACATCTTCTTCTGCCAAGACAATTATCACATGCAGCATCGAAGCATTAATCACCGAGTCATTTAAAAATCCAAATGCCAAATAAGAATAAAAGTCCCATGCAGGAAACTGTCACATATCAGGGCACTGGAAGCAATCTAGGACATAGGATCTGTTTCTGCACTCTGTTCTATGGTGTGGAAGGAAAGTGTGGCGCTGCCGGGACTTGAAGATGTTTTAATGGCCAGGTGGCAAAGAGTTGCTCAGCCTTGGGAATGGAGCTTTAACTACATTCTTTCTTTCTCTGTTGAAGTTTCCTTTACAATGAGGACATTGTAAGAATCTTTATCCGGATTTTTTTTTTTTTTTTTTTTTTTTTTTTTTTTAGGGATGTGGGATACCAGCTCCGGGCCTTGAATTCAAGCAGGATGGATAATATCAACCAGAATCAGATGAGCTCAGACAAAGGTTGTGTTCCCAAACCAAAGCCAAGCACATGCTGATGGATTCCTGTTCTTCCCTTCTGCCCAGATCAAATCTGTTTAAAGTGTAAATGGTGTGTACGTATTAGGTGCCATGTGTATGTGGTAATGGGCGTGGCTGTACCCATAACACAAATTCAAATGGGTTCTTCTAGAGACTTTGTCTAAAGAGGCTTTGACAAGAACAGATGGAAAGCTGCAGATACCCCTCCACAAGTTTATGCAATTCCTGCTGAACATAGAAAACTTGGTGTCCAACCCTGCAAACACAGCATATTATACCTAAATTGCAACCTATCAAGTAGTTCTGAAATGCTCCAAGGATCTGTAGAAACAGATAACTTTTAGAATTCTTATAGAAAAAGTACATATTCATATCCTTTGGTAAATCCTTAATTTAGTGTTATACCTCAATGACCATTACAGAAATAAAAGTTAAGCCAGGGTAATGTTAGCTACTGGAGATGGGGGAAAATCCCCCTTAGATTATTCATTTTTTTTTGATCCTTGAGGGTTTTGTTATTCTGGAATTTATGAATTCCTGCTCATTCATTCAATCACATTGCTTCCTGCACATGCTACTATCTGTGCAAAATCACCTGGGCAGCATGATAAATTCTTTATTAAGCAGTGATTTTGATAAAGAGCTGCTTCTACCTTCTCAGCACTGTGGATGGCAAAAATGTCCCTTGGCTCATTGGTTTTTGAGTTAAAGCTTAGTCAAATGTGCCTCAGTGGGATTTGTGTTCCACCACTGAGCGCCTGGGTGCTGGGTCTGGTCCTGATGTTTGTGGAATGGATCTCTTGGTTTGAATAAATGCAAGGTCAGGGGCTGAAGAGCATTGGAGCCTTTTCCGTTCAAGTTTTGCAATCACCCATCACATGGAGGGGTGCAGAGATAACCCATAGGAGGAAAAATAAATCTAAAGTTCTCTTGGCTTTTAAAGAAAAAGTGGAGAAACATGCACTTTTTCTTTCCTTCTGTCTGCATTAAAAAATACTCTGACCTCAGACCTCAGGAGTGGCCATAGTGACTTTGTTCTCATGCCTGTTGCTGGCATTGTCTGTGGTCCCTGATAATGTGACTAAGCTTTGTTGCTACACCTGTCACCACTTGTATGTCTATTTCAGCTCAACATTTTGAGCCTCACTTGGAATGACCTGAAGGCAGGGTTTGACAGAGAGTCCTTGAGAGTTGGCCTTTCATGCACTTCTGTTTGTTGGTGTTTTCAAATGGATACACAAAAAATTGAAGTAAACATGTATCAGCATTTTGGTTCAAAGAGAATCATTTTTTCTTCCTCCTGGACCCTCTGCTTTCCCGCCCACAAGAGTGGTCACAAGGGGTGGATTCCTGCAGTCATTTCTAGGGAGTGTCTGATCTCGTCATGTTCTGGGAACTTTACTTTGTTTCCCTCCTTTGGTTGATGAATATCCTTATAGAAACTTGGTGTTTCTGAGAATTTAATAAGTTATCGACTTTAAGATAACTTGTATTTTGTGTTTCTGCTAAGAAAGAAAGAAAAGTGTCATCAAACTATGTCATGCCATGGATGGCACATGAATCCCAATCCCAGAGAATTTGAAAAAGCTCCAGCAAGTGTATTTACGATTTGAGGCAATACACATCCATCATTTTCTTGGAACCTCATAAGGAAGTTTGGGGTCTAACAAGCAGAGACTAAGCATACATAGGAGGTAAAGTTGCTTCCCCAACAAAACCCTATTAGTGCTTGCTTTTAAAACATTTATTTAATGGGACTTCAGGGCAAGATTTTCTGTGGGAGATATTTTTCAAAATCACCTGCTACAGTAGTTTGTGGGGTGACTGACTCAAGCCAATAAACCCTCAAAGGATTTGTTCTTCCTTTGTCTGGACATGGAAGAAAGCAATATGGAGAATAGAAGCATCAAGGAGGAGCACAGGTGTGCCTGAGCTTGACCTCTTTCCTAAATGCTGTGGGACCAGCAGGTTGGTTGTTGAACCTCACAAAGAATGCTCGGGAGGAAGTTCACATGGCCTCTGGAGAGCAGTTTAGCAAACTGGAATAGTGTGGTGTGGGGCTGGTGTGCAGAGTACTTGTACCCTTGACTTGGCTCTGACATATCAAAATTGGTTTTAAAGTTTTTTTTTTTTTTAAATATTTATTTATTTATTTATTTTTTAGTTCTCGGCAGACACAACATCTTTGTTGGTATGTGGTGCTGAGGATCGAACCCGGGCCGCACGCATGGCCAGGCGAGCGCGCTACCACTTGAGCCACATCCCCAGCCCCTCAAAATTGGTTTTAAAACTTAAACAAAATGTTAGATATATAATAGCTAAAAAGAATATTTCTAACATCTACGTATATGTTAAGAATAAAGAACCAAGTAAGAAGAGGAACAGTACTGATATTTTGAAGCCTTATGCATGACATTTCCAAATTGTAATCCTCTCTTTTTCTCTCCAGAAGTGATCACTATCCTGATCACCTCTTTTCTTTTCTTTTTGGGGGGTGGAGTGGGGTAGGATAACCAGGGATTGAACTTAGGGGCACTTGGCCACTGAGCCACATCCCCAGACCTATTTTGTATTTTATTTAGAGACAGGGTCTCACTGAGTTGCTTAGCACCTCACTTTTGCTGAGGCTGGCTTTGAACTTGCGATCCTCCTGCCTCAGCCTCCAGAGACGCTGGGATTACAGGCCCCTTTGCTTTTCTTAAGACAAATATTCCTAAACAAACTACTTGGTTTAACCTGTTTTAGAATGTTAGGTAAAAATTAATTATACTGCATATATTTTTCTAAAACTTGCTTTTTTTTTAATTGCTCAACATTATACATTTTGAATTGCACCATGTCCAGGCGTGGACACTGTGTTCCATTACACAATACATAATTCATTCATGCATCCTCCAGTTTATGGATGTTGACTTGTTTTGCTCTGAAGGATAATGCTGCTGTGAATTTTCTTATATATACTGCTTGGTAAATATGTGCGTGAACTTCTCTTGCAAATATGTGAGAGAAAGAAAGGGAGAGTGAGAGAGAATACAGCTGGGAATATATCTGGCGTGATTGTGGGTGTGCCTAGGTTCAGTTTTACGAGGTAATGCTCAATGCTATTCCAAAGTGGGAGGAATGGTCTCCGCTCCCAGCAGCAGTGTATGGGCGTGCTCATCACCATCTCCTCACTTCGCATCTTCCTGAGGCTTGATGTTGTCAGATTTCAAAAATTTTGCCCACCTTGTGGGAGTGAATAGTGTCTCACTGTGGCCTCATTATGCATTTTCCCGAGGATGAATGAACATTTCCCCACACGTTCAGTGTGCGTTTGTCTTGCTCATCTGTAAAATGCCTCTTTATATTTTTACCCATGGAATTTTTTTACCCACATGGATCGTCCTTTTCTTACTGATTTGTAGGAGCTTCTCTGTGTTATGGCCACCATCCCTCTGTTAGTTGTAGGCAGTGTGTAGACCTTCTCTCAGTTTGAATGTTGTCTTTGGACTCTCTTTCTGGATATTTTGATACAGGGACATTAATATGGTTGAAACTCTTTCTATTTTTTTTAATAGTTTCTTCTTGTAACTTTCCTAACCTTTGTTATCCTGTGGCAACAAAGAGTTTTTCTAAAAATTATAATGTTTCCCAAATGCCGTTGATCTATCCGGAGTTGATTTTAAGGAGTGGTGTGGGGGATCCTCTGTTTCTTCCTTTCCACCCACCTTTCCATCCTTCCTTTCTACCTTTCTGTCCGTCCTTCCTTCCCTTTATTCTCTTTCTTTCACCTCCTCCTTCCTCCCTCCTTCCCTTTTTCTCCCTTCTTTTTTTAAAAATTTTTATTTGTTTTAATTAGTTATCTATGGCAGTATAATGCACTTATATACTTTGATATATATAGATGGGGTATAATTTCTCATTTTTCTGAGTGTACATATTGGAGAATCACATTGGTCTTTTACTTCTTTCTTATCTCCTTCTTTCCCTTCCTCCCTTCTTCTTCTCTCCTCTTCTCCCCCTTTATTTCTTCCTTCCTTGCTTTTGCTTCTTGCTAACCCATCGTCCTCATTCCTAAAGCATCTTTCCCTTTTCTGCTTGTTGCAACGTCAGGTTATCTATATACGTGTGGGTCTTCTCAGGGAGAATTCTGCTCCCTGGACCATTGGTCTACTCCTGCTCCAACACCACAGTCTTATTTATGATGATTTTTAAATAGTCTTCTATCTGGTGGGGCACATTATTGTTTTCAAGCCTGAGTGGAACCAGAGTTGACCAAGACCAGGATGATTGATAAATGGAAAATTTCCTTAAAAAAAAAGGAAAAAATCCTCAAGAATGTCAGTTCCAAATGAACTGGTGTACATACAGTCTAAGAAAGTGAAAGGATAAGGCAGTGTCCTTTCCTTTGTTGACATAAAATAACAATGCTGCTTTAAGGAAATAGTTTATTTTGAGCCACAGAGGAGTGACCGTGCCCTGGGAACACAGATTCAAGTTACCCTGAATGACATGTTCCACAGTGGAAGAGGTTAAAGGAACACAGAACAAGAGAAATTCATAAATCAATGCCTTTACTCAATCTATTGGTGCCAGCATCAGGAAGGCCTGAGGCAGCAAGGCAGGAATCTCTTCTATGGGTTTTGCATGGACCTTATAGCATCTTAGCTTTGGGGTTGGTGAGGTGCTAAGCTTAATGGTACATTCTGAGAAGTTTACCTATCAGTCACCAGAATGTTAACACAGACACAAAAGTTAAGGTAACTGGCTCTTAGAGGGCCGAAGATAGCTCAAGAGAATTTTGGTTCTTGACCTACAGCACCCATCTCTGCACCATCATGAGGCTCTGGTGGACCAGGGCGGCTCAGGCTACAGCAACTTTACTATTGGTGTGACTACAGAGAACCACAGTTCAGACCTGTTTCTTTGCAGGCACCTAGCAGAAAGCAAGGGCATCCTTTGCTGAAGATGCCTCCTACCTTCATCTTTGGAGGTGAGAAAGCATGTTGGGTTCTTTCCCTACAAGAACCAGAAGGGACCACACATGGGTTCACAGGGACACCGATTTCACTTTCTTCTTCCTTTCAGTCAAGCTTCTCACCTGGGCCAGGAAGTCCTGCCTTTGGAGAGCTCTAGCCCACCCAAGTTGATTGCATTTTATTTTGATGAAAAGAAAATAATGGAACAAAAACCAGAGTTCTCACAGAGATTCCTTCTCTGGAGTTATCTAAAGTTTATCAGCAAAATAACTTTGACTAAGTTAAATGGCGATGTGTCACACACCCAAAACGTGTGAAGCAATTTGAAAAAATATTTTAAATATGCCATGGATTTGTAAATTAATGCAGGGCTCACTGTGCTTGAATTTCCATTTCTAAACTGCTTCATTTGCATGCAAAGAGTGGGCAATTTTTGTGTGTGTGAAAATTTAGCCTTAAGAAATGAAAATCAAAAACTCAGCAACTTGAAAAGAGCTGTTAGGCATAGAAATTGTTTAATCGGTTTCCAGCAGGGCCAATGGTGTTGGCATTTTGAAATACCAGATTGGATTGGCATCCTAGGAAAAGAAAAAAAAAAGAAAGAAAGAAAAAGAAAAACCTGAGCTCAGAAAAAGTCGCCTAAAAAAGCCACCATCCACAAAGTGGTGAAAGAAGATAGCCGAGATATGACAAATGCCAATGAAACAAATTCTGCCATCGAGAGAAAGCCCGAAGTGTGAAATGAACAAATGTTAAATGTGATAAAATTTCTGTCAGTGCTACCCCAATCATCCACTCTGACAAATACAATGCCTGATTGAAACATCAGGTGCTTTTGTCTAAGGGCTGTTTAAAGACATCCCAGCGCTGTGGGTGCATCTTCAATGTGATGTTCTCACTCCAGACTGCATTCAAAAGACACCTACTAATTCCCTCCCTAACAAGGTTGAGAGCCCCGATTTAGATTTTCATTCCAGGTCTTTTAAGAAACATGGTGAAAATAAGATGTCATTTCAACATAGTTCTACGTGTGGTGGTATTTTCATAGCTCAGACCTTAGAAACTGGACCAGAATACCAGATTTTATTAGAGACCATATTTTGTCATCTACAATTATCCCAAATGAAAGCTGAAAAGCTAAATCTACCTTTATATTATAAATAATGATGAAGAAAATAAAAAAGATCACTAGTAATAATAAACTCTGTTCATATGCTTATTCACACACATTTATTGGGCAACTTCTTTGTCCTGGGTACCATTCTAGATACTGAGGATGCAAAATGAGTCAGAAACAGCCTTTTCGGTGAGTCTCTTTGTAGTGGGCTTTACACTACAAGTTGTCTCATCTCTTGTCTATTTTTCTCCCCAAAGACTGATGAATACAAGAAGTCCAGATAACAAGGATGATGTACTTTCTCTTTAGCCTGTGCTCATGGAGGAGAAACCAGCTGAAGAAGTACAATATAATTATCTTAGAGTATTTGAGTTAGATGCTCTGCTCAGACCCTTGTCTCTCCCCTGAGGAGAGCAGAGAAAATGGGCCCTCGCAGTTCTGGGTGTGTTCAAAATTTGTAAATTTTCAGATATGCTTATGAAGAGGTAGAAGAAAAAAAAATTGCAGATTTGGGCAGAGAAGCATTGCATGGATGTGCCTCTGTAGAGGTCAGCTAGCAATGCCTTTTTATCTTTCTGGGTGATCTGCAGGAAGGTGTACCTGGTGTATGTGGCTCAGGTTGGGCTTGAAGGATGAAACTTGAGGTCTTTGTGAATATTAACCAATTTGCTGTTGAGTACCGAGTCATCTTGTAATTTACCAACCCATCATAGAACCAGAATGATTAGTTTTTTTTAGTTGACATGTGGGGTATGTGCTCCAATGTCTGAATTTTATACTCAAAGAATCAGGATTTCCTTCCCTTCCTTCCTTCCTTCCTTCCTTCCTTCCTTCCTTCCTTCCTTCCTTCCATGGATTGAACCCAGGGTGCTTAATCACTGAGAAATATCCCCAGCCCTTTTTTGATATTTTATTTTGAGACAGGGTCTTGCTAAGTTGCTGAGGGTCTTGCTGAGTTGCTGAGGCTGGCTTGGACTTGCAATCCTCCTGCCTCAGCCTTCTGAGCCACTGGGATTATAGGTGTGCGCCATTGTGCCTGGCTTATTTTTCTTCATAAAAAAGTTCATACTCCAAATGACTATAGATTAGTGTATGAAAAATACTTCAAGATGCACGATCATTGGTGCTGAGCACGAAACCCTGGCATGGTTCCAGCTAGTACACATTTTACGAAGGTGAGACTGAACATGGCTCTCAATTGACGCATCTCTGAACCTCACATCAGTCAGGAATGCTTCTGGTTTTCAGGAACAGAGAATCTGATTAAGCGTGGACTGATCGATAAATATTTAACTTTGGAAAATGATGACTGGAAGGTAGGCACATTGGGGTTGGTGCAATGGATCAGCAATGCTTCGGTCACCCAGGTCGTGAGTTTTCCAACAGTCCTTGTGTTAGTCAGCTTTCTGTCACGGTGACCAAAAGGACTGACAAAAACAACTTGGAGTAAAAGTTTATTTTGGCTAATGATTTCAGTGGTTCAGTCCATGGTCAGTGACTCCCCAGTTCTGGGCCCAAGGTGAGGCAGAACATCCTGGTGGAAGGGCACGGTGGACAAGACTGCTCAATTCATGACAGACAGGAAGCGCAGAAGAGAAATCAAAGTGCCAAGGACAAAACATGAACTCTAGAGGCATGACCCCAGTGACCTCCTTCCTCCATGCAAGCGCCACCTACCCACAGTTACCACTCAGTCCTTTCAAATTACTAATTGACCAAATGGATTAATCCACTAATTAGGTTATAGCTTTCATAATCTAACCATTTCACCTCTGAACATTCCTACATTAATATGGGAACTGTAGGGGACACTTTATATCCAAACCATAAGAGCCATGTCAGTATATATTTTTTTCCTACTCTGGTGGTTGTCACCTTATCCTTACAATATGGCTGCTTGAGCTCCAGGTATTACCTCTTGGAGGTGATTCCTCAAGCAGTCCTAAGCAGAAACTGAGGGACAAAAGTTAAAAATCATATCTCCTGAAACCTCTGTCTTTTAGACAGTGAACGGAGCCTTGAGAATTATCCTGCTACTGCTCATTGGCCAGACAGTATCACTCATCTATCCTACGATAGTCACTGTAAGGGGAATGGGATCACTGTGAGTTGTTAGATCAGTCATTATTTACTTCCTGGAACTGGGGAGAGGCCCACCTTTCTGAGATCTGGGGATATGTGCTCACTGCCAAGACCCATTGTTGGAGTTCTGTGGCCAGGGAGGCCACACTGTGGAAATGTCAGAATCAAAGTGATGAGCAAAGTAGCATAGGAGACAGACCAAAGTCGTCGGTTAGACGAAGGGTTCTGGGAACAGAAGACCCCAGAGGCCAGCCTGGATCTGCTGTCTCCCAGTCGTAGGACCTTGGCAGTTAGATCTCTGCTTCGCAGTTATCTGCAATGGTGCCTACCTTACAGGGTTCTGATGAGAATTCAGCACAATGTGGGTAAAGCACTCTGCACAGAACGAGGTGTGTGGTAAGGGATGAACAAGGGCTGAGTGTTTTTCTTATTATCCCCTCGCTAGCGGGGAAAGATGTAGGGTTCTTTGCTGCCACATGCAGATGAAGCTTTGGGGCTCACTTTTGGAAAGAGAATTGTCCTGAAAGTCGTGAGGTCAGGGCTTTAATCCAGCCAAAATTGCTATGTGTTTGTGCCTGTCAATTTCCATTTGTGGGCTTCAGTTTCCTCAAGTGTAAGCTGAGGATCAGGGCTGAGTGGTCCTGAGAGTTCCATTCTGCTCTGGCATTGTGCTTTCATGGTGGGCTTTCTGTAGTGGTCACCTAGTGACATAGTGGTCAGGGTGTCTTCAAGAGCCTCTCTCATCACACCCAGTGTCAAACAATGCCAACTGCTTCCTGTCTGTTCCCTAATGGGGGTTGCTGTTGTCCTATGCTCCCCCTGTGGTTCCTAGGGGTTGGCGGTTCCACCTTGTTGGTAAAAACAGCCCCCAGAGGAAGTCTGGTGCTGTTGAAATGGCTAGTGACATCCTCCCCAAGTGGTTCCCTGCAAGAGAGATCCGGACCAGGCTCCTGTCCTGCTCCCTGGCAAGACTTGGTTTTGCATTTGGGAGCTCAATGGGCTATTCGGAAACATTCTGAGTTTAACTTTGTACCTAGTTTCAACAAAAACAAGGCAAATGCATAATTAGCATTTTAACAATAAATAAATTAGAACTTGAGATTGCTATAACAATATACACTGTTAGAAGAAGAATTGAAGAGCGCAGTCTAAAAATAAAGTCAAAACCATAAACACACTCTCTTTTCTCCCGGGAAATCAAAAACACACCAATGGCTTTATGACAAAGGAGGAATAATGAAAGGCACGGAAAACTTTTCTCTCCACCTAACAGTGGGAAGGTACTTGTGTGGACTTGGATGGGGAACAGTTGTATCCTCAACAATAAACTTGCCCTAAAAGGCTTGATTATTAGTTCCACTTAAAAAAAGCAACATCAACAAGGATAAATGTAAAACGGATGTTAGGAGATTTTAAAAAGCTGCGACCTATGAAAACGAAGTAGGCATTTGCAAAACACTGTTCCAATCAACAGAATTGTTTCCTTCAGAAAAACTGTCAGATGCCCCCCCCCATACTCTGTCCTGGCACATCCTGGAAATTGTCTTTCTTCCTGTGGGACATGGTGTTGTTCAAACGATTCATGAAGCCTGTCATGCCCTAGAAAATTCTGAGTGTCATTGTGGAATAATCAGCCTCAGATTTAATGTTACAAATTTTCCAAGGCCTGTTGCAATTAAAGGAAATTCAGAGCCAGTGGCAAAAGTCTTAGGAGTCCATGCTGAGACAAAGTGGACCCCAAGGGACGGGAGCCCATTGGACCAGGGGTTGGCTCCCACCAACCCCTGCATTGGCTTAGACCATTGGAACTCCTCATCATCCAAACACTTAGACTCCGTGGAACCATAGATCAGGAGCAGGTATTAAGCTGTGTTTTGAGTTTCTCTGAAATGTTCCATGGCAATGTAGCTTGGGGACTGAATGTCCCAAGAAACAAAATATAAATACCCAAACAAAATAAGTCCAGAATTCCATGAAGTGAGATGATCCACATTCTGAAAGACTCTTCTATCTTAAATACTTTATAGGAAAAAATAGATTCAGAACACAGATATTGGAAGTATTTTAAAATTTGGAAATGTATTTGGAAAAAAAAATTGTGTGTGTGTGTGTGTGTGTGTGTGTGTGTATGTTTACCTGCACATACAGAAGCTTGAATGCTAGCTCCTCTTCCCCTTCTAGGGTGAATATGAAAATGACATTCATCTTGTAATGAACTGAATTTTCCTTTTTCCTGTATTGTCTTCCCCCATCCCTATGCACTGGGCCTTGATGCTCACTTTGGGAGGAGCTTTAAGAAAAATTATTGTGCCCAATTCAGATCCAAGGAAGGACACTTGGGTTTATTGAGAGTTCTTGTAACTTGGAGAGAACTGGAGTTGAATTAAAAAAAAAAAAAAGTAGAAGCAAATTTGTAGAGAGAGGGGGAAAAAAAAGTTCCTATGGCAAAAACCAAGCTAGGGACTTAGAAGCAGGCCAAGAGGACCAGGGAAGACAGGCAGGGCACACTCAAGCCAGAGCTTTTTAAGTAGAAATGGATATGAGGGAAGAAGAAAGCAAACTAACTGGAAAAGCAGAGGGACTGTACATCCACAGGGCTTTGCAGCCAACTCTCAGTGTTTGGAAGCCGATCACAGGAATTTGGAGCTAGAAGGGAGCTTAAAGATCCCCAAGTCTAAGTGCTTTCGTGTTGCAGATGAGGAATCAGGTGGAAGGCTTGGTCTAAGGTCCCTGCTAAATCAGAGCAGAAGGAGGCTTGGGCCTGGGGCTCCCCATTCTCCCCAGGGGAGGCTGGAGGCTCCCCTGGGGTGGGCAGGATCTAATTTCTTATAGATTTGTGCTTCCCTGCTCATTGAAATATCACTAGGAAGTGACAAAGGAAATAGAGGTAAACCAGATTTAAAAAACAAAAACAAAACTAAAGTGGCAAGGTAATAACAGCCAGCATGAAGATATACAGCAAGAGTCCCTCAAAGCTAGTCGTGCATAGAACCCCCCAGAAAGCTTAGAAGGAAATGCTACGATAGCCTCCGTATCAGACAAAATTGAAATCAATGTGAGCGAAGCTCTGACACTGGCCATTGGAAAAAGCTCCCAGATGATCTAAACATGTACCCAGAGTTGGCAAAAAAGTTCCAGGTTGAAATCTGCAAGTGGCCCTGTGACTTGAGATAGGTTGCTTAGCCTCTCTGAGCCTCTCCTTATTCATAAGTGAAATGGAGCTGATGAACCTTGTCTTCTAAGGTTACTGAGAGATTGGATGAGTATATGTCCCACCTGGCACAAACTAGTTATTTATCATTAAGTGCTTCCTTATGAGAACCTGGACCTCAGAGATCCTTCTCAACAATTCACACTGACAGTTCTCAATTTTCCATACTAGGTGATGGGGGAGAGCGTGTAGCCATTGCGTTACCGTTTGTATATGAGGTGTTCCCCAAAAGTTCATGTGTGAGACAATGTGAGAAGGTTCAGAGGGGAAATGATCAGGTCATGAAATCCTTAACGAATCAGAGAATTAATCCCTGATGGGATTAACTGTGGAGACTGGAGGCAGGTGGGGTGTGGCTGGAGGAGGTGGGGCATTGGGGGAGAGGCTTTGGGTGCATATTTGTATTTGGCTAGTGGAGTCCTTCTTTCTGCTTCCTGAAACGTTTCCTCCTACATGATAGTTCTGGATGGCTCTTTTAGTCACAGCAGCAAAAAAGCTGACTGAAATGCACTGCCAAAGTGACACGTAGTCCACTGTCAAAGCCACCTCTTCTGAGATTCTATTGGGTACTTGGAGGAGCAGAGCCTCCTGGCTGGTATTAGGGGGTACCGCAGGGATTCCCAGAGTGTGACTGCATGGTGGGTGGTACACGAGCCCAGCCACGAATGGCAGAGTCACAAACAGAGACAAAGGTCTTTTTAGTGGTCTTTCAGTGCTTCTGCTGTTACGAACCACATTGTGGGTGCTTAGTATCAATGCTTAAGCAGAAGTGTTCTCAGGCCTTCTGACTTAGAATTTAACATGTTTCACTTTCTTTCTGCTTATGTTTAAGGTTGCCTTTTATTTATGGCAAATGATTTGGTTTTCCATTTATAGTGAACTTCTGCAGAGAAAAATGTATTGACTTAAACCTCCTAATGCAGGAGTGTGAAGCAGGTAGGGCCTGTCAGGGTGCTGGAAGATTGCTGGTCTGGGATTCCAGAGCTCCTGTCTTGGCTCACCTGAGCCTTCCCCTGGAGCAGGAACACACCCTTTCTGGGCCCCAGTTTCCAAAACTCTTAAAATGAAATCTATAGACTTGACAATGTGGAAGATTCTTTCCAATTTAAGCATGTCTGATATTCAAATTAATCACAGTTTGGCCTTTTGATGAGTTTCAATTATCAAAGAAGAAAAAAAGAACTCCATAAAAAAAGAAATGGAAAAGATATTAAATTTTTCTGTTTCTTTTCCCATTGACAAACTTGGTGGTTACTGGGTCCTCAATATATTGAGTTTGTTTTTTTTTTTTTTTCTGATAGCTGTGCTCTTCGATGAGATTGCTTCTCTTGCTGATAGCCCTGATTCATTAGTTTTAAAGTCTGTTGTGATCTGGCTGATTGCAGACACTCAGGTGTAACGACCAAGCCAGGTGCATTTTTTTGTGTGAATTTCCCAGGTAATTAGATCGGTGGTTTATTGCTAGGTTAGCGTATTTCTTTCTTTTTAGCCCTCTCAGGAAGGCTGAAAATACAGGACAGATTCTCCCCCTGCACAGAGGTAGTAAAACATTAATTGGTATAAAACAGCATTTCTTTGGTGTTTTGGATACAAAGATGGCAACAGCACTCTGCCAGTCACACCTAACTGTGAGTTTTGGTCTGTAGCACATGGACGCCCACAATGTGGGTTGAGATGGCTTCAGAGCTGATGATCCAGGACATAAAGGACCTGGAGGGAGGTGTTTTTTGGCCATTCTTTGAGGTTGATGCCCACTGGAAAGGGCAGGGCCCAGGATGAGGCAAGCAAGGTACCCCTGGCACTAAATTCAAGGAGGCTACAGAGGTTCCTTCAAGTTCTTCCCCAAGACCTGGCCCTCTGGAAGCTCTCTATGTACAGAGGCCAGAGCTGCCTCTGAGCCTGCTCCGGAGGGTGGAAAACGAGTTGTTATGTCCAGTCACTGTCTCTCTTGCTGTAGGCCTCACCACTGGGCTCCATGGCCGGTTTTCATCTTCGCTACAGGCCGCTCTCCACCACCACTCCCCCAGTTCCTCTCTCAGGGCAGCTCCTGCATGCCTGTACCCCTACTGTGATTTTCTACCTCCTGTTCCCTGGATGAGAACATAAATGTGCCTGGGACATGGGAGTTGTTAGGATATCAATTCGACTCTCCTCTTCAATGAGTCTTGTGGTGCAGCTGTGGTCCTAGACCCTTTCTGGTTCATTTCTTCATGTAATCTGTCTGATATCACTACACCAGCCTCAGCAAAGGGGAATCCAGGTTCAGAAAATAACCTGGTTTACCCTCAAGTGATAGCAGTCTTCTGAAATTGATGATTTTACATGATCCCATTCTGCAGAAAGAGTTTTGGTTTTCTAATGCAGGAGAAATATTGGGGAGATTTCCCAGAAGGTCAAAGTGTTTGGAATTGATGTACAGCTTCCCCTGATTAAGGTTGGGCAAACACTGCCTGCCTAAATGCTATAATTCTTGAGATCAAAAGTTTTTTTTTTTCTTCTTCTTCAAGTACTAGGGATTGAACCCAGGGGTGCAATATCCCCAGCAATTTAAAAATTTTTTATTTCCTATTTTGCAACAGGGTTTTGCTAAGCTGTCCAGGTTGGGCCTCAAGCTTGGGATCTTCCTGCCTCCACCTCCCAAGTAGCAGGGATTATAGGTATGTACCACCACGCCCCGTTTATAAGGGATTTTAAAGAATATCGGAGTCTGGAGGTGAACACTCAGATAAGAATTGATCTCAAGACAGGTCATCTATGGACCACAGAATTTTAGGCAGCCCTGTAAAAGCAAGTGGGAATCCTTGGGACTCGAGCTACAAGTGGATCCATGAATCCTATTCAGTGGAATATCCTAGTAACAATGGGAGGCTCTGGGCATGAGAATGAAATGTGGAAACATTGAATTGGGGAAACAGAGGGTCTATCAGCAATTCGTTCACTCACGCATTCATTCACTAACTCATTTGAAAATATTTAGTGAGTATCTAATCAGTTCCAAACATTCTCAGCCTTGGATCCACTGGGAAACCATCAGATAAGAGCATGGCTCTCCTGTAGCTGAAGCTGAGACCCTTTGACACTTAAAATAAAGCACAGGAGGAATGAGAAGGGAGACCAGGAAGGAATGGCCAGGCAAGTAGCTGCAGCGACAGGAGGGAGCCCTTTAGGGAAGCCTGGAGAACAAGGGATAGCAGGCTAATAGCCTTGTCTGAGGGGACATGAGCCTGAGGAGAGGGAGCCGTCAGGACGTCTGGTGCCCTGTCAACTTCCACCCTGACAACCTACAATGTTCCCTCTTCAGCTCTTTCTCAAGCTTCACTAACTCGGCCATTCACATACCAACTGGGCAAATGATGCTCCCGACAATAAGGAAGCAGCACATTGTCTGCTTGTGACAATGTGGGGCTCTTGCAGCAGCCTCCTGGGGGGTCCAGCCATATCAACCGCGGTTAACAGGAAGCATCTGAAGATGTGTTCTTATTTGGGGTCAAAGCGGATCTGAACGCCATCCATAAACGTGCGGCACTGCGAACAGAACAGCGGATTCCTGAAATGATGTATGTGTCTGCCAGGATCAACCACGGGCCCTGCCAGATCCTTGTGGGAGATGAGATGCCAGAGAGCAGCCTGTCAAACAAAGAAAAGCCGAAATGGCAGCACCGCCTCCCATGGCAGGAAGTGTAGAAAATGTTCCTTGGAATCCAGCTCCCCTTTGTGTAATCATGACAATACCGAGATACCAACCCATTTGCTCCTGAAAATAATTACGAGTAACATGCGTGTGATCCTCGAGAGTTTATCAAGTGCTCCCGTGGGTGTTATCTTATTGATGGTGTTCCCACTTGGAGTGTGTGGACAGCCCGGGTGAGGAGTCCTCAAGTCCTCGTATGTCAGCTTGCTTAAGTGGGTCTGTCTCCTTTCCAAAGTGGAGCCATGGAAACTGTGGCAGCCACTAGGATGTGGCGGTGTCCTGCCTTTAAATGACTTGCCTCCTCCCGGCAGTCTCAGAAATGAAAAATTACTCAGAATCCCCATTGTAGGAAATTTCCCATTTCCCCCTTTATATTTTGAGTTCTCCAAATTTTTGGAGATAATCATGGACTACCTTTGTAATCAGAAAAAACAAAAATACTTATAAAATCCAGGGAAGCATGCATTTGAATGGTACCCTGGCTGATGAGATTTGCCTCCCAGGGCAAGCCTGGCCTTGGGGACTGGCTGGCTGCTTTGGCCAAGCTTCCTGAACCAGAAGAGTCATTGCATTTTTGAACTGGGGCCATCAAGAACTTCTAGTCACCCCCTTAGCACACCAGCCAGTGTGCAGAGAATGTAACCAGCCAGAAGCTGTGTCCTACTTCTCCAAAATAGATACTTGGAAAGCTCTATGCCCGCAGAGGGAAGCCAAAGATATTGATCCCTTAGCTGAAGTGAGATGAATTCTGGACATGTTCTCTTCTCTTTGCAGTAGTTCAGTTTTTATTAAATAATATGAACTCCTTCAAGGAAATATGGTGAGTAAAAAAAGGAAAAATATTCTATTTACGATATGTCCACTAAACATGATCACAAAATCTCTCCACAAGTCTTTTAACATGTAAGTGGGTAGGGATTTTTTTTCCATAGTGGTACATATATTTATCTGGACTTCTGAGATTTCTTTTCCACAGTGATCTTTTTGAATAATTGAGAGTAAACATTCATTATAATTTTTTTTTTCTAACTGGATATGGAACCCACAGCCTTTTGCATGCTAAGCAGAGACTCTGCCACTGAGGTACATCCCCAACCTATCCTTATAAAAATTTTAAGACTTTCCATGGTAGAAGGAGAGACATTTCCCATAGCCTCCAACAATTCTTCTAGGTCATTAGTGCAGGGGTGGTTCTCTGAACTAACAGCCCATTAGGCAGTCTAGTAGTCCTTTTATGACATGACTTCTTTGTTCTGAGTTTCTGACTTTAATTGTAATCTTGGAAGAAGGGCACACAGAACTGGGGATGTATGCCTAGCTTGCATGATCTCCAGATCCCCAGCACCCTGGAAGGGCACATAAGCCATATATCATGCTTTCCTCTCAAAGACATCCTTTCTATTTCATTACTTGGAAAGATAACTTCCCTGGGTATAATTTTCTTGCTTTATACTTTGTCCTCTTCAAAATGCAGCACTCATTGTTTCATTATTATTCTTTTTTAAACATTTAGTATTAAAGACCATAACATCAGCCAGAATTTTATCCTGCGTGTAAACTGATTTGTTGTTGTTGTTGTTTATAAACATGTAGTTTGTAAAACTTTATCCTGGTGGTCCTATTTTTTTTTTTTTTTTAGGAGTTCATGCTATTTTTTTTTCCCATGGATTTTCTTAGAGTGTGGTGAGATGTTTGATCAACATATATTTCTTTTCTTCTCTAGAGGAAGGTTTTCTTAACTATCATTTTGAATATTGTGTTTTATATTCTATGTTTTTATTGGGTGCAACAGGATGCACTGGAGTTTCTTACCTATTCACATCTCTCCCGCTGCTGTGAGGGCATCATCGATGCCAGAAGACTTAGGGAAAGTATCAGAAATGGAATCAAGCCTGCTATGGACGGGAAAAACAAACTTTGGAAACAGAGAGAGAGAGCTAGGGGATGGGAAATGTATATGCTAAGGTAGGTGGATCTGAGTACCAATAGGAAATCTAGAAATGCAGTTTCTCCTCCAATAGGAGGTCAATTTGTCTTTTCATTTGCAGGTTGTAGGCAATTGATAAGAGGATGTAAACATCAAAAAAATAAACTGGCACCTTCCAAAATAATAACAAAAACAGGACCTTTTTTTTTTTAAAAGAGAGAGTGAGAGAGAGACAGAGGGAGAGAGAGAACGAATTTTTAAATATTTAGTTATTTATTTATTTTTAGATTTCGGCGGACACAGCATCTTGTTTGTATATGGTACTGAGGATGGAACCCGGGCCGCACGCATGCCAGGTGAGCGTGCTACCGCTTGAGCCACATCCCCAGCCCAACAGGACCATTTTTAAAGTCTGACCTCCATTATGTATTTTTTATATTTTATATTTTCTCTCATCATTTTAATTTTTGTTTGAATACTAGAATTACTGAACTTTGGGCTTTATGTTATTGAATAATTTCTTGCAATGTCAAGTATGCTTTATATTGCCTTTACTGTAGTAGTTTTATATACCATTATTGCTTTTCTAACTCTCCTGAAATATCTTCCAACTGACAATATCATGATATATAGTATATAAACATAATATATAAACATAGTATATAAACACAATATTCAAAGTGATAATTAAGAAAACCTTCCTCTAGAGAAGAAAAGAAATGTATGTTGGTCAAACATCTCACCACATTCCAAGAAAATCAGTGAAAAATAATAGCAGACACATGAACTCATAAAAAAAATAGGATCAGCAGGATAAGGTTTTATATATTGCATGTTTATATCACTATCACTATCCTGTTGACTTTTTACCTACTTACCTCTTAATGAGGTTCCCTCTGCCTCAAGGAGGTTACAGGGTTCTCTGTTTAAATGAGAATCCCAGACCATCTTTCCAGATTCTAGTTTTTATAATAAATGTTTTTTCAGAAGTCTTTCCATCTTCTGACTTTTCATAATCATGTTCCTTCCCATTCCCATTCAGCTCACCTATTTTTTTTAAAAAAATTTTTAGATGTTGATAGACATTTGTTTTATTCATTTATTTATGTATGGTGCTGAGACTTGAACCTAGTGCCTCACACATGCTAAGCATGTGCTCTACATATTTTCAACAGGCACAACCCCAGCCCCTCAACTTACACATTCTTCACATTTTCTTTTTCTTTTTGTTGGGTCATCATCTAGGAGGGATACTTGGGTTACTCTTGGTCTCACTCTTTGGTGTTGGTTATGTCTCTTTCTCAGAAGTCCTAGTGAGATTTCATATACAGGTGACTGTTCAAGACTGAGATGGAAATTTCTTTCCATATTTCCTGGCTCTGACATTCTGAAAAGATGGAATGTACAAAAATGAAAATGTCCAACACCTAACTGTCACCAGAGCTCTCATTTCTCTGCTTTTTTCCCTGCCCTTTTGCAGCACATGATTTAGAAGAACAGTATCTCTTATGATGCTAAATGCTACTCTTTAGTTTCTCTGTATTTCTTGACAAATAGCTTATTAAGGCTATGGTGTGATCTAGTAGTTACTTGCTTGAGAGCCTTGTAATCTGAGTTCTATTTCCACAAGGTTTGTGATTCTGTCAAATCATTTCATGTCTTTGTAGCTTCATTTTCCTAATGAAGATAGCAACAGCACTATTAACATGGAGTGTTTCTAGGTTTAAATCAGAGGAGGCTTGGAAAACACTTAGCCCAGCATGTAGTAAATTTTAAATAATACCTGCTGTTGTCATTACTAATATTACCATTTCTGTTTTTGGATGGAAATACATAGAGTGGTATGGACTGGGGCAAGGGTCTGAGACAAAACATTGATAACCTAAAAACGAAGCAATCCTCTAGTGGAAAGTCAGCTGCCAATTTTGTGATTGGAGCAGAAGTTGTGTTCCTGAACCTTGGTAGGCAAGGGGTATGTATTTTCAACAGGCACAGAACTGCTGAGTGACAAAGTAAGTTTTCCAATCTGCTTTGATCTATGTCTTAATTAGTAGAACTTTCTCAAGGACTCTGGCCCAAGTTTGCACATCCCACTTGTCTTCTTGCTGTGATGTTTCATCTTCTGGGTCTTCGTGGCATTCTTTTTTTTCTGGGAAGGCTGATGGTGATGTATCCAGAACTGTTATCCAGTTACAGATTCCAGCTGGAATATTCCAAGTTCGCGTCTTTACAGTTTTCAAATACAAATGGCCCAAATTAACCAGTTAGATACATGAAAACAAAATGCATTGCAGGGGGGATTCCTTTAATTCTCTGGAGTTGCTATAAGCAGTGCTGTTTTTATCCAGATTTCATGTGGTTAGATGTGTTCTCTAAGCCCAGCACGGTAGAACTTACTCCTTTGCTTTATTATCATGTTGATATTCTATCATTCTCATATCACATCCTAATGGAATTACATGTTTTGCATTCTTATGGACCTTTTAAACTACTTATTTATGTTTCCCACAGCAGTCTTCAGGATCAAGCACAGAAATGAATTCAATGCCCTTGGCATTGAGATTCAAATATATTTGAAAACGATGCTTGAACTCCACTGTATGATATTGTACTCCTGCTGAAACTATTGTTATTCTAAGGAAAAAAAAGTCTTGGGAATGTAGATTATCTTTTCATATTATGGAAAGATATATTTTTAGTGGCAATGTTTTTGAGATAACCTCTATATGGCTCACCAGAGTTCATGTCTGAAGCTGTTGGATTTTCCTGTTGACACAGAATGCTGGGAGAAGCTTATTTGGTGGCGATGGAAAGAAGGGTGTCCCAGTGGGTAGAGGTGGTACGGTCCAGCCTGAGTTTTGCTAAGGCTGTATTCAATTACCCACTAATAAATTTAGCACTGACATGGCACTTCATTAAAAAATGTTTTCAGTTCTCTGAAAACTTCTCTTCGGACGTAGGTTGTTACCATTATCACCCTATTGTTCACAGAGTCTAGTGTAATTCCATATGTCCCGTGGGCTTTTGGTTTCTTTAGTTCATTCATTTCCATTAATATTTACTGAGGTGACATTTGGTTGCTTGCACCATGACAAATGGTGAGGGTCAAGTGCCTTATTCTGTGGTTGGGATGCTGGGATATTGAGACATGCAGAGGATGCTTTTCTTTTGAGCATAATAAATACAAGGAAACAAGCCAATTAGCCATTCAAGTGAGTGCAGAGGATGCCAGAGACGTGTGGTCAGGTTACATAACGATGAGAAAGTCAAAAGAGTTACGGTTCGAAGGACTAAGAAATGGGGTCATCCTTTAGGGATTTGTCTGTATCTTCAGGTGTGCTCCTATTCATGGGGGATGTGTGAGCTCTCTCTCTTTCTGATGATAAATAAGCCAGTGGAAAGTTAGACTCTAGTCTGAACTAGAAGGACTCAATATGGCCAAACATTTCCTTCAACAATGCTATGCTGAGAACTTGAAAAGTTCATGTGACAAAACACAGTCTACCATCAGCTAGAGTCAGAGTGATGTCCTGGGAATCAATGCTTCATTCACCTGCAATCTGTGAATCTCAGGGGAAAGGCAAGTTAGGAAAAGTCATCAACATTCACATGGAGATAGTTTTAGAGATGATGCACTTGGTAACTTACAAACATTTGTTTTGTTTAATCCTCACAACATTCCTCTGGTGAAGATCTTATTATCATCTCCCTTTCATGAATGAAGAAACTGAGGGCAGGAGATGCATTTACCTTGCTCAAGGTATCATGGCATCTGTGAAGGTAGATTCAGTCCTATATACTCCAGCAGGTATCAGAATCAGTTGTAGTTCTTATGAGAACACAGAATTTTAGGCTCATTTACAGAGTTGCTTGTTAATTTGGCTTGAGGTAGCGGGCTCACCTATTTCTAATGAGTTCCCAGGTGATTCTGTTTCCACTAGTTCAGAGATCTCTCCTTGAGAACTCCTGTTCTGTATCATCCTATATCTTTAGAAACAGGTTTAGTCCTTCACATTAATCTAACCCCTATTAAAGGTATTCGGATGCTTCTACAAATGTCCCCTGGGTTCCTGTGAAAGCCTTACCAGGGGTTTTGATCCCCAGCTCTGAAATTATTCTACTTGGTATTTGCAGTTGCCACCAAGGTCACTGAATATTTAATGAGTGAGGTCTTATTTTATGGAACATAGTTGGTGTCTAGGTTTATTTGTTTGAATTAGTCCTGGGTGAGGCCTCTTTCTGGTCAGTCCTGGCCTATCTAAAGCATACCACCTCAGGGAAGTCACAAGATTTTCAGGCATAAGACCTCAGAGATGAAAATACTGGATTTTGAAGCCCAAGGCAAATAATGGTAGCAGACAAGTGTTGGGACTCAGCAAACAATATCCTAAAGTATTGAACTTGACCTAAGTGTTTTGAACTGAAGAAGCAAAGTCTTTCTTTGACCTTCCTGTGAGAATTTTAGAAGTCTCCAAGTTACATGTTCATATAACCTGTCTATAACCTTTCTTTGGCCTTCTCTTGTTGTCCTTTCTTCTGTTTTCCTCCATCCCTAAAGGTAGTCAAAGAAACTAGAAATCCTCTTTCCAGATGCAGAACATAGAAATGAAAACTCCTTTTCCTTAAAGTCAGCTGCGAAACTTCAAGTATCTCTCCAACCTTCCTCCACCTTTCTGCACAGGAGCATCCCATAAAGAAATTCTCTGACTTACCTTGACTGATGTAGGTGAAAGACTCAATGCAGAAAAGGTTCTGACCCCTAAGAGAAAGGAATGCTCCCCAGAGAGGCCAAGAAGACTCTGACCAGGCAGGCTTTTCCCACCCGGTCCATACTTTTTGTCCAACCATATTTCTACATAACTGTCCCTACTTCATGGAACCTAACTATAAAAAAGAGAGTTTTCCATGTAGCTTTTGGTTTTTATTAATAAAGTCTCCTGTGTCACATAAAACTTTGATTAAATACATTTCTGATGCTTTTCTTTTGTTACTCTGTCTTTTGTTATGAATGTTGGCTACATTCCTTATGTGGGGTAGGGAAAGTTATCACCCCTTTCTGACCCTACACAAAGATTCAGTGTGTAGATGGAAGAATCCCTGTGCCATCCAGGGTGGCCAATGATTTCTGGACCTACCATATGTTGTTATTGGTCATACTCCTATACAAGGGAAGTGAATTGTCTTAGTCCCAGATGTGACTCTGATTAAGACAGAAGAGTTGACTGAATCAAATTTGACTGATGTGAATCTTAGATTCAGATAGAACTCTGACTCTGGCCTTATGCCATCAAAACGGATGCCGTCAAATACAAAGCCGAGAGCTGTTAATTCTCCAGAGGTGCCAGAATCTAGAGACATCAGTCCTTGTTTCTTCTTCAAGAGAGACATTACACCATTGCCTTCAAACCTCAACATAGCCTGTGAGAAGCTTGGAAGTCTCCAAGTTATATTTTCACATAACCTGTCCATAAACATTTGTGCTCAGGTCAAGGATAATAGATGTCTGAGCAAGTGTCATTAAAATTGGACTTCATCTTGGACCTGCCCTTACCTACGAACATGGTAATAACTGTTCATAGGGGTTGCCGGAAAATGGCACATTTCACTGTTTGCATTGGTCCTTTGTCATCTGCTGTCTTGACAAAGAATCTTGCCTTTCAAGGATAGTCAGTCACCTAGTCCCTAATTGTGGTCCTGTTTTTGTTATGATTTTGGAAGGTTCCAGTTTAGTTTTTGATGTTTACATCCTCTTATCAACTGCCTACAGTTTGCAGATGAATAGCCAAATTGACCCCCTATTGGAGGAGAAACTGCATTTCTAGACTTCCTATTGGTACTGGGATCCGCCTACCTTAGCATATATATTTCCCCTCCTCTAGCTCGCTCTCTCTTTCCAAAGGTGCCTTTCCCGTCCATAGCAGGCTTGGTTCCATTTCTGATACTTTCCCTAAGTCTTCTGGCATCATTGATGCCCTCACAGCAGCGGGAGAAATGTGAATAAGTAAGAAAACTCCAGGGCATCCCGTTGCACCCAATAAAAGCATAGAATATACTCTGGACTCTGAAGAATGATCATGAAGAGGAGGACACTAAGGTTAGTGGGTCAAAACAAGGGTAAAAACTCCTCTTTTGAACCAATTGATTCTTTCCACTTGAAAACCCTGAGTGAAAGTGGCTCCACCTCAGGCTGGGACTGAGGTCGTGTCTGTACCTTCCAACTCTTTTGAACATGTCTCTCCTGATGTGTCTTGGGTATTTGAGAAGACTTTGTCTACTATAGGCACTGAGTCAAGTTCTGGGATTCATCTTGAAAAGTGGGAAGGTTTAGAGAAGACCTCCAAGTGTGGTGAATCTTTGGTTAACCTATATACCACCAAGAGGTCAACAGGGGTAACTACAATTTTTATAAATGCAGTTATAGCTGCATACCAAGTCTGAGGCTTAGCATTTAGAATGAAATATATCTTGTAATGGCTCTTTGATTGTTGAAATGAAATTAATTAAGAAAAAATTTCAAATTCTTACATTTTCCTGATAGCACCAAAGTTCCAGTGCTTTGCTTAGTTTTTAATAAAACAACATCTCTCTGATGCTAGTAAAATCTTCTTCAAGTCAAGGAACAAGGCTGTGGACAATGTCTTTATGTGGGGAAAAGTGATATTTATTGTTCACTACAATAGTTAGTCATTATACTTACCTGATATTTTCTAGAGACTTTGACCTTTTGAGGGTAGACTATCCATAAAGAAGCTACAGGTCTTGGGGCAAGTTATGTGAATTTCAGTCTCTTTCAGGTGAGATAAAGTTAAACTTAGCATTTCAACATGGTTGGCTTCCTCACTGATGACTCTATAGATTGTCTTCTTGATAAGGTAATTAGAGATCTGCTAATTGTCAAGTATAATGAAAAAAAATTAGTTTTTATTCCACTAGAAACCAGCATTGAATACATTAACTCACTTGTTTATTAGGCCTCTCTCTCCAATCCACATGTTGGGCTCTAGAGATATAATGAAGAATAAGACAGATTCAGTTCTTGCCCTCATGGATCTTATATATTCTTTTAGATGGATCAGAAATTAAGGTATACACTATATAATTGCTTATAACAATTGTGATATGAATTGCAAGGGAGATATGAAAAATACTGAGAAATCACTTAAAAAGAACTTTAGATTTCATCTCAGAGTTAGAGGTATTTTAGTTGAGGGTTGAAGGATACTGTCTTCTTCAATCTGTACTATCAATGTAAGCATTCTCTAGACATGAGAAATTTTTGGTGGATTATTTCAGGACCTTATCAATTACTTTGTGGATCAAACTACCACACTGTTTATTTGTTTATACTGGGGATTGAACCCAGGGGTACTTAATTACATTCTCAGCCATTTTCCTTTTTAATTTGAGACAGTTTCTTGCTAAGTTGCTGAGGCTGACCTTGAACTTGTGATCCTCCTACCTCAGTTTCCCAAGTTGCTGGGATTATAGGTGTATACCTCAGTATCTGGCCAGAGAAAGACTTCTTTAACAATTCTCAAAGAAACAAGAAATAACTTGAAGAAGCAGTCTTGGAAAGACCTTTTAGGGGAATAAATGGCATGAGTTACAAATTTGGAATAGGAACAAATAACCTGATTACAGGGAGAAGAAGAAAAATGTGGGCTGCTAAGGGCAGATAAACAGACCCATGAGTAAAGAAGGAAGGCAGTTTCACAACAGTCCTAATTCCTGATGAGGGATTTTAATGAAATTTTAAGGTAGTTGGACATCATCACAGGTTACTTAGAGGATCATGGTCTGATTTCAGTAGCAGCTGAAGAAAGGAGAATTTTTATTGCTGAATATAAAGCAGATTGAATTTCGGCATGTGGTAGGGGGCACTTGAAGTTTCTTCATCCCAAATCACAGGTGGAGGGTTTAGAGTTTCACCATCCTCACTCAGACTGTGAACATGGAGAAGACCACTAGAAACAAGAAAACTTGTGAAGAATCAATGGATCAAGTGATGAGCAGAATGTCCTGTACTTGCTTAGGTACACTGAATATTTAAAACCCAAGATTCCCTTCCATCTTATAGCAGACACGAGGGTATTACGTATATTCACTATGCTAATATCCACTGTTTGATCGCCAGTCAAGTCTGCTCTTTGAGGGCAAGGACCTGATCTTACACATCTCAGTGCTTGGTACATGGAAACAGCTGATAAATGCCTTGACTCAGAAGAAGACTCAGACAGAGAATGAGGCATATCATAGATTTTTGGGGTGATTACATACACCACTCTTATGTGGTTGGAAGAGACAGGGAAGAGAAGGAAGCATTGAAGGGTGAGTCCTCTAGTATCACGTCTGTGGGCAGCTGGAGCTCAGCTTTGTTGGGGAATTCTGGGAGACATCCAGAATGGCCCAAATTGAGAGGAAGTGGAGGTGTCTTTCCACTTTCTTCAGCTCAGTTTTGGGTGGGAGCTGGTCCTAGAGGCATTCACTTTCCTGTACTTAGGGCTTGTCCAGCTCCAATGAGCAGAACAGAGTGCTCAGGCAGAGCTGGTGAGCAGGCGTCAACGCAGGGAGATGGGAATGTCACCTGATGGTACTGGACTGTTTTAGTCAGTTTTTTTTTTTTTTCTGCTGTAACTAAAAGACCTGTAAAGAATAACTGTAGAGGAGGAAAAGTTTATATAGAGGCTCATGGTTTTGGAGATCTCAGTCCATAGACGGCGGGCTCCATTCTTTAGGGCTTGAGGTGAGGCATGAAAAGTGTGGCAGAGGGATGCAGCTCACATAATGACCAGGAAGCAGAGCAGAGGACTAAGCTCACCAAATATATACCCCAAAGGCACGCCCTTAATGATCCACCTCCTCCTGCCACACCCTATCTGTCTTCAGTCACCACTCAGTGAATCCCTATCAGGGGATTAATTCACTGATTGGGTTCAGGTCCTCATAACCCAGTCATTTCTCCTCTGAACCTTCTCGCATTGTCTCACACTTGAGCTTTTGGGGGACACCTCACATCCAAACCATAACAGGGAGAATCCATCATGCACAGGCTGTCAAGGCTTCCTCCCCACCACTTCTGTCTAGAACACACCCTGCTTCTGGCTTTTTCTGTTCAAGCCATCCTTCCCGTGTCTCAAGGTGCCTTCATGCTACTTCTCTGTCCTTGAGCATGTTTACAACATCTCCCAATTTAGTCTCATTTGCAAATTTAATTAACAGGCTATTTACCCCTCTTCCGGATCATTAATAAAGATATTAAATAAGACCAGATCAAACATCAATCCCTGAAGCTCCCCCCCCAACCCTTCCCCCTTGTGTTTTCTCACAATTCATCCGTCACTTACTGTCACTTTGGCCTGCAGGGCCTTCCAGCCATTTCTTGGTCCTTGTCACAAGTCATAACCAAGGCAATCCTGAATGAATTTATCAAAGAACATTTAATGAGACACCATGTTAAATGTGCCCCTCTAATCACATAGTATTAGCTGTGTTTCCTTTGGCCCAACTAATTTTTCAGTTCTCTCAGCAAACGCTTTCCTGAGGCAAACATTCAAACGAATTTTCATAAATCCTAGCATTGGTAGAGCTTTGTTGTGTGAGGGGGAACCGATTATTTCTTAAAATTCACTTACTTTGTAATCACAATATTTCTGTGAGGGGCATGAAAACATCCATAGTAATATTTCATAGGTGGAGTTGAGTGACTCACACAATGCCCTGGAACAGGACGTTTGGGTTCAGGTGCAAGTCCTGACTTTGTTACTGACTGACACCACAAAAGCCTTTTCAAACCAACCTGCCTATGGCGAAAACCATGCTCTCTACCATATCTGATAGGCAGGTGTGCCTTCACTTTGCAAAGCAGAATTAGTGGCTCCAGTCCAACTAGCTTTTAATTCATCAAATATTTCTTTTTATTCTGACACTAAATGCAACAAGAAATTAGGAAAATGCTATTGTATTAAGGCACTCTTAATGCCTACACTTATGGAAGTATAGAATCTGAGAGTTAGAATGGACTTCAGAGGCCACCAGTCAGGGCTTCTCGATCTGGGGTCCATGACCATCTTGGAAATACATTCACATGTCCCTGTGCATCTGAGCCTGTGCTTCTGTGGCTTCCATCAACATCTCCCAGGATACCACAAGCCAGTCCCTGCACTCGACAGGCATAAGGAGCCACTCAGAGGTAGAAGTGTTCCATGGCAATGCAACCGCTAAGTGCTTCCAACTGTGCTCTATTCTGGAAACATCTATTTCTTCACACAGATGTGAAAACAAGCAGTCAAACCTGGTAAAATTGGGAGGCCTCCAAAGTGAGCCTGTGGCAAACTGGCTTTTCGCGCCCCCTTTCCATGTCTGAGTATCTTCTTGCCTCTGTTGGGTATGTTGGTTATCGCTCCCAACATAACCCTTTCCATTGAAGGACAGAAAATTCTTAGCAAATCTTCTTTTAAAAGAAATACTGAATTAAAAATAGCCTCCTGGGACTAGATAGGGAGCCATCTGATCTCTTTCCCACACAACCCAATTCTTCTAATATTAGATGGCAGCCTATATGTCCACCCAAGAGATTTCCTGCATGAGCCTCTTGAGGTCTCAAAACACGAGCCAATAGGGTGTGGTCACACTAACCTGGCTGACCTCTTCTGGGCACCTTCTGCTTTTCAGCATCCTCCTTAATGAGTCGGTTGCTCGGAACTTAATGCCAGGTGTACTCTAACCTGTTAATGTGCAGTTGATTTTTAGAGCTTTTTAAAAAATCAATCAAGCAATCAGCAAGAGTTTATATCCCTTAAATACTTCATATAAATACTTAAATATAACGTTAGAAGGCAAAACAAGATCTGGAGAGGGATGTATCAGTATGCACATGTTTTGCAGGGGAGAAGCCATTTTATTAAATCTTGTCCTTGAAGCCCTCGTGAGGAAGGGAAAAGTGGCTTTAGATAGTGTGAAGAGGCTATTCTCAAGAATGGGTAAAACCAACACCTTAGCATAAATCTAGCCTGTGCAGGAGGAGAGCATCGGTATCACTTAAGAATGTTCTTACTGAAGAATGACTGGCAGGAGAACTAGGGTTATCCAGATTTGTGTATCCAGCAGACAATTCCCCAAACACAAGAAAAGTGAATCTGTCATTTCAAGGGAAACAACTGACAGTATTTGTTGCCTACGATAAAAATTTGTGCTTTCAAGTAAAATTAGAATTTTGGAAAACTTCTTTCTGCCTACTACCATGAACTTGACAGCTTTACAATATTTAAGGACGTTTGTAATGAGTTTGGTGGTGATATTAACAAGATCAATTTTTTTTGGTATTGTGTAATTAAATGTGTCAACATTTGGAAGATCTGTGTAACCCAGAGAACCAGCATTTTCCAAATGACTAATGCATGGTGATATAATGCATGGGTAACCAATTAATTTAATGTGCAAGATAGACGATTGATTTTAATGTAACAGATCACAAACACCTCACTGATGTGGCTTCATGTTCCAGATGGCCAAATGGACATTAAGAAACGACCCTTGGTGAGTGTCATGTAGTGTCAGAGAAGAAAATCCATTATTATCTGAAAAGGGTATGAGAATACTTCTCAGTTTCCAACCATAGGTCTGCATGAGGCCAAATATTCTTAATTCACCCTGACCAATACAATCTATCTCAACAAATTAAAAGCAGAAGAAGATATGATGATCTAACTGTCTTCCATTGGACCAGATACTAAAGAGACTTGCAAAAATGTGAAACAATGACACTCTTCCCACTGGTTTTGTTGTTTAGTTTTGGGGTTAACTGTTCTCCAAATGAATATTAACTATATTTATAAGAAAATGCTACTTATTGCCATGTGATGAGATTTTGATTGTTATTTTAAGAATCATTAATAGATATTTAAAAAACTCTCAGTTTTAAATTCCAATGCAATAAATACTGATAGATGAAACCCACAAGAACAAAAACTCTCTTTGGTACACTCTATATATTTTTTAAGTATATCAAGAGTTCTGAGACCAAAAAGTTTGAGAACCACTGAATTGAAACAAGGGTGGAAATGAATACCTAACTGAACAAGAGAAGGATATATTGGAAATGATGTAGGAACAGTCAAAATAAGGGCAGAAGTGCATGAAAAAGACTGGTTGGTATACGAGAAATGTGCAAGGAGTGGTGAGTGGTCTGCGAGGGGCACTCAGGGAGGACAGAAGAATTTAGGACAAAGTCCTGAAAAGAGATTAAAGGATTAAAAAGCAGAATTTATGATCAAAATTGTGAGAACTTTTATTATGAGCTCCAGACATGAGAAAATATCATTATAGCTGTAATATTGCTATGCCCCTTTCTGCTAATGAGTGAATGGACTTAGAGAGTCGTATGGGATATGAATCAGAGATAGAATAAATTTTTTTTCAGTGAAGATTAATTTTGGACTACTGAGGTATTTATTTAGTAATAATAATGCTCTCATTTATTTGGTATAGTTATAGTTTGCATGCAAGGTACTAGGTATTTAATTATTACAATGAATTTACTTGGATAAAGAAAATGTGGCATATACAAACAACAGAATACTATTCATCCATAAAAAAGGATGAAATCCTGTTATTTGTGACAATATGGATTGGACTGGAGGTCAGTATGTTAAGAGAAATAAGCCAGGCACAGAAAGACAAGTACATCATCATCTCATTCGTATGTGGAATCTGAAACAGTTGATGTCATAAAAGTTGATTTGAGCTTTTCCATCTAGCTGTTTGAATTATCATGATTTTTATTTTGATCTTTGTCAAAGTAGTAGGACATACTTCATCTAGAAGGAGGAAATTCACTTTCACTTTCTTGAACTTTCAGGAAACTCAGCCAAACAAGGAGAAGGGTTGATGGCTTGGGGCTGTCTTCAAATCTCCTCTGCAGAAAACATCAACCTGAATCACTGCCACTTTTTCTTTCTCTCTCTCTCTCTTTCCTTCCTTCCTTCCTCCTTCCCTCCCTCCCTCCCTTCCTTCTTTTTACCGTGTACGTAGCACTTAATAAAGGTTATCCCATTTGATTATTTTTGAGGTGTTCAGTTCAATGAGTTTTTTTATTGGTGCGATATATATAATTGTGGAATTAATTGTTCATCTATGAACATAACATAATCTGATTAATTTCATTCCCTTTTATTCTCTCCTCCTCCCTTTCCCTGGTCCACAATAGCCTTATATCATCTTTTTAGCCTGAGAAACTAACCCATGAGAAGTTAAGTAACTTTCCCCAAATTAAAAGAGAATTATTGGCAGAATAGGTATTTGAAATGAGAAATGTGGAATTTCAAATCCTACATTCTCTGTTTTCTCTATGAAGGCTTTAAATACAGAATAAAATCTCAATTTCTGACATGTTCAGGCCGTGCCAGACTAATTTTAGCTCTAGAAAATTTATGCTGTGAGTTTGACATTAAATGTAAGGAAAGAAGGAACTATCCATCAAAGATGATGGATAAAAACAAATTAAACATAATTACCTGTGAGTTCTTCCCTTAGCTCTCAATTGCTTTCAAGTGTTCCATTGAATAGGAGAAAAGTGTCAGAGGTCATAGGTAGAGCAGTGACGGTCTTAACTTCCGGTGGCCTCATCCTTAAAAAAAGGAAGTTGCAATAGAACAACTCAAATTCCTTTTCTGACTTCAGCTTTCTATACTGAACATGTTTTTATTTTCATGGCCTGAGATATATAGTTACATATATTACCTACTAACCAACATGTCTACTCAGTTACTCTAATTAACTCCAATTGAAATCACGGCCACATGCTTCAGTGGAAGAACCTACTTCTTGATTTGTATTTGATGTTAATGGTAATGGTAATGGAGGTTTGTATAATTCATTTACTTTAAATGTTATCTTAGATTATGAGTAATAAGCAGAAAATCCTCACTTTCAAAACCATGTATACATATGGTAAAGAACTCCTAATTTTTTTTTTTTTTTATGTAGAGAGAAACCTCAAACTTCACATACCCAAGTCTTCTCTAAGACACACATGGAATCTTTTAAATTACATTTGTATCAAATTAACTTGGGTGGTCTGAGCGTCATCAAGCATGCAGAAAGGGTTCTCTTAAAAAGCTAATTTAAGAAAGTCGTTAGGGCATTGACAATGGAAGCAACCTGTTCCCTTGTTGTCAATGTGTTTTCTTTTAGGAAGACTTGCTCTTTCCTGCCCATGCTGAAAATATCTACAGCTCTCCAAGAGCTCCGCTTTAACATCTTCATGGGTGGCTCCAAACGGCTGCCATTTTTTACCATGTGCATAGTGATAGCTTCTCTATGCTTTTTCAAATAGTATAACAATTAAAATACTGCTGGGCAGCCTCATATGTGTGCACTTAAATTGTGAAGCTCAGAACTTACCAACTTTTTGTATTCAAATAGTATTTCAGCAATTTAATTGTTCATTAGAAAATGAATAACTCTGGAAAATTTTGTTTGTTACATTGCTCTCTAAGAGATCCAAGAGATGGCATTGCTTAAGAAGCCGTAAGTAGGGGAGGTAGAGTGGGGAGGGTGGCCTGCCATTAGAGAAGGGGCAGGGAGAACAGGGCAGGGTGGAACAGGGTTGGCAAAGAGCACATTTGATCAGGACACTCACAACTCAGCAGGGGAGCCACCTATATTGCATCCATAAGCATAATGATGCTGCGCTCAGCTAGAATTTACAGAGGGCTTATTAAAACAAGACAAAACTAAACTCACAATGTATAGTTTGTCTCTTCTCAAAAAAAAAAAAAAAACAAAACTTCAAAAACATGGGAAATTGGACTGGTAAACCATAGAATGGATGCTTGATTTTATGTAGTTGGTTTCTAAATGGTCCACCCTGGTAAAATGTTGGACTTTGTGTCATTTTATTAGTCAATGAATATGCATTGAGCACTTATCATGGTGAATATTTAGTTGTGGATGTTGTGCCAGGAACTATAGTCTCAGCCTGAGTTGGCAATTAGCAATATGTGTCACTTCAAAGATCTGTAATCAGAAAAGGAATATTTTTCAAAATCAATATACAACATTTATTCCATAATAACAGTGCTAGGTACTGCTAAATCCTTTACTTCCAGTCAAAGTTAATTTCACAAACCTATAAGATACAATAACCCTATCATTATCTCCATTTCACAATAAGAAAACTAAAGCACAGAGAAGTTAATTAACTTGCCTGCAGTCACTTTGTAAATGGTGGGACTGGGCTACGAACCTACGAAGTTGATCTCCAGTTCCTATGCTCAAGGGTGAAGCTCTCCCTTTGGTTGGTTTCAAAGGTTGATGGATAGGACCTCCTTGGTGCTCTCACTCACTGGCTGCTCCTCAGAATGAGGGATCCTGCTGACCTTGCTTCTCTGCAAATCTCCTTAAAGAAACTCCTATTCAAATGGGGCCTGGCTCTTCACATGCTCCTCTTACCTGGGGCAGGTACAGAGTTCCTCAGGGATCCTAGTTAAAATGCAAATCCTGCTCCCTTTCTGACTCTGCTGTGGCAGTCCTGGGAATATGCATATGTGATGATTGGTCCCTAATGACTGATGCAGGTGACTGACCATCCCATGCTGGAGAAATGACAGCATTTTATTTTATTTTTGATAGTGGGGTTGAACCCAGGGCACTTAATCACTGAGCCACACACCAAACCCTTTTTACTTTTTATTTAGAGACAGGGTCTCACTAAATTGCTTAGGCCTTTGCGAAGGTGCTGAGGCTGGCTTTGAACCTGCAATCCTCCTGCTTCAGCCTTCCCAACTGCTACAGGCATGCCCGGCAATGTCTGCATTTTAAAGACAAGTTTCCAAAGTTGGGAACTATGTGTATCTTTCAATGGGTTTCCCAATAGGCATCCTGTAGAGTGTGCAGAGCAGTCTCTTTGTGGATCCAAGAATTCTATTCCTTGTTTTGCCTCCATTATTTAACCCTTCTGAATCCAAGAGTTTTCACGTGCAAAATAATAACCCTCTTTGCCTGTCTCAACAGAGTGTTATGACAGCACTTTGAAAACTCCAACGTGCTATACAAATATAAGACATTAGTATTCATTGTTGTTTTTCCTGCTTATCACAAGTACTGTCAACTTCACATATGCACTGTTAATAGCCCACTTTCAAATTGTGTTGACATTTTAGGTGATTCTTAATGGACTTTAGTGTATTTCATTTGGGGGGGCTCTGTGTTACGGTGTCTGGCTGGCTGTGGGAGTGACAAGATAAGGACAAGAAAGGACCCTGGGAAGAGGTTCTGGAGGCCCCAGAGTTCAGACAGAGTTTTGGGAGCCACAAAGGTAGAGGTCAAGGTCACAGTCTGGGGTCAAGACCGAGTTTGGGTCAGTTTAGTGAGGTCCTGATCATCCTGTTGGCAAGCAGGGTTTTAGGTTCAAGGTTGGGGCTTGTGGCTTCCAGGAAGGAGTGTGATCCTTTGGGATGTATGGCCTTCCATCAGGAGAATTGCCAGTAGAAACAAGACTCTTCTACAGAATGAAGCCATCTCCAGAGGTGGTATTTTGCCAGTTGCAACTGGGGTATGTGTGTTATAGGTGGTGGTGGTGGCAGGAAGAAGGGACTGGGGAGAGAGGGTGAGAGTGAGCACCACGGAACCCATGTGAGTCCTGCATTGAGTCCGTATTGTTCATTTCAACTAATTCCTGTCTTGTATGTCGTGAATGTTCCTTTGGCTGCATGTCCTTTAGAGATCAGTTTTGCCTCCTGTTGCTATATCTGAAGCTGAGGGTATATGATGCTGTTGTCAATGGTTTTGCACAGATGTCTTGTCATTTCAGTATAATAATCAGTCGCTTAAGTCAATCATTGATTTGGTCTCCCTCATAAGTACAATCTTTTGTGGTAGAAGCTAAGTATGTCAACCCTCAGAGGGTAGCGGATCTCTTTATAAACTACTGGGTCTCCAGCCCAACCCTCTGTATAAAGAAGAGCTTAGTTAGCCAAGTGTGTGCTTATTTTAATGATGAAAAGAACTTTCATGGCAACTGTATAAAATCCTTCAGGTGAAAGAGATCGGTATTATTTTGTATGTGTGCATGACTTGTTTTTAATGGCAAAAAGCTCAGAGTTTTTAATCTGTTGGGAGGCTAATCCGTTAGGGTACCCCAAACACATTTTTGTATTTATTTCATTACATTTGCTTTCTTGGAACATTGAGCAAAATTAGTTAAATTTGGGAGTGATTATAGAGCTGTATGGTGACAGACTTTATGACTTGGCATTTGGTTCTTTCATTTAATAGTAGCATGTTTGTAAAAGTATCCACGGCTTCCTAAATGGAGGTATATTCAAACTACACCCACTCATCCCTTCTGTAAAGAGCACTGAAGGTAGATAGAGGGTATTAAGTTACTGCTGAATAGGAACAAGGAGCTCTGGTGTGCTATAGCACAGGAAGTTGACTGCAGGTAACAATAATGTACTAAATCTTTCAAAAAGCTAGCAGAAAGGAGTTTAAAAGTTTTTACCATATAGCAATGATAAATTTTTGAGGAGTTGATTAGCCTGATTCAAACATTACATGGTCTATATATGCTGAAATATCACATTGCCCCACTAACATGTGCAATTTTTGTTTTTATGTATTAGATGAAAAATAAATTTAATTTTAAGAAGTCTGATTTCATGACATGCCTGTGTTAGAGTCTTCTATGGGGGAAGGGAATGATTTATAATATGCCTCAGCCCTCCCATCCAAGTTTGTGTCAATAGATTGGTGGCATTCAGGTTCAGAATTTAAAAGAAGAAAAACTAAACAATATAAATCCATGCACTAATTTGCATGATGCAGATATTTTTCAGTATCTGTAATTTAAGGAGATGGCATGTTTTATAAAAGCATTAGTGTAGTGATTCTGTTCAATTTTATAACAGCGACTACCTTTTTGTTATTGTTATATTTTTCGAAGACTTGAGACATTCTTAGCAACAGAAAACTTTTCACATGTTTAAATCTTTCGGTAATTTCCTTCTTTTGAACACTTTCTTTTAGATGAATATTAAAATGTTAAATGAAAAAATGGATAGAGAAGTTATAGACCAGAGAATTAAAGAGCCAGGGAAAGGGAGAGATGCCATTCCAGAATTCAATACTCTAGACTCCAGTCAATTGAATTAATATTAAAGTGGAATGAAGTGAAAACTAGATTGCTCACACTACTTTCATCTGGTCAAATTCCTCCAAGAATTCCGGTTCCCATGAATATTTAGCTTTCCTAGACTCGGGAATAAATCTGATTTTTACCTTGAGGAAACACATACCATACATGTCCTGAAAAACACAAATGCAAATTCAATGAAACTCCCTAATATTGAACCCATCTGTATTGAATCCCTGTGTATAGCAATCAAATTGGAAATCCAGGTCTATTACATGCACATGTAATATTTCCAGAGTATATCAAATTCCATCCTATATCAAATTTTTTTCCTTGGGTTCCTAGAAATTTAATATAAGCAAGTTTCACTCTATTTGAAAAGGACATGATGCAATATAATGTGGTTTTCAATGAATAGAATTCTTGGTAATTCAATTTATGTTCAGAACTTCTTAAAGGCAACTTACTTCCTAGAGGCCTTACCCCAGAGTTTAGTTCTGAGAACCTTACTCAAGTAACATTCCTTTTGGCTTGAAAGACTTATGAAGGGAAATCAGAAAGGATTTTGATTCATACCTCGTGATTTAAAAAAAAACCAGCCTTGCCACATCCCAGTCAGGTTGAGAGAGGGACAAGTTTGGGAGACTAGGCAGGTCCTTTATTTTGGTATCTAACACATGGTCATCCTCTGGAGGCAGCATCTCCATGGTAAGAACTTGCGTCTTATTTATATACCCAGCACTGGGCCAATGCACAGTAACTACTTAGGAAGACGTGGTGGAATTAATAAGTGATAGAACCATGGGTATAGAACATAGTGGGGCTTCAAATTCACCATTCACCTCCTACGGTTTTCATGGGACCATTATTTTTTAAAATTCTTCCTCTATTTCTGTAATTTGAAGTTTTCTTCAATAATCCAAAATTGTTATTTTCTAATGGATTGCATTTTCTGCCAGTGTTTCTTTAAAATTTTTTTTGACAACTAATCTCTGATTCTAGTTGATTTTCATTTTATATACACGTCTATGTATCACATAACTCTGATTATGGTTATTGTTAAATAAAATGTACTGTTATATCCTATGTTCAGCATCCCCTGAGTAGTAAACCAGGCCCGTTAAAAATGATATGCACTCATTAAAGAAATTCCATTTAAAATCTTGGAAAGCCTACATTAAGAATGCTTCCTCGTATTGCTCTGTCAATCTTTCCTGCACCTGTTAGCATGTTTAGAAAATGGCTTTTTATAATTCAACCATCTTATTGCAAGTGGAAAAAGATTCACAAAAGTAATTCTGATTATTCAAATTGTTTTGTAAAACATAAAATTAAGAACATATCCTATAATAAGCACTAATAAACTTAGCAACTAGATATAAATAAAATATAGGTTATTAAAGTATTCTAATATGATGGGAAAGAGTTATAGGCTCATATAATTATCCTTGCTGAATGTAAACAGTTTCTGAGATAGTTTTAACTATTTTTAGTGCTTGAAATTTTGCAGCTTTCTCGGATATACCAGTGGAATCGGCACGGCTTCCATCATTACAGCTTGTTCTTTAACTCCCCAACGCATAATAAACCTATGAACTCCATTAACTGTAATTGATATGCATGCAAGGATGTAAAGGCCTCTGCTTGGCCCTCTCAGTGCCTCAAACAAGAAGCCAAAATGAGTATGACGCCAAGTCCCATGCAAGTAATCAGGTACGTCATTTTTTATTTGAAAAGAAGTCCTCTCCAATAATAGAAATGCTGAGAAAGGTTATTACAATAACAAATGAGTTGGCAGGGTGATTTATGTTTGAAACAAATGTACCTTCTGATAGAATCCTCTTTAATTCTTTATAAATCCTGGGCTTAGTGGACAGGGTCTGACTCTGGGAATTCAGCAGTTGAATGCCCTCAGTACTTTGAATTCACTTGGTTCATTTCTTGTGGACCAAACAGCTGTTTTCCATAGTCCTCCCTGCAGGTATCTGTTTGGGAATTAGTAATGCTTCACATGGTCGTACATCACAAGAAATGGATGTGTAATTACATTAAATATGCTTCGTTTCTTTGGATTCACTTATCCCAAATCACTGATACTGGAGCCATTCAATAATTGTTTCCCATAAACTGCTTTACTTTTTAAACAACAACATCTTATATTAATGCAGTGGTTTTAACTCTTCAAAAGGCTTCCGAAATCTTCCTCCTTAGTTTTGTCTTTGAGTGTGCCTGAGTGTGTTTGTCTTAACTCAGTGCCCCTTAGTGAGAAGATTCTTCTGGATCTACCTAAATATAGAGCTAGGTCTGTACATCTTTAGGATCTGAATGAAATTCTGAGGAGAACTTAGAACCTGGAAATATTACATCAGGACCATGAACTTTCAGGGTGCTGTGGAGTCTAAGGGTGGGACAGACCACTGGTGACACTGAGAAAGACCCAGGAACGCGCCTTCTCACAATACCACCCATTGCCTGAAAGCACTCAAAATTATGATGCTATGAGGTAAACTTTCAAGAACATTCCTGCTATTTCTGGACACTTCTTTTTCTTATCTGTTTCTAGCAAGAGGCAGCAACGGTTACTGTGTCACTTACATTAACCACAGTGCCTTGCACATAATAAATAGATGCTTAATAAGTTTATATTATGTTGTTACATTCAATTTAATGAAATGAATGGTGCTTTAGAGATGATTTTGCTAAATCTAAAACAATAGTCATAGGAAAACCATTACATTATAAAGTGCTGTTGATTTATGTGCTGATTTT
This sequence comes from Urocitellus parryii, assembly GCF_045843805.1. NCBI lineage: Eukaryota > Metazoa > Chordata > Mammalia > Rodentia > Sciuridae > Urocitellus > Urocitellus parryii. Next base: position 18,485,210 of record NC_135543.1, read on the forward strand.
GTTCATTTGTTCAATGAATATTGATTGACGGTACACTGTATGCCAGGTGTTGTTCTAGGCACTGATGACAGAGTAGCAAACAGACAAGTAAGATTCTTATTCTCATTCTCAAGTGTATATAGAAAGGAGAATGAGGACACAAACAGGATCCTTTCAGAGAGTAATAATTTCTGTGATGAAGAGGAGATAGAGAAGTTGTGAGATAGCATGCTTGGGTCAGGAAGGGGAAGGTGACCTTTTTAAAAAAGACAATGATATTTAGGTCAGACCTGGATCAGGAGATGAAGTTGTAATGTGGCTACAAACCGGATTAGTTTTAGGAATATACAAGGAAGACCCATGTGACTAGAGCACAATGTACTATGGGCCATGTTTAATGTAAGTTACTAAACCCAAGAGGAAACATTACAGAGCTCATTTTACATTTCCAAGAGGAAACATTACAGAGCTCTTAGAAAAATGGAAAATGCTGTGGACTGTGAAGTCTATTGGCGTGGGTTGGAGACATGGGAAAGGAGGACATGATGGTAAGCCTTTCAAACTGTCGGCAGTCAGGGGAGGGTATAAACTCTGCCCTCCCTCCCCTCTCTTCCTATTTGTTCATTCATCCCTTCCTTCTTTCTTTCCTCCCTTCCTTATCCCATCTCTTTTTAAAGTGGGAGATACTTGCATTTGCTTGTGTCTTAATGGGACTGAATCAATAGACTGAGGAAGAACAATGATACAGGGGAAAAGGTTAAATGTCAAGAGGGCAACAAAGAGAAGGCAGGAACACAGCCATAGGGATGGGCAGAGATGGGATGGGAGAGGATGCAGACACTTTGGGTTTCTTATATTTCCTGGTTGGACTGTTAGGGAGCTCCAGTTTGTTTGTATTCATTTTCTCAGAGGGGTGTGAGACATGGCCATCAGCTGGGAATAGGATGGTGGAGGAGGTGTAGGGGAGTTTTAGAAAGAAAAAAGTACAAAATTATCTTTTGGGAGGGTGGAGGATGGGGAGCAAATTTCCCAGGAGGTCTAGTAAGGTTGTCTGAAATTTTTGATGTGTGGGGTTGGTCACTGTCTGTGGTTCACTTTGAGGTTATCATATCTAACAAAATTATTTGTAGAATCTTGTAAATGGAGAAGGATTGAAGAAAGTTCTGGGAAATGTTCCATACGAAGAAGTACTTAACAAACTGGGCTTAAAGAAGAAAATATTTAGAAGTAAAGTGTAGTAGTTAAAAGCATGGAGTCTAGAAGACTTGTGTTTGAATCTTGGCTCTTCTATCATTAACTTTGTGACCTTGAAAGAGTTACCCACTCTCTCTGAGTCTTGGTTATTTGGTTTGTGAGCAATGCGAGTACATAAACTTTTCACATCAGGTTGCTACATCACACATCCAATGTGATACCAGCTACTTATTGTGCAAATATGTGTGCATTAGTCAGCATTTTAATTGCTGTGACCCAAAGAACAACTTAGAGAAGAAAATGTTTATTTGGGCTCACAGTTTCAGAAGTTCAGTTTATGATCAGCTAACTCCATTGCTCTGGGCCCAAAGTAAGGGAGAACATCATGGCATGGTGGAGGAACATAGCTCTGCTCATGGTGGTCAGGAGAGGAGGTAGGGAAGAAGAAAGAAAAGGGCTATAGGGAAGGTGACACTCAGTGATCCACTTCCTCCAGCTGCACCCTACCATGTCTTGAAGGCATCTCAGAAGTCGGCAAGACCACACCTATTTCAGGCTTAAAGGTGTAAAGGTAAAAAAAAATCCCTTTAAGAAGTTACCATCCAGTGAATCCATCTGAACTAGGATGGACTGATTCAGTTAGAGTTCTCATAATGTAATTTCACCTTTGAATATTTCTGCATTAACACAGGAACCTCTGGAGGACGCCTCCTATCTAAACCATAACATACTTCTCATGGTCACAAAAAGCTCATGCTCATTACACAATGCAAAATACATTTTGTCCATTCCCTGGAGTCCTTAATACCTTAATACTTTAAGCATTGCCCCAAAGTTCCAGTCCAAAGTGTCATCTGAGACCCAAAGCAAACTCTTGGTTATGAGCCCCTGTAAAAATCAAAAGAAAGTTCCATATCTCCAATATTCAATGGCACAAAATAAAATTCCCATTTCAAAAAGAAGAAATACGGGCATAGAAAGAAGGTATGAGACCAAAACCCCAGCTGGGTAAAAAGTTCTGTAACTCCACATAGAACATCCAGGACACATGGTGGCAAGATGTGATCTCCAAGGGGCTTGGGAAGCCTCATCTCTTTGGACTTGCTGGTTATAGTGCTTATGGCTTCTCCCTAAGCCTGGCTGTCTCATCAATGCCTAGGAAAACTTGCCGTAAGATAGAAACTCTAAAGAATATGGTAATGAAGGAAAAGGAGAAGACAAGCTGGCCTCTTCCCTTATCTCTGATCTTTAGATGAGAATCAAAACAGAATAACCTGTGTGGTGGTCATGCAACTTTTCCTATATGTTACCCCTGCTCATGGTGGTGGGTGACTCTCCATTGTTTCCTGCCACTGAGGAGTGTGTGAGTAATAAAATATCCAAACCTCTCCATTGAGTATTTAAGTTCTTTCTTTAAAATCATTAAACACTATGTTGGGGTATTTGCAGCCCTAGGGTTGAAAACCCCTTAACTCCAGCATTCTTCATTACTGCAGAACCAGCACCACATGAATGACACCAAGGTCTGCTGCCAGGTCTAGCAATGAATGGGCCTCCTTGAACCATGATTGCAGCAGCCTCAGAATTCCTGGGCAGCTGAGCACAATGAAACAATTTCCGAGTCCCACAGAACAAGCAGGGTGCCCTCATGATCTCTTCTTAAAGGGATTTTTACCTTTATACCTTTAAGCCTGCAACAGGTGAGGTCTTACCAATTTCTGAGATGCCCTCAAGACATCTTACTTATTGTCTTTGTGAAAGTGCTTACCTTCTCTTTACTGGTGGTAATGTTTTCAACAACTACACCTTCCTTGGTCCTAATTTTAAATGCACTTTTCTGGCCAAACTAAAAATTTCTAAATTTCTTCAGTTCTTCTTTTTGCTATTATTTCTCACAGTACACTTAGTTAAAATTTGAGGGCAATATCCATGCTACCTCCTGAATGCTGTGCTAACTTGAAATCTCCACTATCAGATTAATTAGTCCATTACCTTCAAATTCTGCCTTAAAGTTTCAGGACGTGGGCAAATATAGACAAGTTTTTTTTTTTTTTTTTCAGAATGTAGCATGAATGGCCTCTAGTACAATTCCCAACAGAGTCCTCATTCCCCACTGAAACCTATAAGCACAGTCTTTACTGTCCACATTCCTATCAGCATTCTGGTTTGAGTTCCCACCAGAATTGCCCATTAAACTCTCCATTCTGCCTCTGTAAACTTTGCCAAACTCTCTTGCAAAAACCAATTACAAAGACTTCTGAACCACATGGTCAGGTTAATCACAGTCATGACTCTACTTCTCAGTACCGATTTCTGTCACTGTGACCAAAATACCTCAAAAGAACAAATTAGATCGGAAAAAATTTATTTGGGCTTAAAGTTTCAAAGGTACAGTCTATGGTCTGCCAATCTATCTATCTGGATTCAAGATGAGGGAGAACATCAGGGCAGAAGGGCCTGGCAGAGAAGCTCTGCTCTGCTCATGGTGGTCAGGAAGCAGAGAGGGGAAGGGCCACAGGGAAGATGAAGCCTTCTAGGGCACATCTAGTGACCCATCTCCACCCACCTCCAGTTAACACCCAGTTAGTCATTCAAAGTAGGATGGAACAATTTGGTCACAACTCTCAAAATTTAATCATTTCACCTCTGAATATTCCTACATTAATACAGAAGTTCTTTGGGGACAACTCATATCCAAACCATAACAGTATTTATGTGTGTGTGTGTGTGTGTGGTGGTGGTGGGGATTGCTCTTTATGTGGAAGAGACACCAGGCCTGTTTTATAATATAGCACTATAGAATAGCTTTAGAACATGAGGAATCAAAATGAGGACAGCAAGAACAACTTTCTTGTGGTAGAGCTGTTCCAACATGGAGGAGGTCTCTCTGTGAGGGGGTGGGTTTCCCACTGCTGGAGATCTTCACACCGAAGCTGGATGCCCACAGAAGGGAAGGCTTCCATGGGTACTATTTATGCCTTGGTGGGAAGATGGGTTTAAGATGCAACAGTTACATGCAAATGTATTCCTATGCCTGGTCATGTCCTATATATTTGCATGTATAACTTTTCATAGTAAATGATTTGTATCACAAGTTTGACTTGTGTGTGAACAAACATTTTGTTCTTGTGAAGCCTGAGAAATCAACAGCATTATTTTTTTTGGCACACATTATATTATTGGATCATTTTAAGAATCCTATTAGGTAGATAATTGCTTTTATAGACTGGTAAGGAAAGTGAAGAGAGGTGAGGTCATTTGGCCATGAACTCAGAGGAAAATTAGTCTAAATCCTATAATATAAAACTCAATCCTATAATTGGTCCAATAGTTCCCATCTCAGTTTCTTCAAATTGAGTGTCTTAAGAGTTTATAGACTCTCTATTAAGCATTATTCAATGTCAACTTTCTTTATTAGATGTGAAAAAGGCATGATTTATTTGACAGTGTTTTTGGATTTAATAATTTATTTTTTATAATGCCCAATTATTTAAGCTAATTTATCTCATCAGTTCTCCTATGTTGATGAGCAGTCCTAGGAGTCAATTTGTATAGTACTGTAGTAATTTGCTAGTAGTATTTCTATAAAATAGCAGTAAGGTACAAAACATTATTAGATCTAAATTTGGTGATGAACAGGGAAAATGGCAGGGGATGCCCAAGGGAGATGCTACATGCAAAATTTTAAAAAGCATTTGATATAATTAACTAAACAGGAAAGCTGCAGCTCCTAGAATATCATAAATCTGAATGTATTAGCATTTTTGCTGAGAGAAAGACTAGTTCTCATAAGACTTTCTCCATAATCAAAGGCTTTTACTGGTTATGCTCAAATATTGTGTGAAAGGAAAAGATTTTTCCATACTATTTCTGGTTACATGGAGAAAACATTTCACTCTGGTGAGAACCAGAGTGGCAAACAGGATTAAAAAAAAAAATTTCATGCAAGCTGGCTAACGCTTCTTTATAAATCAGAGAGGAAATATTACCAAGCTCACTTTCTTAGAGATGGAAAATAATACCATTCATTCTTCAGAGGAAAAATGAATCCATTGTGAAGCTCATCAACTTCTAAGTTTTCTGGAAAATTATATAATCTAAGTAAAATAGCTGAAGCTTCAGTAGCATTGCTAGAAACTGGAGTGTAGTCAAAGGTGGTTGAAGGGGAGAAATTTGAGAAAAGGGAAGAGAAAGTCCGTGAAGTGGGTACAACTGAATTCGGGTGGATGAGATGGGATGGGAACCAGATCTCTTTAATCAGTAATCAGCTTGATACTAAATATCTTCAGAGCATAATGACTTACAGAAGAACTCAGAGTTTTGATTTTTTTTTGTTTCTTTTTCTCTTAACAGTAATAAGAGGCAAAAAATAAGGAAACTTTCCTTACAGTTGTAACAAGCATGGAATTCAACCCAGTGCGTAAAGACTGACTGACATAATTGGCTCACACTCTTTTACTCACTCTTGAATGATTTCAGAAGGGATTCCAATAAAGTGCCGCCTTAGATTCCTGGGTCTGATGTGACAAAATATTGCAAACTAGGTGGCCTCCAACAACTGAAATTTGTTATCTCAATTCTGGAGGTCAGGCATCCAAAATCAAGGTGTGGGCAGGGTGTTCTCTCCATTTAGTACGAGGGAAGGATCTACTTCAGGGCTCCTCCTGGTTGCTGGTGACTTCAGGAGTTCCTTGGCTTGTAGAGATATCCTTTCAGTCACCTGTCCATCTTCTTTAGTGTCTTCTGTCATTTTCTTTCTGTTTGTCTCTAGGACCAAAGTTCTTGTTTATAAGGACATGAATCCTATTGAGTTCACACTAACTATCTCATTTTAACTTGTTTACCATTATATAGAACCTATTTCCAAATTACTTCACACTTTGAGGTACTGGGAGATGGGACATCAACATATCTTTCTAGGGGAATGCAATTCAGTTCATCACAAGCACCTTGAATATCATTTTTTTTTTTGAGAAGAGTTGACTGTGCATGAAGAAGCCACAATTCTTTTTACTTCTCATTACAGCATCTGACAGACATATTAGCATATTAAGGTGCTTAGTGTTATTATGGGAGCTTGGCACCAACTATGTGCCCAAGATCTATTTTCTGATGAACGATTGTGATCATGTGATGCAGTTGTTCTTCAAAGCTCTTTATCACCTTTAATTCATTCTAGCACCATTCAGGTGTGAAGGCTTGATTTGTTAGCTGAAGTCAGATAAAGCCTTCTCTAGTGTCCTTGTCACTTCTGAACAAGAGCACACCTGAGCAGAGGGGACCCTGAGTGGGAGAACATGAGCAGGACACCTTTTGATAATATTCCTGATACCTGTAAGGAAATTTAAATGGGATTTGGAATCCTTGAGTAGAAGAGCTGGGAGGAGGGTTTATGATGAATTTTGGTTTATTTTCTTTGATTTCATCAGGGTTTCCAAGTTTTCCCATTTTTCTGGTCTCTGAGCCAAAGGACCTGTTTGCTTGACCCCCTGTCTGCCCAGGTCAGCCTGCCTCCCATCTTCCCTCCTCCTCATCCCAATTGCATCTACCTCCAAGGCTGCACTTACTGGTTTTTGTAGCAGCATACATGTCTCTGCTTATGATTGTGTAGCTCTGTAGATGATCTTTCAGTATCCACGTGTCCCATCTTGTGTCAAACTCGTTTTACTATTTGATTTCTGAACATTTTGGGCTTATTTATGATATTTCCCACCCTGGCTTTGAGCCTCTTGTGGCCAGGGTCCATTCTTTCCCTAATTCCCCTACAGCCTGGTATACAGTTGGTACTCAATAAACTGATAATTGAAATTGAAAAATGCTGCTCATTCCCAGATAGGGATTCTCTTTGTAATTTTTGCTTAATAATATGTTTGTTTTTTTTAAAAAAGTGGAAATGATGGTCTTCAAATGATAAGCCACATTTTTCAGAGAGTCTCATATTACTTCTGTTTATTGTTACAAATAAATCCTTAGAACATTCTAATAATCCAGGAGGAAGGCAAACCTACCACCCTGATTTTATAAATGATCATTGCAGGTTGTAATTCTTTGCCAAGATCCCGGGGTTCTCAAATGAGGGCATACATAAAACTATAGACTATTTGATGCGATTGGATATATTGTGGAAAGCTGTAAACGAGCCAGTTTTGTATTCAGAGCAACACAGGAGGACAAGTGACCAGCCAACATCTGGCTGACACACCTTCTAAGGCTGTTGAGATAGTTGAATGTAGTAGTGCTTATAAACCTCAAGGGTTAGATCAATAGGAACTCTCATCACTGTGATGGAAGTGCCATTTATGGACTGTATCTATATCCATATGTGTACATCTGTGCAGTGGAATTAGATATCATTGAACTAGATATTTTAATTTCCTGAAGTGTGTCTTTCCTGAGACTCATGGAACTGGTAATGTTGACTTGATGGTCCACAGGAAATTGAAATAATGGAATTTTTTGGTAGCATATGAATTGACCCTGTGCATAGAGGCTGCACCTAAATGGCAGATTGAGGAATAAATTCTAATTCTTTGATTATAAAGGCCTTTTTTTTCCCTCAGTACAGCACCTTGCCATCTGTCTTTTTAATCTCTGAAAGGAAAACCCCAGCCTGATTCCAAACTCTCTCTCCATAATGGGAAATCTCTCTGTGTTTGATGAACCTAAGTGAAAAATGCGGTCTCATATCCATGTATTTATTAAATCTCTGGTTGCATAAAGGCCTCACTCCAAAGTAATGTTCAGAATAAATTGCTTCCATGATTGTATTGTTAGAATGCACATGTATGATTTCTTCTCTCTGCATTCTAAGATGACAATGTATCTTGGGGAGCATTAATGATACAAATTCAAACTACCAGGGCAATCAGCAACAGACAGATCAGAAAATTGTAGTGATTGGCCTAAAGACTCCTCCTGAGTTCTTCTCCGTGCTGGGAGGGCTCAGAGGCCTCCTCTCTAGATCTGGCTTATCATTTTTCCCCCTGCAGGGACTCTAAGTCAGAAAAAATGATTTTTTGCTCAGGGCCCAACAGTTCTTTGTGCTTGGGGTTCACCTGAGTGTTCCTTCTAGATGACAAATCTGCATCACAACCAATAAAATTTTCCTTGAATCTCAGAGCTGCACTGAATCCCTGACACTCTCCATTCTTCCAGCAGTACACATGGGAGATCATTTTCCATTCAGTCGGGTGTTTGGTGCTGTGAGAAAACGACTCCCACCTAGTGAACAGATTGGGCAACCAGCAATGTATTGATGTGTTTCATGGCGTTCCTGATGCTCTTGGATTTGTTAGCATCCTAGTGGTCAGGAACACTCCTGCACAGTCAATATTTTTCCATTGCTTAGCAGACACCAAGTGCTTTGCTATGTGATCTCATTTAATTCTCATGACACTCTGGTGAAGGAGGGGTATTTATTATCCCCTTTTACAGATGGAGGGCTTACCAGGGTTGAGAAATATGCCAAGTTTGCTTGGTTGGTGGGTAGTAAAGTTGAGTTTTGGATGCAGGCAGGCAGATGCCAAGGCTTGGAGCCTTAACCATCTTGCCATGCCTTTGAGGCAGTAGAGGGAGTGGTTGGCAGTCCTGCTGCCTGGAACCAAAGGCTAGCTTTACTGCTCTCTTCTTTTAGGATCATGGGCAGGTTTCTATGCCTCCCGGAGCTGTTGGTGCCTTCTTGGGAGATGAAGAATAGGACCCTGATGCACAGGGCTGTGGAGAAAATTAAATGAGATAATTGAAACATAATGTGTTTCACTTCACTTACGGAAGTGTTAGCTGTTGTTATTGAACTATATCCTGCAGTTATTTAGTCTGTCTCTTACTTTCCAGCTTAAAGGCTAGCACTGATGTTTCTTCCTATCATTAAGGGAAGCCAGTTGACTGTGTTTAGGAGATCTAATGGAGGAATCCTAAATCTTTAACTGCAGTGATAAGTTGGTTACATGTTCCCATTGACTTTTAGGGTCCAACATAATGAGACACCATGATGTACTTGCATATGGAAAGCTGCAGCAAAGCTCAGTTTCAGGGGTATTAATTCTGATCATCTTAACCTCTCAACAAAGGATCAGTGGGAAATCAAGCTCAGAGTCCTCATCCAAGAGCAGAGAGACCTGGCTTCTAGCACCTTCACTCCAATAGGTCAGAGTAAGCAGGATCCAGTTACAATTGGCATTCAGAGTTCTCATTTCCAAATGAGAGAACAGAACTAGGAATTTCCTCATGATGCTAATATGACATCTTTCGAAAAAGGCCTGTTTTATTATTGGCTTTTAACAAGGACTGCATGCTGGGATCATAAATGAGGAGTGATGGACATGGAAAAATATAAGAAAAAGTGAAGAGGAAAACCACCAAAGGAAGGAACTACACTAAAGGAAAGTCAATCAAAGGAGAAACTAATTCAAATTAAAAACCAGAAAGAAACCAAAATGACTAGGAATACAAATCATATCTCAATAAAACTCTGAATGTAAATGGCTTAAACTCCTCAGCTAAAAAATGTAGACTGGCAGATTGGATTTTTTTTTTTAAAAAAAAAGACCCAACAATATACTATCTACAAGAGAGTCACCTCATAGGCAAAGACATCCACAGATTGAAAGTGAAAGGATGGGGGAAAACATATCACTCGTGTGCATCTTGTAAACAAGCAGCAGTTTCTATCCTCATATCAGATACAGTAGACTTGAAGCTAATCAGAAGGGACCGAGAAGGATATTTCATACTTCTTAACAAGACATAACAATTGTAAATATTTATGCCCAAACACTGGAGCATCTATGTGCATCAAACAAACCCTTCTCAATTTCAAGAATTAAATAGAGGCCATCCTCCTGCCTGAGCATCCGGAGTCTCTGGGATGATGGAAGGCCTTTAGGCGGATCCAAGATGGCGGCCGGAGGCAGGCAGCATTCTGTGTGGCTCCGTGACCTGGGACTCCGGTAGTGAGAATACTGCTTCTCTGTGAGAGATATTCCTGCTCCTGCGCAGGAATCATGGTCACTATACCCCCGTGCAGGGCTCCAGGCCTCAGTGTCAGAGTAGGTCTCCCAACTTCTGGGCCCTGCAGGACGACCGGGTACCTGAGTGGGACGTCAGCAGCCACACAGAACTCTCGGCCACCCACCCAAGCAGAAATCATCAGTGCCACTCCCCCGCAGGACACCCAACAGCTTCCCACATGCAGGAATTCCGCCAACACTCTGATGTGGGCCCCCATCTACCAACGTGGGGTTCCCTGGCCACCGCCATCTTGGGACTCGGCAGCAGCAGAGATAGGCCCTTGGGCGCAGTAACCTGCCTGCACCCGGGAGCCTCACACAGGCTCTGAAGTCAGTGACAGCCACACACTGCACACCACAGAGCTCGAACTCAGGGTCCAACACCATCGCTCAGCACTCAACCCGACACCCCACCACTGAAAGCAGGTGCCTCCATCTTGTTTCATCTTCATCACCATCTTCAGTGGCAACTCCCAGTTTGGAACTCCGGTGGGCCAGGTACCCAGTTTCTAACTCCCCCCTCTCCCCAGCAGCCGCTACCCTGGCACAGTGACACCCTGGTTACCTCTACCATCCTCAGGGTGAAGATACCAGCTAACAACAGATGACCCCACCTATTGGATGATAAGGGAAGCAGGAAAGATACCAATTTCTAACCAGAATCATCCTGTTTCTCCCTTCAAGATTTTTTTTTCCCCTCTCCCTGTATTCTTCCGCCCTCCGCCCTCACATTCCCAACATTTGTATGGATGAGGATTTTGAGGACTGGGAGTCTGAATAGTATATTACAGTTTTTTCTTTTTTCCCCTGCCAATTTCTACTATTTTAACAACTTTTATTTTTCTTAATATATATGTGTGCTTATTTTATGTGCTTTACTGTCTTCCCACTTACTTGTCTACCCAAAATTACTTCTTTTCCCTTCTTGTGCTACTAATCTTCCTCTTTAGATTTGTCTTTCACACTTCCTATGATATAACAACTCTATATCCTCACCTCCTACCTCTTCAGCATATCATGCTACTCCTGAGCCCTGGTTCTTTGTCCACCATCAGAAACTGTAAACCCTTTTACAAACCTACTGAGTATATTGTAGATAATAATTAAATTCACCATTTCTGTATATTGTGACCAAACTGTAAATGTCTTAATAGCAAACATTTGTTTTTAGGGTGTATATTGTTTATACTGGGATCTGATAACATTGTCCTTCACCTCAAAGGAGAGGTATTGGATCCTTATAGGGGCACTATAAGCCTACAGGGTAAAAACGTTAATGCTTCAGATCCACAGTACTAGAAGGGAAGACACACAAGCAATATGAAAAGACAAGTGAAGAAAGTGACCCCAAACAAATCAAGATACCACATTATTAGAACCCATAGCCAGCACAGCAGAAGAAATGACAGAGAAGGAGTTCAGGATATACATATTTAAAATGTTCTGCAAATTAAAGGATGATATGAGAGAGCAAATATAGTCAGCAAAATCACCGACAGATTAGACTACTTGGAAGACAGGACATCAGACAATGAAGACAAAATATATAATCTTAAAAAGAATGTAGACCACACACTGAAAATGGTAAGAAACCATGAGAAGAACATTCAAAAAATATGGGATAGCATAAAATGACCAAAATTAAAAGTTATTGGGACAGAGAAAGGCATAGAGTTCCAAACCAAAGGAATGAACAATCTAGTCAAATGAAATAATATCAGGAAAATTCCCAAGCATGAAGAATGAATTGGAAAACTGCTAGGAGCCACAGCAAAAATATTGATACAGGCACCTTTGGGTTTAGTGACTGCCAGCCAGCCATTGAGATTATGATTATGTTAAGTTACATTCATATGGTAATTGGACTCCTGCTGTTTACCTGGGCCCGTTACAGGACTCAGGTTACTCATGTCACTCATGTAATGGGAGAGTTCCCATTGGTTGGGGAAGGATAGTAGGAGGGAACTTCCGGGGGAGGTCGAAGCGCCCGGCGCAGGTAGACACACACGTGTGTGGACCAGCTTGTTAGGGGACGCACACGGCCTCTCACAAAATAAAACTTTGTTTCAGTTTGACTGGCTTGTGTTTTTGT